>NC_142592.1:17893178-18223456 GCF_965207765.1 Zootoca vivipara | reverse complement strand
TCAGGCAATCCATCTTTGTTGAAATGAAAGAAATGCCAAGATAATGAATCCATTATGAATAAAGAGGCAACTTCACTTGATTCGTTTGCTTAGATTACCAAAAACTCTCTTTTTAAAAAAGCTTTATTGCATTGCTCCGAACATTAAAAGGCTTTTGCAAAGTGATTTGAAACAGGGAAATAAAAACATGCCCTTGATTTTCGTTGTAACCCTAATTCCCCCCTCTTCTCCTCAAGGGGTGGAATGATCAACAGTTGAAACAGGGACTGGGATAAGTGGAAGGAGACACACGCACTGGCAACTGCTCAATGAGCGGAGAGCCTTGTTAACCACAGGACTTGGCAAGGACTTGCAAAGGCTTGGCAGGAGAGCCTGCTGCAACCCCTGAAGGTCAATTAAAAGTGAACCTACTTATTGTCTGCAACCTGAATAGAATTTAAAGTCATCAAGTCTTGCCCCGGGGAGCCAAGTACTTGTGACCACTATACTCAATTCTACTGTTATAACAGAGACTGCAGGCAGCAGAGTAAGAAGTTTAACTAAGGCTATATTATGAGGCCACCTGCTACCTAAATAGTTACTGTGAAAAGCTATGTTCACGGAGAATGGCGTGAGCTTCTATCTCCCCCCTTGCAGGGTAAGTTATTGCAGTAGGGATCTGCTTCTGACATTATGTTTCCTCGCCTTGCTTGCATTACAAGAACGCAGCTGGGGAACCAGCCTGAAAATGGCTGCAGACACTCATGTTTCCTGATCTGCCCCGAGACTCCCAAAAGCAAATATCTGGAGGCATATTGTTCTCTTACCCTCTGAATAAAGCATGATTTAGACTAAAGCAGCTGCCATGGACTTACTGACACTAGTCTCCAAACAACAACCAACTCTTGACTGCCAAGCTATGCCTGCTTGGGGTTTGCTCTTTTGTAACTGGGGGTGGGAGGGAGCCCTGCACCTCCTGGAAGTCTGTATTTTGCTCTGAATACCTTTCCCTTTACCAGTTTTCCTGCTCGCTTGCTCTGCCTATCCTGACATCCTAAACCTGATTCTCCAAAGACAGTCCAACACTTCTCAGCAGACTACTGTACTGTATATCCCAATCTTAAATTATCTCCAGTGATCCAGTGAGGTTCACAAGTCTTGTCCGGATTAACTCTAGGCCATTCCAACCTTAGCTACCAGGGTTGCAACCCCTCTCCGCAACCAATAGGGCTTCTGTTTCCCCATCACTGCTTCTCCATGCCAGGAAAAGCTACACCTGCTGAATATCTACTTGACAAAACGGTACTAAGAGCACAAGTAAGAAAACTAAGGCAGTGGTGATCTGCTATTCACCACACCACATTAGCTACCTAGCTTAAAATCTTAGCAGTTCCATTTTTATTATTATTTAGAGCACTTATGAGTCTGGCACTCAACAGCGAGGTGAATTCAGACACCGAAATTACATTGTTCTTCCTGAGATAGCAAA
Source organism: Zootoca vivipara (assembly GCF_965207765.1). NCBI lineage: Eukaryota > Metazoa > Chordata > Lepidosauria > Squamata > Lacertidae > Zootoca > Zootoca vivipara. The sequence goes on along the minus strand of NC_142592.1, from coordinate 18,221,988 downwards.
CCTCTTAAAGCAATACTTGGAGTTGCTCTCCTGATAATCATGTTTTCCTGGGAAGCAATTTCGGCCTGCACTGCAGAGAGCACTGAAGATAAACACTGACTAATTTATGTGTATTCTTCACCTGAAGTGGAAAGGTTTACATGCGTGCCTGACATTTCAGGAGAAGAATTGCCAACATTCTCTCAACCCACTGTCTCTGCATCAATAAAGTGTACATATAAAACCTCATGACACCAAACTGAGTATATGTTACTTACTGCCTTAGGTTGGTTGCTGTAGCAAACTACACAGTCTGCTTGATACCCAGAGGGGGAAGATACAACAAGAAAGACATAAAACACCAATCGTGGTGCAACTGCACTGGCTGCCGATTAGTTTCCAGGCCCACTTCAAAGTGCTGCTGTTGGCCTAGAAAGCTTTACGTGGCCCAGGACCTCAATACCTTAAGGATCGCCTCTCCCCAAATGAACCGCCCCAGACCCTGCTCTTGTCATTTGAGGCCCTTCTCTATGTTCCCCATCCCGGAGAGGTTCAGAGTCTGGCAACAAGAGAGCAGACTCCCCGGTTGTGGACGGCTCTCCCCAGAGAGGCTCGCCTGGCACCGTCATTGCATGTCTTTAGGCTCCAGACAAAAACATTCCTCTTTATGCAGGCCTACGGTTATTAAATAATAACCTGTGAAAGTGTGGGAGAGAGGACTGCTGTTATGATGACTATTTTATTATTAGGCTGCCTCTCATTATGCTTTTTATTATGTTGTTATCATTAATATGTTTTTGATGTTGTACACCACCCTGGGATCTTTTGATAAAGGGTAAAGGTAAAGGGGCCCCTGACCATCAGTTCCAGTTGTGTCTGACTCTGGGGTTGCGGCGCTCATCTTGCTCTATAGGCCGAGGGAGCCGGCGTTTGTCCGCAGACAGCTTCCGGGTCATGTGGACAGCATGACAAAGCTGCTTCTGGTGAACCAGAGCAGTGCACAGAAATGACGTTTACCTTCCCGCCGGAGCGGTCCCTATTTATCTACTTGCACTTTGATGCTCATCTCACTTTCAGGCCAACAGCTTTCCCGGTCATGTGGTCAGCATATCTAAACTGCTTCTGGCACAACAGAACACTGTGATGGAAACTAGAGTGCATGGAAACGCCATTTACCTTCCTGCCACAGTGGTACCTGTTTATCTACTTGTGCTGGTATGCTTTTGAACTGCTAGGTTGGCAGGAGCTGGGACCAAGCAACAGGAGCTCACCCCATTGCAGGGATTCGAACCGTCGACCTTCTGATCAGCAAGCCCTAGGCTCAGTGGTTTAACCCACAGCGCCACCTGGGTCCCATGTTTGATAAAGGGTAGTAGATAAATTGTAATAATAAAATAATAATAATAATAATAATAATAATAATAATAATAATAATTCAATAGTTCTGTATTCTTTTAATGGTGAGAGAGTTATCATTCCCATAAGCAATGTTGAAAAGCAGTAGTACCTACTCTTCATCCCAGACACATTGGGTAGGCTGCAATTGTCCAGCTGGAACACATTGGGAGTTCATATAAGACAGGGGTAAGAAACACAGTATGGTCCAGATGTTGTTGGATTCCACCACCATCATGTGCAGCCAACATGGCCAACAGTCAGAAATTATGGGAGCTGGAGTCCAGTAACATCAGGTGAGAACCACATTGGTTACCTCTGACTTAGTCCAACAACCGGGTCAGCCAGAGGCTTCTGGGAAGCAGAGCATGAAGGCAACAGTGCTCCCTTGCTAACTGACCACCCAGAAACTGGAATTTATAAGTCTACTGTCTCTGAACCTGCAAGTTCCTTCTGAATGGCTCTAAGTTTACTGCCTTAGGTAGACAACAGTGTGGCTGAGACAACTTTTAAGGTTGGTGACGCTGAGCCAGGAAATGGCGCTTTCTTTCTTTGACAGACAGCTGTCTCAGTCTCACCGCAACAGACTGGCCAAGACAAAGGGGGGGGGAAACCTGTTTGAAAATCTAGGTGACCTTGAGATGTTCTTCTGTGCTTGAGGAGCTTTTTCATAAAAGCAATTACCAACTGCAGTGAAAAATAGTTGCTTTAATATATTCATGGAGCCTGGAGCTATCCTATCAGAGAGGTTACAAATGCCCACTGCACGGGTTCCTAGGAAAGGGAGAAAGTTTCCAGGATACAAGTGTCCACACAATAATACCTATTTATTTATTGTTGCATTTACAGCCCCCCTTTCCTCCCAGAACCTCAAGATGGTGTGCGTGGTTATCCCCCACATTATTTTATCCTCACAACAACCCTGTGTGTCTGACAGACTGTGACTGGTTTAAAGTTCCCCCGTGAGCTTCATGGCTGAGTGGAGATAGGAACTCTAGTCTCCCACATCCTAGTCCAACAATCTATCCACTGCATCATATTGGCTCTCCTTTGAGATCTCCTATAGCTCTCAGAGGCAAGGACTTGATTGGTGCCATTCTACAGAACTACATTAGAATTCATGTGCAGGTTTTCTTTGCAAACCTCTCTGTTTTCAAACAAGCCTATCTGCATGGGGAGCCACCAGACTTTCTCTTCATTGCTGGTTCGATTTCTAGCTACTAAATAAGCTGAACCAAGGTCAATGTACTCAAATGCACAGGCAACAAGACACTTCTCAGGTGAGAGCTTTCAATTTTAGAAATCGAACCAAAAAAAATTGCCAAGTAATTTCCCTTGGTGGTTGCTGTAACCTTTTTAGAACTCAAATCTACCTTTGAGCTGTTTCCTGAGAGATTGCTTTTCAGTTTGAGTTTTGGCAGAAATCTGTTCTGTGCACACGCCATGCATTTTAACAACTTAGACCTCGTTCAAAAAACAACCGAAGCAGGCATAATTGCAATTAACAACAAATCCACCTACTGTGGGAAAACGTAATTATTGACAAGGTGGCCAAAGCTGTCTAACATCTTGGGTATCTTTAAGGGAGAGGGGCAAATTAAGACGCAATATTATGTGCCAATGGTATTGCTCCAGTGATGACGTGTGTGGTATACTTTGATACGAAGAATGGGGGTCAATTCTGGCAATGCACTTTCTACTCCCATCCATGCGCCTGACAATTTTCACATTGCTCAAATATAGCATGTTAGCCAGAAGATTGTGGCTGGAGTTTGCAGCAGCTTCCAAGATAATGGATGCTTATTTTCCAGCCTCTATGATTACCTAAGTTGTCACTGGCTAAGACTGGCAAGGGAACAATCAATGCCAGTGTGGTGTTGTGGCTAGAGTGCCAGACTAGGACCTCGTAGACCAGGCTTCAAATGCCTGCTCGCTCAATGGATGACTTTGGGCCAGTCATTGCCTCTTAACCTAACCTACCTCACAGGGTTGCTGTGGGGATTAAATGACATGAGGGAGAACCTTGAGCTCATTGGAGGAAAAGGTGAAATATAAATGCAATGAAAAGTTCTTTCCAGCTAAGGGAAGACTTGTTTCTGTGACCGCATTCTGATTCACAAACTATGGTTTGTAGGAAACCTGCATTATCAGTACTGGACAAACTTCTGGATATAATTATGGTGTTAAAAATTAAAATGTATGCCTTTACCCTTCCAATGAAGAATCTGTAGGGCTGTATCTGTGGATCATTTTCATGCATGCACCCTAAACTGCTATGATGTGGTCAATATCATTTCAGGACTACCCAGAGATTCTGCAGCAGTGCTAACCTGGAAGCTTCTTAGTTCTGATAAAGCATTGTCTCTGTTATCTCCGTTTATGATATTAGATTCTGCTTTGTTATGCAAGGCAGACCCTGATCATGCTGTGGCTGAACCTAGTTACCAATATTATGGACAGAAGGCATATGATGAACTAACCTAAACAAAGATAACATGAAAACTTAATCCAATACTCCCATTATTTGTACCACTACAGACATAAAACATTTTTTTTCCTTGCCGAATCTCTTTCCACCAGTTCTATCAACAATTTTCTAGTTCGTATGGCACTTAAGACTAAACATAATGCAAGCTAGTTGTAAAACACAGAGCATACCATATACAGAGAGAGCATATTGTATACACACAATGTCTTATGTATACAGTCCGTTTTTCACTTACAGATCCCTAGTTCACTCTGAAAGTTATACACATGTCACATCAGAGAAACATAGCCAAATATGGAGCACACTGCATTTGTTAAAGACCATCTTTATCCTTCTGTACAAAGCTGAATCAGCACTGTAACAGTCCAGATTATTTTTTAACAGTTGCTTGTCTTTTTTGGGCTATATTCTCAGCAAGAGATCCTCCTGCCGACTTTTATAGCCTCTAAACCTGCAATTCTGATTGGGATCTCTAAACAGTCAAAAGGCTTGGTTTTAATATCTGCTCAGTTACTTCAGATCTGATCTTCATAAGTCTTTATTTCCCAGTATCTTAACTCATTGCTTCCTTGCATTTTTTAAAGCATTATCATTCACGCCTAGTTATCTTGAATGGTTTCCAGTCTGTTCCAATTCAAGGCAGTAAATTTTATTAGAGAATCTAGTGTAAGGGGGGGGGAATCTAGGGTCCAAAAAAGGAGATTCTTGACACGTACACACAATGCCATAATTCAGATGGCAAGCTGGAAGCACAACTGTGAATAGAACATGGATTAAGCTGTGGATTTGTGTACAAACCTACAAATGCATTTGAATCCTCACTTGGGCTCCACTAGATTGTCTGGATACACATTTTGATGCAAATATGAAAGCACATCCTCATCTGGAACCATAAGCTATTGAGCGTGACTAACGCTGAATTGGAGCCCTGAAGATTTAAGCTTCTTTGTCTTTCTTGTTTATGAACAGCGTTATTATTTTTCTCCTCAGCACTGTTACCTTCTAAAAATCAGGTTCTCATTTCCAAAAGGCAATAGACACCAAAGTCTGCTTTTAAACACTCCCCTGGTGTTAACTTTGCAATAAATATCAAATCAGGTGACTTCCTAGAACTTGAAATGAATTATTCTAAGCTCAAGTGCTTCCATATATTTAAAAAGTATCCAGAGCAATCTTTCTCCTCTATTTCTAATTATCTGCATGGCAGAGCATGAGGTGAAATCTTAATTTATTTTCGTAGGCAAACACTTGTTTACCACCTGCAGTGTTTTAAAAAGGGGGGAAAGGGAAATTGGAAATGAAAAAGCAACAACCCAAACAAACAGTCCGAGCTAAAATGGATATTAAAAACTTGAGCAGCTAATGACTTAGATAAACATCAAAACAAAGGGCTTGATCAAGTCCCACAAGCAAATAGCACTTGTATGCGGAGGGATCTCATAGAGAACAGCAGAGTCCAGGTTATACACATCATGCTCACATGCAATCATGAGCACTTGTGGGTATGCATGCCTTCCCTCCAGCTCTACTAACTGCACTAAGTAATGAAAGAAAATATAGGAAGGAGCCTTATACTAAGATGGGCAGTTGCTTTGGGTGGAGATATGGAAGGCACAAACACCAGTCTGGCATGCTAAGTGGCCATTTAAGCTAGGGCTGCCATACATTTTGGGGTCTTCCTAAAAATCTAGGTGGCTTCCCAGCCTATTGATACTCAGTACCATGGGAGGGTGGGATTGGGTTCTGTAATGCACTACTGCAGGGGTGTTTCCCCAGATATTGTTGGGACCACAACCCCCATTATTATCCTTCTGGATTGGCCATGATGGCTGGAGCTTGTAGGAATTGCAGTCCAACATCTGGACTGCCTATCTCTACTGTACAGGGATTATTCTGTGAACAGCTGCTGAGCCCACAGTGAACTTGATCAAGCTCTCAAAATGTTACTGCGTGTGAACATCTACCAGGATGAAAGACATATGTTTAAATCTTCACATAGACAGAACGTGGAAGCTACTGTAATGAATTAAATGTGAGGGCGACAAGTTCTCCAAACATCTCCGAATCTTTGGACTGATGGAGGACTGTACGGGACTGATGGACCACTCTGTAATGTTAATACCCAGTCCAGGACTTGGCATTGTTATAAACGGGTCCTGAACTAATCACAGCTGGTTAATAATATAGTTGAACATTTAAGAACATCTAAATTGCAACATTGTTTATAAGTGTTTGAATATACAACAATGCATTCATTTGTATTGCTATAAAAGGTGGGATATAAGAATTAATCACAATAATAAAATATGTAATAAGTATACTATGCACTCCTGCTGCCAATAAAAACCACATTTAGCATGTTTTCAAATGTGATTTGGAAAATGTCTTATAGGTGTGTGTGTCTTTCCCCACGGAAATAAACTCCACACAAATAGTTCCTACAAACTTTGATGCTTGTAATTTTTGAATTGTTATTTTTTAACTTTAGATCTAAAGTTCACAGAATACAGGAGAGGGTTCCTGATATGTACAGGCATTTGTTAGGAGTTGTAGAAGCTGATTTCTGCCCCCATTACACCCACAGTGGATACGATCCATGTGTGTGTGAGAGAGAAAAGAGAACAACACAACACAATGGACAAAAAGGAATTGAAGGGCTGGGGAAATCTAGTGTATTATTTTTGCTATCTAATTCTATTTTCATCTCTCCTTTCCTCACAGGCACTTAAGGCTGCCTGCATGGCTGTTCTCCCATCCATTTTATCCTTCAAAACACCTTGTGAGGTAGAATAGGCTGAGCTATACAGGTGTCTGGCCCACAGTGATCCAAGGAACTTTATGGGCTGAGTGGGGATTTAAATTCGGGATCCGGTTTGACAATCTACCCTCGATAACATATCACACTGGCTTCTGGTCGAGCTTTGCTTGACATAACCATGCTAGTAAATCCTCAAAGCTCAGCTGATCTAAACATACCTGTCTTAGTCATTTGTGGAACAATATTGATCCAAGGAAAAACAACAACCACCCATCCCACAGTCCATTTCACCTGGTCACATTTAGGCAGCGTTTTACTTGTCATCTGCTTACCATCAGAGAATTGCTGCCATGAATAACAAACTGTGATGGATCAATATTTTAACGCTACTCATTTTATACAAACTGCCAGGCTCAGTAGCTTTGGCTGGGTTCATGCACTTAATTTCGAGTAAAAACAACGACAAGTCTTGTGGTGTCTTAAAAGTCTAACAAATTTAGAATGACATTGCTGTCTCTCTTTGGAGTTCTTTAGCTCCAGGAGGGCCATTTTAAAGTAATTTGCAGTATGTCCTGGATGGTTCTCCCACTGGTTTTGAATATTGCCATTTCTGATGTCGGATTGGTGTCTATTTATTCTTCTGCATAGAGACTAGCCTGCTTGTGCTATGTAGAATGCAGAAGGGCATTGCTAGCAGATGATGGCATATGACACATTGGAAGATGAATGAACCCCTAATACCAAGAATGGCATTATTAGGTCTTCTAATACTTGTTGCCAGTGTAGATATGTGGGCACAGCTGGCATCTAGATCTATCACAGGAGCTGTCCCTGTGTCCATAACTTTGTTATATGCCCTGCTGTTACTGGTGAGTAGCTGTTCAAGGTGTGAGATCTGTCGGTAAGGAAGTACAAGGCCTACTATTCAAGGCCTGTGACATGGAAATGCCATTGTTCAGAATGGACTATACAGCATAGATGATAAGTTTGAGTAGTTTCCGCTGGGAATTGTAAGTGACAAGTGGTGTTCTGTCATTTTATTCTTCTAGGTGTGTCCTGTAGCAGATTATTACTGAGTGCTAGTCTGACCTGGTTGATTTGTTTTTGTATCTGGCATGTAGACTATAGTGCACAAAAGTTTACGCAATAAAAATCTATAAGTCTTTACAAGTGCCACTAGACTCTGTTATTTTTGCTGCAAAAGGCTAATATGGCTGGACTTTGGGGAAGTAATTCTGGGTAATTCCTTTCTTGGAATCAAAGCTTAGGGAGACTGGATTTTTCATGCTTAGATGCTCTTTATCCACAGCATTCAGTACTACAAATCTGTCTTGTCTGCTTATGGCAAGTGTAACATTATATAGCCTGTAAAGGAGGATAGGCGAATCCCAGCGATGTACAGAAGAGAGAGAAAATGACTACGTGTCATACTGGGTAGTTTCCCCCTCCATTATTTTCCCCTTAAATTAACACGAAGTGTGTGGGAGGGAACTCTAACGGGATTTGCAATCTCTCAGACTTTCAAACCAGTAACAAGGCAAAACATATAGGGACTAAACATTTTACAGCCACAAAGTGCAAGATTCCCCTAGAAAGTGATGTATTAGAAACACATCTTTTCTGGTATCTAAGCATTGATATTCTCTTTGAGAACATCCTTTTGTGAAAAAAAAGTTCATGTGGCTGCATTGTGTGACTCCTCACATAAGTTTATCAAGCAAGAGCTGCTTATAAATACCTTTATTTTCCTTCCAGTTACAGAAAACTAGTTTAAATATAGACCAGCCTAGTTGTGAAGTTGCAGCAATAAGCATGTTATCCAACTCCAGTTATCTACTACGATTATCTTAGCCAGGCACCCCCAAACTGCGGCCCTCCAGATGTTTTGGTCTACAACTCCCATGATCCCTAGCTAACAGGACCAGTGGCCAGGGATGATGGGAATTGTAGTCCAAAACATCTGGAGGGCCGAAGTTTGGGGATGCCTGATCTTAGCATTGGGTGAACTTCATATTACTGTTTTTTCCACTATGTATGACTTTTAATAGTTGGTGCTAGCATGCTACTGATTAGTTTTATTTAAAAATGCATACCTTTCATGTGTGTGTGTGTGTGTGTGTGTGTGTGTGTGTATGAGAGAGAGAGAGAGAGAGAGAGAGAGAGAGAGAGAGAGAGAGAGAGAGAGAGAGAGAGAGAGAGAGAGAGAGAGATTTTCCTTCTGCTTTTTAGGAGAATCTAATTTGAACGTGGCAAAAATAGCATATAAAGGTGTGCCTTGGAAGGCAAACGGAATCTGTTCCGTAAGTCCATTCGACTTCCAAAATGTTTGAAAACCAAAGCACAGCTTCTGATTGGCTGCAGGAAGCTGCAGGAACCCACAGAATCACCATTGGATGTTTGGCTTCCAAAAATAGTTCGCAAACCGGAACAGTCACTTCTGGGTTTGCGGTGTTCGGGAGCCAAAACTTTTGAGAACTAAGCTGTTTTGAAACCAAGGTACGACTGTAGTAACAAAACAAACACAATTGGAATTGTCTCCCCAGCTGGCTTTGTTACATCTTTAGGCACCAGGCAAAAAAAATCCTTTTTTTCTCAGGCCTTTGGCTAATTAAACCATCTATGGCCTTTTAAACTGTGGGGTTTGTTTGTTTGTTACTATATTACGTATCCTTGGATGAAGAGCAGTACAGAAATAATAATAATAATAATAATATCTTTACGGATGTAAAATTTCTATATATTTAACAACAGGAACATACCCTTAAAGCTTCAATCACAAGATCTCGTGCTTCCAACTCCCCTTCTAGAACACTCAAGAGCATCCGCAGTTCTGATTTGCTGAGATTGTCCACATCGAACTCTTTTTTCTGCAAAATGAAGGAAAACCAATGATTAAAACAATGTACACAAGTCAGAAAGTCACCTAATGCAGCAGGAAAGTAAAAAAAAAAAGTAAGTACCCATAGTTCTTTAATTTTAGTTTAAAGGTTTGATGCTTCCCATGAGAATAGGAACAAATGTGTTTGAATCATGGCCAATAAGCACCAACAGTGTCACACACAAAAGAAACCAAGATCACGTATAAATGTGCTCAACAACAAAACAGACGTGACCAGCTGATAATTGTCTCAATATTGCATAATTATTATATATAAACTAAACCAAAACTAAGACGTCAATTTTTCAAAATTCAAATCAAGTCCCTTGCTCCCACATAATACTTTAAAATATTTGCACTGAGTTTCTGTAAGGGTGTTGTTGTTGCAGCTACTCTTGAGTAAAGACGCCCAAGTCTGCTCTGTCTTTAAGAGTTTTATTCTGCATAGTATTTACAGCGCAGAGATAGCAGAAAACATGACCTCTCAGTCACTTGCCGAATCCGGGAGTGGACGTTTTCGGTTACGGGACCAGCATAAGAGTTTGGGCACCCCAAAACGCCTCCTCCTGACCTTACGTTTGGTGCATAGCTGCCAAGTTCTCCCTTTTTTAAAGGGAAATTCCCTTATGCTGAATAGGCTTCCTCGTGAGAAAAGGGAAAACTTGGCAGCTATGGTTTGGTGGTGTGCCTTAATTCGGGCACTGGAAGGGGCTGCCTGCTCCCCTCCACCTCTTGGTCCTGGCGGCGCAGGGGCTCTCCAACATCGCTGAGCCTTGACACCTCTGTCCCACTCACTTCCTGATTTCCCCTCACCTGACCTACTGCTGCTGCTCTCACTGGGCAAAGTGCTGGTCAGCAAGAGGGGAGGAGGCTCCCTGTAGGAAGGCCCCCAGACGGTTTCTAAATATTCTGCAAACATTTTCCAGTGCTATTTAACATAGCTGCCAAGTTTTCCCTTTTCTCACAAGGAAGCCTATTCAGCATAAGGGAATTTCCCTTTTAAAAAGGGAGAACTTGGCAGCTATGCTATTTAATGTCATTTTTTTTTTAATCTCTAATTTTTACAAATCAAACTTGCCATTTCTACATATTCTATCAATTTCAGCTGTCAATTTTTTTTGGTAGGTACTGTCTCATCATGCCTTTTTTGTGCATATAATATTCATGTGGCTGAAAATGAATAGATTTATCTGTTGTTGTTCTTTTGGGAGGATATCTGCTCATTATCCCCAGTAAAAAGGCTTCCAGTCTTTTTGGGAGAGTTACCTTAAATCTCTTTTTTTTATCTCATTGTAAATCAGCTCCCAAAAGCCCTTAGCCACTCTGCATGTCCACCACATATGGTAAAAGAAGCCTTCTACTTCTTTACATTTCCAACAAAAAAATGACGTTGATTTATACATCTTTGCTAATTGTAAGTTGAGAGGTTTTAAACTGGGGTCGGGAAAGGGAACAAAAAAAAAATCAGAGCAAATGAATGGCAAACAGAGCCTTTCACAAAAAGTTATTTGACTAAATAAATTATTGCTGCACAAGTGCCACTGATAGTCATTTTGCCTGAATAAATTAAGAGTTATCCTGCTTTAACAGCATGGGGAAAATACTCTCTGTAACCAACCCCTTTGGGCATTAGAACAATAGAACAAAATACCAATACCCAGAAGAAAAACATATCTTTGTCTGCCTGCCACCATGTTGCTTACTAGTAACTCCCCCTCAACCTGATGGGCAATAACAGACAGGTAAAGTATTTCCAGTTCAGCACCAAGCGTAGTACAGCTATTCCATTCTACTGGGTTTTATGACCTACGCGCAAGGAAATGTTGCTCTAGGGTGACATTTGGCATGCAAAACTTAAACATGGGGGATTTTATTTAAACTTTAAAGAGCCTGCTTTGTTGTTGCATGAGGGTAGACAACAAAAGAATTCAAAATACAATTTCTCAGTTGATTTTTGGTCCTGCAGCTATCAAATTCGTGAGCTCTGTATAATTTAATACCCAGTTGCACATAAGTGGCAGTTGCTGTCTGTCATTTAAAAGTAAGGAAACAGGAAATATTATTGCATTGAAACATGCTTGATTCAAAGAACCATTCACACAAAAAGGCCATTTAAAGATGTTTAGGACTCCTGCTACTGGAGAGAAGCCTGAAATCTTGCTTCAAAGTATCACGGTCTTCTTGTGCTGACAGTACAGTACTGTACAGAAACAGGAAATGTTGTGGCAATTCCCTCCTATAGTTTTCCCTGTATGGTGACGACACATCTCTTCACCCTGGCCTTCAACATCGAAATGTATATTCTTAGGACTCCTCCTATTCTTGTGCTTACAAGTTGTTTTAAACTGTTTGAATGTGTTTTGAATTGTTGTGACCACCCTTGGGATCTTAAAGTGAAGGATGGCCAATAAATTAAAATGCCAACAGTGACAACACTAACAGTTTCACAAGAGATGTAACTGATTTGTAAGACTGTGCAACCTGAAAAAAAGAGAAAAGGCATCTACTTTTTTAAACCAAGGAAATCTTTAATAAAAATATTTTTTTAAAAAAAAGAACTAGGAAATCTCCTGAACCCATTCTCTCCTCCACCCATGTCAACTGCAAACTCATCAAATTTCTACCCACTCCCCTCATGGACAGTTTGTGCTGTCTTCAAATTCCCTTTCCCATTTATCTTAATACTCCAAGCTTTTGCGCCCCACCCTCATCTAAACCAAAAGAGTTTGGGGTATGGATGAGCAAATCAGTCTATTTCTGGTCCATGCCACTTTTGCAGGTATACACCCCTAAGTCCATTCAGGATGACTGTGACTATCAAAAGAATTTCCGCATGAAAAAGGTGCATTTAAACATGTATTATAGAACACACTTCACACTTCTAAATGTGTTTTGCTAAGCTTTTTTAGTTGTATGGCAACATTTGTGTGACACAGAAGCCATCGGATAACTAACTTCTAATCTCCACATTAGCCCAGGAGGTACAGATCAGAACAGAATTTGCAGAGATTGAATTTTGCAAGCAACTCTAGTTCGAGGGAGGCTTAAGTCAATATACTAGTTAAATCAGGCATGCCCAGCCTTCGGCCCTCCAGATGTTTTGGATTACAATTCCCATCATCCCTGACCACTGGTCCTGTTATCTAGGGATCATGGGAGTTGTAGGCCAAAACATCTGGAGGGCCGCTGGTTGGGGATGCCTGAGTTAAATGAAGAACTACATTAAACCTGTGCACCTGAATGTAATTTCATCAGTAAGCATCCTCATGCCATGCTCTCTAAAGATGCCATAGCTAAATCCTACAGCACACACACAGGCACACATGAGCTGTTTATTTTTAACACACACACACACACACACACACACACACACACACACACACACCATAGCTGCCAAGTTATCCCTTTTTTTCAGGGATTTTCCATTATGCTGAATAGGCTTCCTCGCGAGAAAAGGGAAAACTTGGCAGCTATGACACACACCAATGTGGCAGTTAGGCTTTTCCATGCTCTGCAATGAATATGTCACTCAGAGTTGGAGGGGCAATAATTAAGCTGATATATTTTGATAAGCTTTGAAAGTTGTCCAACAGAGCAGTTCTGTGCACTTTTACTCAGAAACGAATTATATTGTATTCAGTCAACTTTACCTCAATGTAAGTGTGTGCAGCACGGGGGGGGGGGGACCCTTGGCCCTCTAGAGCAGTGTTGCATCAAGTGTCTTTGGCAGTTTTTTCCTATGAGGTTTTAAGAGGGGGTGGGGAGCTGCTTGCATGGTGCCAAAAATATGCATTAGCAAAGGTACTTGAAAAGGAAAGTAGATACATTTATAACAGCTCTTAATTCCTATGGGAGTTTCTGTTCTCTGCTCTTGAATTGGCCCATTAAAAAGCTTGCTCTCTGATATTTCTTTTTTACTTGATTTTTTTTTTTAAAAAAATGCTTGCAGCAAGTACTGGGAAGATATAACATAAGGACAACATCTGAGCCAGTAAGTAAGGCTACCTAGCGAGTCCCAGACATGTTAAAATTCCATTGGTAGAAGACCTAAGAAAGAAATCTGAGAACCATATATTCAGAATAGGTAAACTTCAGACAAAAAAAGAAAACCAGATTAAGAAATCTTTGTCCTTCAGTTAGTTCTACTTAATGCCATAAAAACAAAAGTCCTACCGGTATCAGTAAGAATGCTGTTGAGATGCACACACAAGGTTTGGCCATTAACAAATCATTGCTACCCTGCTGTATTCACAATGAAGTGAGAAAAGAGGGCTTTCCCCACCTTTTAGATATCTAGGAAGCAGCATACTGAGTCAACCAACATACTGGTAGCACTTTTCTAGGACTTCAGATATGGGCCATTTCCACCCCTACTGGAAAATGCTGGGGATTGAACCAGGAATCTTTTTCATGCAAATACCATTGCTCTACGACTGAGCAACAACAGTTCCCAAATGCATTTCAAGGCATGCTTACTCTGCAGGGTTGATCCTAATCTGCTCTAATTTACGACCAATTAATTAGGAAACAAGTTTTCACTGGTTTGATGTGGCATGTATGGATACAGTATGAGGATAAATATTGAATATGTTTTATAAGAACACATTTGAGCAATGGTAATAGCACAAATGTCTTTCAACGAGCAACAAAATCAAATCACAGCACAATGTTATGTGTGCCTACTCAAATTAAAGCAGGATGAGTTCAGTGGGACTTAATCCCAGATAAATTGTGTATACAGTGGTACCTCTACTTACAAATAACTCTACTTACGAATTTTTCTGTAGATTAGTAGCCTAAATGTACTGAACCTAGGATTTCAGGTACAGAATACATAGTTTAAGATGTTGTTGTTGTTAATTACTTGTACCCTGCCCATCTGACTGGGTTGCCCAGCCACTCTAGGATTCCACAGATGCTGTTTCTTTGTAAGTTTAGAAACCTCTCCCTTCATTGGTTAAAGGAGATAGCAGAATCTACCTTCCGTGATGCGTCTGCTTCGGGCAGCTTTTGCATGAAATGTCTTTAAATAATTATTTTGTGTTACGCCACCCATTTGTCAAGTTCACCTTTTGCAAAACTAAGACATGCATCTTCAGTATATATCATGTAAAAAACCTAGTATATTTTGTCATTCCACACCATTCCATAACCAGTCCATTGGCACTGATGCAGACCTCAATCACAAGATCACCACCCATTTCTTAATTTAAAAACAACAACAACATCAACAAGACAGAATCAAAGCCTGTCCTTTCTACTAAATGAGGTTGACTGCTATACTGCTGCTTTCCCTGAGGCCCATGACTAAGGACCAGCACACTGTGTTAATTGCCAAGGCTTTCTTTGCACAAGGAAGTGGGTTTTACTCGGATGGGTAGTGCATTGCGGAAGTTTTCAAATGGTGTGTACAAATGAAACTTGGAAGCTTATCAGGAGTTCCTCAGTGGAACAGGGTGCTTCTTGAAAAGAAGCTTGCTCGCCACTTGTCAGTTTCTCCTGTGCAGCTGTAGGAGAACACTTAATGTGTTGCAGGTTATGTTGTTGTTGTTTAGTTGTTTAGTCGTGTCCGACTCTTCGTGACCCCATGGACCATAGCACGCCGGGCACTCCTGTCTTGCACTGCCTCCCGCAGTTTGGTCAAACTCATGTTCGTAGCTTCGAGAACACTGTCCAACCATCTCGTCCTCTGTCGTCCCCTTCTCCTAGTGCCCTCAATCTTTCCCAACATCAGGGTCTTTTCCAAGGATTCTTCTCTTCTCATGAGGTGGCCAAAGTATTGGAGCCTCAGCTTCATGATCTGTCCTTCCAGTGAGCACTCAGGGCTGATTTCCTTAAGAATGGATAGGTTTGATCTTCTTGCAGTCCATGGGACTCTCAAGAGTCTCCTCCAGCACCATAATTCAAAAGCATCAACTCTTCGGCGATCAGCCTTCTTTATGGTCCAGCTCTCACTTCCATACATCACTACTGGGAAAACCATAAAGCTTTAACTATACAGACCTTTGACGGCAAGGTGATGTCTCTGCTTTTTAAGATGCTGTCTAGGTTTGTCATTGCTTTTCTCCCAAGAAGCAGGCATCTTTTAATTTCGTGAGGTGATCAGGCACTCCCATTTCTTTAAGAACTTGCCATAGTTTGCTGTGGTCGACACAGTCAAAGGCTTTTGCATAGTCAATGAAGCAGACATAGACGTTTTTCTGGAACTCTCTAGCTTTCTCCATAATCCAGCGCATGTTTGTTATTTGGTCCCTGGTTCCTCTGCCCCTTCGAAATCCAGCTTGCACTTCTGGGAGTTCTCGGTCCACATACCGCCTAAGCCTGCCTTGTAGAACAATGCCTTGTCATGGCGAAGGGGCTTGAATAACTCAGAGAAGCTATGAGCTATGCCATGCAGGGCCACCCAAGATGGACAGGTCATAGTGGAGAGTTTTGACTAAACGTGATCCACCTGGAGAAGGAACTGGCAAGCCACTGGCAAGGCACAGTATCCCTGCCAAGAAAACTCCATGGACAAAGACAACAGGCATATAAAAGTTGCAGGTTATACTCCCAGTTTAACCTATGTGGCAACAGTGTGGTTCAATAGATGAACTATGGGTGCACCCTAGAATATATACAGAATTCCTTGTGATGCCCTGGTGCTTCGTGGCAATTGTGCACAGGTTCCTCAATAGATGAGCTGATGTAGATAGAGGTTTGTTAAAGGCAAAAAGTCAGAATGGATGTCAGCTGCTACTTCCTCCACAGCCTGTAATGCTCCTTAAAAAATGTACTTTATGTACCAGGAGTCTCTGTCAAATGGTACTGTTCCCTCAGGGGAAATATGTCAGAGGCCGCACGCCTGCAGCGGGCAGGACTCAAATCCAAAACTGGATGTTGCATTCTCTCCTCTCTCTCTCTCTTTCCCACACTTCCCCATCCTTCACCCCTGCTCACATGAAATGAGGCCAGAATTGTCCCCCACTATTGTAAACAATGGATGTTAGCGCACATGGAACCCATAAGCATTTACATTAGGCGAATCACATGAACAGACCACACCTGAGAGCCCAGAAAGCAGTCAACACAAATAATGGTTGAAACAGCCTTTAGGCTGTGGACCACAAGGTCCTTAAGGCCAGTCTTATTAAGGTACAACACAAGCCATAGGAAAGCCCTTCCATGCTATGAGCATAATGTTGAAAGGCTTGGTACCATGTACAGCACACCATCTTTTGCATGCCTTATATTGAGTCAGACACACTGCTCCATCTACCTCAGTATCGTCTACACCAGGGTAGCCCAACCTTTCATATTCAAGAGGGCTGCAAGAGTACTGTGACACAGAACCTATATGGGCCGCGCACTGCCTTGTGGTTTGGGGGTGGAGAGCAGTGTTCAAAATAAGCCAGGCAGCAGGCACATTTTGCACCTGACTATTGACCACTTGTGACCAGGTGAGGATGCCTGGGTGCCAGGATGGCGCCTAACATCTCCACCATCTGGAGGTGCATGCCTGGAGAATCATTGGAACTTGACTATTTTCACTCACTAAAACCACATCTTGTAGAAATCTACCAGTTGTATTTATCTGCACAATCAGGATGAATTTCAAAAACCAAAATGCTTTTTCTGTGCAGCCTGAGCAGGAGCAGTGGACAATGTTATAGCAGTTAACTGTTGTAGGTTGTCTTCACTTATCCCACCCCACTGCCCTGCTCACAGTTGTGAAGAATATTCTGATGTTAGGAATCGTCACCACTAAGAAAAAGAGGTAGAACAAGGCCACTATATAAGTGGACTGTTCCTGGATCAAGTGACTTTTCTTCTAAGTTCTCGATGCTCTTAACCCAGCTCAAGGTTGTCCTCTGAACTAGGTAGTCAGTCCATCATTTGAAAAATAAGACTTTGGAGCCGTCTTGTCCCCAAATGGCAACTAGACATTCCATTTTGGCAACTGTAACCTTGGTTTAAGGAGCTATTTGGCACCCAGCTGATATATCGGAGTTTCTAACACTGGTGGGGAGCGAGCCCAAAATGTGATGCCTGTTCCCAGCCTGCCTTTGTGCTGCCTTCCCAAAGCTGGCTAAGCGAGGCACTGGGCTTGGGGAAAGAGGCGCTAGGCTCTGGTAGGCCCTAGCCTAGACCCTTCCCACCTCCTTTCCAAAGCTGGAAAAGAGCAACCAGGCTTCATGAAGGAGGAAGGATGACTTGGATCACCCAGGTCTACACCGACTAGCTGCAGTTGCTTTCCAGAGTTTCAGACAGACATTCTCTCCCAGCCCTGTCTGGAGATGTCAGGGACCAAACCTGTGACTTTCTGCAGGCTTGGCAGCTGCTCTGAGCTAGGCCTTTCTGCATCATGAAGGATGCCTTTCACAGAGACTTCGCTGGCTATGTGTTCTTCAGCTTCATGTAGGTGTGAGGGGTGAATCACACCAACTGCCTTCAAGTTTTCCCTCATCCCTATTACCATGGCAACAAAGCAGATACTCAGGTTTGCATCCCCCACATACCAACTGCTACGCTTAGTTCAGGAAAGCTGAGAATGGGAAGAATCTTGGCTTCCTTCCCAAATATGGCCATTAAAGAAGTCTCTTCTTTTTTCAGTCATAAATTTCTTGCTGACATTAAAATGTAGGCTTATTCCCCCCCCCAATAGTATTCTGTGCATTTTCTTTTTCTTCCTGCAGAAGCCTGCCAGTATTTCTGCTAAAAGTTACTGGGTTCCCCAATCTCCGCCTCCACTTTCATAAGATGCCCTGGAAAAAAGCAGCTAGCATAAAATACCTCAAGGCAGTTGTGCTTAAAATGGCAGCCTTATGCTGAAAGTTAAGTAACATTAGAACTCTGCTCTATAACCATTGTCGTTGCTTTTAAATTGTTTATTGGGCTATCTATACTTTGAGGGCTGGAAAAACTAAGCTGCATGGCTTACATTCAACTGAAAGCACTCTGCTGGAAATCTTACTGAACTTCCAAGTTACAAATTAATCTGGGCAAAAATCCAAAATCTATCTGTTAGTGAAGATACTAGCTTTTCTTCTTTATTCAGAAGAAAAACCAATAACGTTGTTTTAGTAGCCTAGTTACTTCAACACCATGTTCTCCTGGCCTCAGTGTACCCCACCCTGCACCTCTAATGTAGCCTTTTCTAACATGTCCTAACTGTTTGGAAAAAGAAGCCTATCTCATTCCCTCTTTTAAGTTAAGTTAGGGAATAAATTCAGTATTTGTGGGGGGAAAACTAGGCAGCTTGAAAAGTCTGTCGTATCAACCTCAAAGTAACAACTTTTCAATAGGGTAGCTGCTTATAAATAGCCTTCTGACTCCCTATATAGAAATAAGTGACCTGATTTTCAAAAATACTAAGCACAAAACCAGTCACATACAGGCTCCCTGCGTATATGAATTACAGGTTCATTTAAAATATCTCCCTGAGTTGTATTACCAATGGCTATTGCTATAAAATTTTAATTTGCTCTTCAATTATTTGCGTGTTTACTTTAGGAATCTCTCATACCTAAACAATAAAAACCAACTGATTCAGCTGCTTGCCTTTTCAAGATCTTTAAGCAGATTAGTTCCAAGCACTCTTAATGGGAGTTTAATAAAGTGTTTGTACTATACAACTGAAAAATCCATTAAGGTACATAGAACGCTTAAATTCAACTCTACATTGAGTAGCTCCAGGTATTGTTAAACATCAGAGCCATGCATGCAGATGTTTAACAAGACGTGTATACATATTTATTACATCCACACATTATGAGTTTGCTATAGGAAACATTGGCATAACAGTTACAATGTGTGGGGCTGCCTTAAGTGCCAATTTGGACCCATTTCACAGAATTTCCTTTAGAAAAGTTTTCCTTCTGATATGCTATGTTGTTGCCAGGAAGTGTCCCCCACCCCCGAAGATCAAATTTTATGGCCGTTTCCTAAAATTTTGTTGTTGTTACTGAAAAAAAGAAGTGTTTGGAACATATAAAAAAATGATGACACCACAGAGCAGTCTGTATGGACTACAGCAGAGAAACAGGAATTTGTCTTACAGAATCAGACCATTGGTTCCCTCTAGCTCTGTATTGACAGTAGCTCTCCAGGGTTCCAGACAAGAGTCTTTCAGCTGAAAGTAGGACTCTTCCGCATGTGCTCTGCTACTTAGGTTAGGGTCCTTCCGCTGGCCTCATTTTGGGCCAGCCCCCTCCCCAAAATGCTTAGCAGGCAAAGCAGAGGAGGGGGGGGACATCTTGCTCTTATGTGCAAACAACTGCATGCTGCTCAAGTGACAAGAGAATTTTGATTGGCGACTTTCGGGGGCGGAGGGAATAATCAAAGCATGGATTTTTCCATGCCTTTCCACTTGCCACCCAATTAAATCAAGAAAGCGAGTGGCCTAGAAATTGACCTATGAATCAGAAAACAAAAGGGCACATCCGTGACAACTGTGGTTGGGCGGTAGGGGAGCCTAGCTAGGAAAGGCTGTCAAACAGCCTGTCAGGAGAAGTGGCAAACCCTAAAATGGGTCCGTACTTGGGGAAAATTTAAACAGCTCTTGTACTCGCGTGAGAGAAAGCCTCCAGCAACGATAGCAAAAAAAAGAACAAGATAGATCTTTCCTGCTCCACCACTTGGATGCAGAAGAGGGGGAAAGAACAACAGAGGATTAAAATAGGCTTATTGTTCTCAGTGGGGGACGGACCACCTGATCTCCAACGCCCACCCACATCCCAAACATTTCTCACTTTAAGTGACCCAGCTATGTTTTCAAGGGAGGTAGCAATCCAAACGCGACCACCAGCACCCTTTCCAATCCCCCGACAATGCTTCTGGCAATATCCCACGCTTGTTATTCGGGGGCATGACGGGGCGGGGGAGGCAGCGCATATGG
This sequence comes from Zootoca vivipara, assembly GCF_965207765.1. Classification (NCBI taxonomy): domain Eukaryota; kingdom Metazoa; phylum Chordata; class Lepidosauria; order Squamata; family Lacertidae; genus Zootoca; species Zootoca vivipara. The sequence goes on along the minus strand of NC_142592.1, from coordinate 18,201,614 downwards.
AAGGGGAGGGAATTAATTCCAGGGCGATGAGCCCCCCCCCCCCGCGCCTTGGAAATGGTTGCGGGCGATCTGTGGCTGTCAATGCTCTGTGACGCGCCGCCAGCCCACCAGGCTTGTTGGGGGGACCCTTGTGTTTCACCCGTCCCGCAAGCGAGGAGAAAAGCCCGCGTTCCTCCAGCCCAATACGTGCACGCACACGAAAACAAAAGGGAGCCGCCTCCTGGAAAAAGAAGGGGATCTTCTCCCTCTACAAAGACCTCCTCGAAAGATCCCCCACTCCGCGGACAGATCGAGGGGAGGGGCGCCAAATAATGTCCACCCATCCCCGCCAAGGGCGCACGATCCCATGGTCGCCTCTCCACTCGTCTCCAGGGTCCGTCCGGCTTCCCCTCCCCGATCTCTCTCTCCGTCGGGCTGCGATCGATGCAGGAGAGACCCCTGGGGACTGCAGGTCTGCCTGTGCCTGTGCCCGAGCTCCGAGCCCAGCCCCCATTTCTCCGGAGGCGCAGACGCCAAGACCACCCCCCCCCCGCCTCTGCTTAAAGACCCACACCAAATGCGCGCTTTCCCCCCACGACGCACGCCGGGCCCGCGCTCGCTAGCCCCGCTCCCTCGGCTTGCTCCGCTCTCCCAGCCCCGAGAGGTGCGCCTTCTCCCGCCTGGCGCAAAGCAGGCGAGAGCTAGCGAGCGCGGAGATCAACCCGGCGGCGGCGGCGGCGGCGGATAAGGGAGCCGCCTCCCGCCCCGCGCAGCGCGCAGCGCGCCGCAAGCCCCGCGCTTCGCCTACCGCTGCCTCCGGATCGCCCCGGTTGCCAGAGCCGGGCTCCCCGCTCGCTCCTTCCGTCGCCATCTTCCCACTGGCAGAGCGATCCCCGACTCTCAGCAGAACAGAGCCGAGCCGAGCCGAGCGGCGGCCTCCGCACAACCCAGCTGCTTAACCCCCTCGGCGCCGGCAAGGATGGCCCTCCGAGCGGCAGCTTCGCCCGTCCGCCTGCCCGCCTCCCTCCTTCCCAGAACGGGGCGGGCGCGGCAACGCAGGCGGGGAGGTGGAGCCAGCGAACCTCAAGAGCCGCTCGGCGCGCCTGCCATTCCGTTTGCCTGCAGTCGGCGCTTCCACGGGGAAGGCAATCTGGTCGGGTCTCCAAGAGCGAGGGATGCTCTGGTCTCGGCCCATGCGGCCATATGTGTTGTGATTTTTTAAAAAATCTTCTTCTCCTCGAACATGGGACTCTAGTTGCGCTCCCCAGATATTTCTGGACCAGGTCTTCTCTGAAGCATCCCAGGATTCTTTTACGTATCATGTGCGCGCCCGCCAGAAGGGCCCAGAACAGAGCAGTTGGCATTAAACAATACAATTCTATGAATGGAGGGGAAGGTGAATATTAGAGTTGGAAGGGACACTGAGGATCATCAAGTCTACCTGCAATGCAGGAATATGCAGCTGTCCCATACGCATAGCTGTCAAGTTTTCCCTTTTCTCGCGAGGAAGCCTATTTAGCATAAGGGAATTTCCCTTTAAAAAAAGGGAGAACTTGACAGCTATGCCCGTACGGAATCGAACCTGCAACTTTGGCATTACCTCAACATGCTCCTTAGGTTTAAACTCTACAAACATGGTTTGACAGAGCACAAAACCGCACTTTCCCACCTCAGGGCCACCATGACCTCAGCAGAAAATACATTAACTTATCCATGTTGCTCCTCTATGAACAGGAAAATCCGTATTTTAGGTGCTGACAGTATCACCCATCCTTCCATTTGGATACCTGACCTTATACTTTGTCCAGTTTCAGTTTCACTTAACATGAAACAAAATCAGGTCAATTTACTGAAGAGCTGAGCAAAACACTCTGCTACCACTCAGGCCTTTTACTAAGGGACAAGCTAGACATGGAGTTGAAGATACCTTGCATTTAAACATGCACTCTTTTTGAAAAAGGAAATAGCATTTATGGGAGGTGATTGTTACAAGGCTTGCAGCAGATGGAGATGAGGAAATTAACCCTCTTTCTGCTGTGGACCTGAGAAAAAATATCCCCTTTGATGCTTTGTCCAAAATCACCTATTAGCACAATGAAGATAGAACTCGCAGCAAATTCCCAAGCAGAGCACAACCATGCTTCTCTCTCAACTGATATGACAGGTGTCCATACTGGCAAAATGAATGATGACTCGTGTTGTCACAGTCTTGTCCATATTCCCATGCTTCAAGTGTGCTATCCACTCTTAATATTTTAAAAGTGCCACATAAACATTCCTTTTTCATTCATTCATTTGCCACTTGATTACTATTATTTTAGCTGGATCTTTCATATTTTAAAGTACATGGCTATTGTCATTGTAATCTGGTTATATGTGTATTAATTGCTCAGTTACCTGCATAATCCCAGGAATAATTGCTCTGCTGTGCCTCTCTTACAGTATATAGTTCCTGCTCACCAAATACATTGTAGTCCAGAGAATGATGTGACAAGTCTTACTACGGCACCATCCTATACATCCTATACATATATAACTGCTTAGAAAGCCCCATTGAATCCAATGGGGCTTACTCCCCATGTGTGTGGGTATAGGATTGCACTCACAGTTATGATTTACTGCATGACAATATAATCCAGAATGAATGTTGGAGTAGCCTCCCTACTTACCATTCAGCTTCTAAATATTCATTCCCTCTTCCAACCAAAAGTCAGATTTAGAAATAATTTCTGCTAGGGAGGGAAGCACCTTTTTCAAATCTCCGCTAAAGTGGCATTAAAGGACTAGGCAAACCAGCAGGACTTCAGCTAAAATCCACCCCCAGGGAACTTGCTTCTAATGCATCATTGAAATGCTGGAAGTAGTTTATTATGTTGTTGTGACAGAAGTAATCAAAGGCGCTTTCATTCAGAAGTGGAGAAGATAAGCATTTTCATGCCAATACATTCGCTAGTACTGTATAGCTTTTCCTACTTTCTAATGACTATCCTTCCTTAAATCCTCTAGAGCAAGCTCCTCCACAAGTCCACTTAGAAGCAAGCCCCAAGAAGTTCAGTTAGCCTGCATAGGACTGTGGCTCCAGCTATGAAAAAGGACCAGGAAGGAAACTGAGGCAGTGATACAGTTTGCAAATTTTAGGCTCTGAAATTAATGGTCATATGAGCAGGACCCCACTCTTTATATGGTAATGTGTAGCATTTCACTTAACTTAAGAATATGATAAGCCAAACCTGCTGCATTTGGGGGTAGGGGTGGGGTCCTCCTGCTCAATGTGTTGAATGGGATTCTGGTCTTCTGCCTCCAAATTCCACTCTTGACAGCACCACTGAGCAGAATAATGGAGCCAGGAAATCCCAAATCACAGGTGCTTTAGTTTGATTACATATAAACTTGGGAAATATATTTATCTATTTCTGATCTTCAAGGCCATGCACGCCACACTATGTTGTCAGAAAGGCACACAAGGTTTCAACAAGCTAGAGGAAAACCCAGGGTTTGCTGAAGCACAAATAATAACCATGGGGAAATCCTTACATCAACCCCCCCCCCCCGAAAAAAGCCTGATAAGCACCGAGCATGTGCTGTATTGGGAGGGTAGGAAACTATTGAGTAGGGTGAATGGAATGTCCTCACAGAATGCTTAAACTGGCATGCATGTCCTCAGTTATGGCAGGATACTAGAATAATGTAACATACAGTTTATGGCATTTAGCTCCATGGCAGAACAGCCAATTTCAGGGTTGGGGAGGCTGGGAGGAGGAAAACTCCATTGCACAAGCAATGTTTTTTTCCAGTGCATCCCAATCCTAGAACTGCCCATGTGTCCGACTTCACAGGGAACAGTCTGCTGTTTGATGGTCTGTCCAGCCCAAGTCTGCTTTAAATGTTTTTTTAAAAAAATGTAAGAGAGAACAAGGGCATAGAAGTTGCTCATCAACAGCATCTTGACATGATGAGATATGTTGTATTTCAGTTTAAATTAAAGTAACTATTTTAAGTTTACATCTATACATATAAATCAGCATACAGAGATTTTATGCAAATCTGTGCCCTCTTTCATCATCTCTCTTTTGGCGATGTGTAAGTGGCCACCCTATCTTCATTGTTACATTTCTTACTACAAAATTGAATAACTGACCTGCCCACCTACTAGCTTGAAATCATGGCATTAGCGGGTCAATATCCTTGCTACCAAAGACAGCAAAGAACCGCCATTCTTTTTTTACTCAAGCCCCCCCCCCTTTTTAAAAGATACTTAAGGCAGGAAGTGAACCAATCACTGAAGTATTCAGAGAACTATTTTGTCATGCAATGGAGATGCATCTTCCTTATACAAAACTGTATTGCGGGGAAGTTAATTCCATTACCAAGGAAAATAATACATCCAGGGGAGTTAATCTATTTAACTGTCAAGAGAGCTCTTTAACAGGGAATAGTTAACTCCCTCAGGTCCAGGTTTAAACCTCCCTGCTAGGGAGCTGGTAATGAAACACTATATAGAAATGCTTCACCAGGGAGAGGTTTACTTCCTAATGAAACTATTTTGTTAGGTTGTTAACTCCATCACAGAACCATGAGACAAGGGAATGGTCTTTTTTTCCCAGCACTGCATAGACTGGAAAGCAAAAGCCATCATGGATCAATTAAATTTTTGACATGAAGCACTGTACTGAATTTCTGAATGCTATGACCAGGTCCCAGCAAACAAGAAACACAATCGCTTCTCTGTTGATGACAATACGCAACATATTTCCCTGCCTAGAGGGAAGCATTTGTTTGTTTGTTTTGTTATATTAATATCATGGCTTTGTTTCTCTAAATGAACATTTAAAATTTGTTTATTTATTGCTTATTTTCCAGTTTTACTAACCAAAGGAAGTCCAACGTGGCTAACAGTAAAACAGAAAACATCGACTCAATTAACACAAAGTATCAGAATGAAAGTCAATGTAACACAACATGGTAACAGATCAAAATATAAAACAAGTGAAAACAAAATGTGCAGCCCCCTCCTAAGATCTATTTACTACAGAAGAATAATAGAAACGTAGGATTGTAGAGCTGGAAGTGACCCTATGTTTCAAAATAAATTAGTCTGATAATTTTGCTTTGTGCATTGGAATCTAACATACTTCTCAGGGCCACAGAAATCAGAGGCAGGAATATGAACTCAGGAGGAGGTCTACATCACCAATGCATCATAGCAGCTTTTAAAACAGAAAATACCTTCTATTACCGGTATGTATGTGCATGGATACATCAGTTATATTTATGCATCTAAATGTTTGTGAACCTCATTCACTCTGAAATCGTCATTATTGGGGAACTCTAACCTGACTTAGAATGCTGGGCTCGCATACACACAAGGTGTGTTCAGGCATTCACCTGAACATGTTAATAGGGGACGGGGAGATGGACAGATGTGCACACATCTTTGCACAGATCATATGCCTTCATCAAACTCCCACCACTGGGTGGGACAGATCTGCTGGGGACTTCTACTAGTGTTCTCTTGAATGAGCACTTTGCACAATTTGGGGCTCTGCTTTATCGGGGTCCTCAGTCAACACAATGATGGTTGGGAACTGAACAGGCAGTGTGGCATTCATGGGGTATTGGAGGCAGAGCTTGCAGGAGTGCCACTGCTCCCAATTGCGTTGTTCACATGTCCAGATAAGAGCCTGAACACATCTATAGTTGGAGAAAGAAAAATAAAGAATATGAAGAGCTAAATGGTTTTATGAGCTTGAAAAGGCCACATTTCGGGAATAACTGTACCCTTTCACATCCTCTGTCTTGCTTAGTGCCATTGAACCACAACAAAAGAAATCAAGACACTTTTTATCACTTAAGCCCATGATCTTAACTCATGAGTTAAGATCAGTTCCAGCCTAGGGCAGAGAATGTCAATCCTATTTTTAAAAGGAAGGAAGCCTTAAAAAAAGAGAGAAAGACTGCAATATTACAATAAGTTACAGGTAGGTAGCCGTGTTGGTCTGAGTCGAAACAAAATAAAAAAATTCCTTCAGTAGCACCTTAAAGACCAACTAAGTTTTAATTTTGGTATGAGCTTTCGTGTGCATGCACACGATGGTATCTGATGAAGTGTGCATGCACACGAAAGCTCATACCAAAATTAAAACTTAGTTGGTCTTTAAGGTGCTACTGAATGAATTTTTTTTATATTACAATAAGATAGCTACATTATCACTGGTGGATTTCTGGCCAAAGCTACATTTTGTAGAAGAAGAAGAAGAAAGCCTTTTTTGTTTAATTCAATTATAGGTTTTCAGGTTCCCCCACGCCATTTAATTTTCTTTTTCCATGCCACAAACCAGGGCTAGGGCTCCAGAGGGATCTCATGGAGGGGGAAAGTCCAGTTAGAAAACAAAAGGGGGAAGCTAGTTTGAGAGGCAGAAGGGAATAGTGCCTCACTCTTTCCTTTCTTTTATTAGTGCCTCTTTCTTTTATTGCACACTGGCAGGCCTGTGATATGCCAGTTGCTATGCAACGACAGAATCAGCAGCATTTAAACACCATTAGGTATTAATTATCATCATGGGTCCCTTTTTCTGTTGCAACTTCTGAAAAAAGCTGCCATTGAAGTCAGGCACCTTCCGAGATACAGCTTTAAGCACTTTGTTGAATCTTAGGAATTGCCGCATGTAGCGGCAGGGGTGCTCCTGAAACCTCTATTTGTCTAGCATAATCTTGATATTTTTTTATTATTTTCATTTGTTCGTTTTTGACAACCAGCTAGGAAAAACCATTATGAATATATCAAAGTGTTTACAGAATTCAGGAGCAATGAAACCTATTGTGCATATCAGCTATCTGATAAGAAGCTCAATGGGCTTTTTAAAGGAGATGTCCTGGGCTCTATGGATTCAGACTAGCATATATTCTTACAGATAAAAGCCTATGAGGCATGGTTTTACGTTGTCTTCACAAGGGAAGAAACTATTTATTGTTACTTGAGGTCAAAGGGCAGGCCTTTAGAGTTAAGAATGGATATAATTTTGGCCCTGTGTTTAAATACCTCCGTTTCAATGAAACATAAGGTAAAACTATCTGATTAGGACTCAGACCTCTGTGACGGTTACCAAGTGTGCAAGGAAGAATGGTAACGGAAGTCTTGGTTACAGTTGCTAAGGAAGGAAACGCCTTTTGCAACTCACGGTACTGAAAGTGAATGTCTTGGATATTTATACTCAGTAGGAACATCTAACATACCCCCCATCATTTCTCCGATGAAAATAGGGATGTCCTAAGGAAGAACAGGACATTCCAGGATCAAATCAGAAACTGGGATGGTTTCTGTAAATCTGGGACTGGGACTGTGGCGGGAAGGTAAATGGCATTTCTGTGCACTCTGGCTTCCGTTGCACCAGAAGCAGTTTAGTCATGCTGGCCACATGACCCGGAAAGCTGTCTGTGGACAAATGCCGGCTCCCTTGGCCTGAAAGCAAGATGAGCGTCACAACCCCATAGTTTCCTTTGACTGGACTTAACCGTCCAGAGGTCCTTTACCTTTACCTATAAAATAACTCCAATGGGCCATTAGATAAGGACCAATAAAAGGATATCCTGGGAAGTGGCCACATTTTATTACCAGAAGCCATGGCTAATAAAAATAAAATAAAGGATAGATCAAACAGTGGAGGGATGGAATTAAGAGCTGAAAGGCATAGAAGTGCATGAGAAAGGTAGAGAGAAAATTGAAGAAGAGGTAGAGCTGAAAGATAAAGTTGAGGAGGAGTCCAAAAGGTGGCTGAGCCTCAGCAGAAGACTTGTGGCCTGAAGAAAGAAGGGAAAGGGGCACAAGATAACAGAAAGTAACCAGAGGATTCCAGAAGTGTGCTTAGGAAAGTAGAGATGCTCCAGCAAGCAGACACTGGGAACCTGAAGCCATAGTACAGTATTTAGGATGGTGGTCCTGACTAAAGCGAAAACTTCTTCAGAAAGACGTTGTGAGGCCAAACATTCAACAGGCCAATGTGAAGCACTAGTGGCTGGGCTAGAGAAAACTTTATTCTAGAAACCTGTGGGTGCTGACTGGGGTCAAAAAAGACAGGAAAATTAGGTCCTACATTTAAACAGAGGGTTAGTGAAGCAAATGATTGCCATATTCCTTAACGATACCAAGTTTATATAAGGCATAACATCTAAAGTTGTAGCATTTTATATTATGCCAATATATTATCCTGCAATCTTCCAATTAATAAAATTTGTGTGTTTATGGATCCCTAAAATAAACATTATCTTTGTCCCTGTTTAAGTTTTTTCAGTTATGGGTCAATCTCACAGCTATACGATCTTAACCAGGCAACTATTTAAAAGCATGAATTTAAGAAAACGTTTATTTAAGATGCTTATTGTGGTAGTGGGAGTTTGTTAGCAGGCTTAAGTTTATTTATTTATTTAATCCACAGGCTATTAGTAAGTTACTGTAAGCTACAAGTTAGACATGAACTTGGAGGTTCAAATACGTATGAGGCAGATGGGCAGGCAGAACAGGGGCTTATTTTTGATACTTCATCCCCCTCCCCTGTAAAGCAAGCAAGCTGCTGTTCAGCTTTACATCTTGTACTATTTGCAAGATGAGCTCATTAATGCACAGATTCAGAAGCCGACAGAAATATTGAATTCCAGATCAGCTGCAAAGAGAGATATTCATTCTGATGTTACAAAATGTACACTTTTCCAACATGGAAATTGGCCTCCTCATTAGGGAAAGAAATCTATGACGCTGCCATGATTTGATAGAGCTTGCTCTTATTTTACAAGCTGAAGCACAAGATAGCCAGTGGAAACAGAAAAGGACTATTTGATGCTGTGGGAAACAAAAGCCAAACCACCGCAGCAAATTTGCAATGGTAATACTGAATGCTAATAAACATAGAACCCAGAAAATTTCTCTCCTACTGCTTGAATTGAATTACAGGAAAATGATAGACAGCTATACCACTGAGAGCTAGTCATAGCTGCCAAGTTTTCCCTTTTCTCACGAGGAAGCCTATTCAGCATAAGGGAAAATCCCTTAAAAAAAGGGATAACTTGGCAGCTATGGAGCTAGTACATATTATAAAAGACCCCACTGGTTTCTTGCCAATGCATATGAAATAATAGGAGTACAAACTAAAAGACTAACAGCACAATCCTATACATTGAATTGAAAGAAACTTGCACTCAGCTAAGCGAGTTCACATTGAAATTATAAAGTCTTAGATCTTAGTAGGATATCTGATTAAACATATATAGGGTTGCATTACACGGCATTACTGGGACAAGACTATTGGATGGTTGCTTTTTTACTTCTTCAGTATGTGTTGAATGGATACAATCCAAGCATGCTTAGCGGGGAGTAAGCCCCACTGAACTCAGTGGGACTTCTTCAGAGTAGGCATGCATGAGATTGGCTTTAAGATTGCCTTGTAGTGCAATCTTAGTATTTGACTATTGGATGACTGAAGGTAAGAAATGTCTCTCGAGTGCTCGCTTTTGATTACACATATTGACTTACAAAATTTTTGCACTTACTTAAAACTGCAAAAACTAGCAACTTTAGAGTTACGCATTGCTAAATCAAAATATTGTTTCATCCATTTCACATATACATAGACAGAAAAGACATGAGAGGATGCATCGAATGTATTCTCCTCCTCCGTACAAACCTTTCCCATAACCTGTACATGATGAAACCACAGACTGGATTAGTTGATGCGTTGCAGAAAATGTCTCCCCCTCTCTGTCAACTCTGTAATACCTTTCTGCCTGAGCAGCTTCAATGTTACTTGGCAGTGACAGCTGCTGAAAGTTAAGGGGAGTGAAAGGAACAATTCACACATTTCCTACAGCATGAAAGAAGTGGCAGCTCCTCTTGTCCATATACTTACAATTGCATGCAGAAAATGTGAAGCAGGCTGCACATGACAAGTAATTCCAATTGTTGTGGCAGCTTTGTGCTGCCACAAAAGCAGAAATTATTTCCAGCTGCATCTGTGCCCACACAGATTTACATTTCCCATCAGCCTTCCCCAGCCTGATGCGCTCTAGATGTTTTGGACTACAACTCCCATCAGTCTCACTCAACATGGCTGTGATGGCAGAAGCTGATGGGAGTTGTGGTCCAATACAGCAGGAGCACCAGACTGGAGAAGGGTGGATTACAGGAATGTGTGGGGCTGATATGATTGCCTGTAGGGCTAGGGAAGAGAAACATGTAACCCTTCAGAGTCGTTGGACTATAGCACTACAACTTGCCTTATCCCAGACTACTGACTATGCCAGGCATCCCCAAACTTCGGCCCTCCAGATGTTTTGGACTACAATTCCCATCTTCCCTGACCACTGGTCCTGTTAGCTAGGGATCATGGGAGTTGTAGGCTGCAGTTTGGGGGTGCCTGGACTATGCTGACTGGGACAAGAAAATCTGGAAAGCCACAGTTTCCCTCACTCCTTTAATTAAAGCTTGTTAACTCTAAATCTACCACCTGAACAGGAAATGCTATGAAGCTAGATAGATGTCTATTTTGCTGGACTTTCTTGTAGTACAACACAAATTGTAGCTTGTTTTCTAATAATTGCACACCTCACACCTTTCCTCCAAAGAAATGTGCATGCTAAAATGTGCCATTTCTACAGCAGATGAGTGAGAATGGAGCTGTAAAGAGCTATTTGTGTATGTGAGAAAGTGAAGTGAAAAAGATGGCTCCTTTGGCCATATTTGGCAGTGCAGAATACGATTCCTCAGTTGATAAGATCACCTGGAAATGCTTGACTGTCTTATTAACACTTGAACTTCATAGAGAAGATTGATGGGACAATCCCCTTTGTTATTTGCAGAGTCAACACACAAAGGCAGAGCAAGCGATACTTCCCATAACAAGTCAATGAAAAATTGAACAATTCTACTTTTACCGTAACTCTGCACAAGGTAACGAAAGAACAGTCTGCGAAACATAAGAGTGTTTCAAACAACCATATAAAATATGGAGGACTGAAAAGAAATATACCTACCTTAACCGTGTCAAAATCCATGCAACTCATTTGTCCAGGACTTTAAAAAAGGTATATGGCTTTAGGTATACATTTGTGGACCTTGTTAAATATGATGCCACAAAATTCATACATGTTTTCAAGAACTTAATTCTGCACTTAATGTTTGCACTGGATGGTGCATACTCCCTGCAATGCAAGACTCATTTTGCCCAACATGGGACTCGAACCCCCAACCTTGAGATTAAAGAGTCTCATGCTCTACCAACTCTTCACTTACATTAATCCTCAATCAAGATTATAATCATTCTTACCAGCTCTTAAAACACGGGTGTCAAACACAAGGCCCGGGGGCCTAATCTGGCCCGCCAGACCTCGTCATGTGGCCCGCGTAGCCGCCGCCGACAATATCCACTGAAAGTAGATCTGGAGCCTGCGATTGGCCGAGGGTCAAAACCGGGGGCGGGGCTGCAGGCGGAGGGCGGGGCGCTGGAGCCGCGCTGACGGCCTTGGCCAGGGAATTTCAATTTCGAATGAGGCTGAGGGAGGCGGTGGCACAGCGGCCAGACGGGGAAGTGAGATGCAGGAGGAGGAGGAGGAAGCCCACCGAGGAGGTAGGAAAGCCCTACAGGCGCCGCCAGCAAAGTTGGTGCCGGGATGGAGCAGCGCTGGGGGGTTTTTTGGCGGGCTTTGCTGTTGTCTCCGAGAGCGAGTGAGGCAGCACTGGGGAGCCGCCGCCCGCCATTTCCCTTCCTCTCCTCGGCTGCATCCGGGAGGTGGACGAGCGAGCGGGCGAAAGGGACGCGGAGTGAGCCTGAGGGGGAAGTAGGCGAAGCGCAACAGTCGCTCTCTTGATTCCCTCTTCCCCCGTTTTCTCCTCATAGACACTCGGGAGGGTGCCTGGCTTTTGCTCTGCCCCCCACCCCGAGCCGCCCTTTGGCTTCTCAGTTCCAGCAGAGCTGCTCCCCGGGGGGCGGCCGGGAGGGAGGCGGCGGCGACGGCACGGGTTCCTGCTCTTCCCGCTCTGCCGCCGCCTCCTCTCAGCCCCTCGTGATGTAGGGCTCCAGATGGAGTCACCTCGCGGTTTGAGTAGGTGGGAGGGGGATTTTTTTTGGGGGGGGGAGGTTTTCAAGCCTCCTCTGCCTGCACTCCTGGTAGGGAGAGGCGGCGGCGAAGACGACAACAGCGTGGGTGGGGGAAAGAGCAGCTCTGAGGCGAAGATGCACGTCCGCTGGGGCTGCCGCCGCCTTCCTCCTCGGGAAATCCGCTGCCCTCCCTCAGCGCGAGGGGAAGGGACTCTGGCGCTGAGGAGGGAGGATGCAAAAGCAAAGCAGGGAGTTGGTGCTGCACCGCATGTTCCTGCCCCTCTGGGGTGGGTTGCAGGGTGTGGCATCCTGCCTAGCGGGGTTTGGGTGTGCGCAGGGCGGGAGAGGAAAGCCCTCTTTCCATCTGCAGGTTTTTAATCCCAGCAGTGGCTTTCTCCTTCCTGCCGAAGGTTTAGTTGAGCCCCCCCCCCCCGGAAGCCGTCGATCCCCACCTTTTGTTCAAATTTCCCTCGTTTACACCCCCTCCCACACACGCGCCACGACGCAGGAATGTGATCCGCGTGGGGGCAGGAATGAGCTTACATTATTACAAAAAAACAGTAATAATTGAATGCAGTGACAATAATTTATGATAATAAAGAGTGGACACATAGTCCTACAGACACAACCGGCCCTTTGAGGGTGACCAAACTGCTGATGCGGCCCCCGATGAATTTGAGTTTGACACCCCTGTCTTAAAAGGTACAAAGCCTTCTGAGGCATCTGTTTCTAGCAAGTTATTTAACCTATTATAAGCAAGTAATCAAAGTGTTAGAAACTTCCATCCTTGTAATTCTGTAATTCATCAAGGAAATATGGTTAAAATATGTAAGGTGCTACTTGATTTTGTACCCGCATTACTGTCACAACTCTTTGGTGCAGTTAGTTGTTGTAATATCTCACGTGTGCTTTCTTGGACTTCTGTTCACAGATTCATTCCAGATTTGTATTGTCTTCGGTAGCTAGGCAACTTGTACTTTTGGCGTCCTGTTTCACAGAGGTGTTTCTCTAAGCCTGCTTTTTACACATGTAGCTGAAGAGGCTGTGTATGTAAGTGTGACATTGCAACGTAACACCCAGTGTTCGAGGGGCAGCCATTCACATGTGACACCTGGAAGAATATTGCTCTGCGTCCTTGAAGAACTGTCAGCAAAAAGTGTGTCACACAAATAACCATATGATACTTCATGCTGTACCAGTCTGCCTACAAATAAATGCTGGTCAATAGACCGAAAGCAGAGTGCTTATTCACATTTTATGGGACTAGGTGCAATATCACTTTGGAAATAGGTTACAATGGGAATCATTTTCACTTACTTTTGCAGCTGGAAATGTAAAAAATCGCTAGCTTATCTTGGGTGTTTCTTTTCCTCATATTAATCATGTGAGAGTTTATAGCTAATGCATTGTCCTCTGCCTCTTTGCAAAGACGCTAGAGTTAACTAATTACTTGCCAACTAAATACAAACCAGCCTTTTGCTGAATGTTAATTACAGAAAGCTAAACGTGTGTGCTAATCCTCCTTGGGGAGGAATGGAGGGATATGAATTTAATAAATGAATAACATGCTACGAAATAAAAAATTCTCCTAGCAGTGCTATCATACGCATGTTTACATTGAAGTCCTATTGAGTTTAGCGGTGCTTACTCCCAGGTAAACATGAACAGGATTTCCAGCCTTAATCACTTTTGTTCTGAGATGGCAGCTGGCCAACGAGCAAAAATTCACTTGCCCAAAGACACTGTCTTCTCTGGCAGCACTATTGCAGGACCTAATAATATTACAGTATCTACAACATCAAGCGTTCATTTAATTGCTCATCTTCCAAAGACGATATCTGTCATCACCTGACAGTAATGCAGTTTGCATTCTGCCTAGGACAAGCAGGTCAATCTCTACGCAGTAAAATAAATCAACACAAATCTAAAATCAGAAATGGCAATATGAAATGCGGGGTGGGGTGGGGTGAACTGTGGAGGAACATTTCAACCTTCCACTCTGTAACCGATCTTAAAGTGGCCTTTCTTGAACAAAGAAAGATACTACAATGTGAAACAGTGGAATTACAAATCACCAAAAGGTTCAGCTATACTACCTGCAGCTATAATAATAATAATAATAATAATAATAATAATAATAATAATAATAATAATAATAATATTTATACCCCGCCCATCTGGCTGGGTTTCCCCAGCCACTCTGGGCGGCTTCCAACAGAAATATTAGAATGCACTAATTTCTTAAAGATTAAAAGCTTCCCTAAACAGGGCTGCCTTCAAATGTCCTCTAAAAGTCTGGTAGTTATTTCTCTTTTTGACATCTGGTGGGAGGGCGGGTGCCACTACCGAGAATGCCCTCTGCCTGGTTCCCTATAACTTGACTTCTCACAGCAAGGGAACCGCCAGAAGGCCCTTGGCACTGGACCTCAGTGTCCAGGCAGAGCGATGGAGGTGGAGACGCTCCTTCAGGTATACTGACTGAGGCCGTTTAGGGCTTTAAAGGTCAGCACCAACACTTTGAATTGTGCTCGGAATCGTACTGGGAGCCAATGTAGATCTTTCAAGACCGATGTTATGTGGTCTCAGCGGCCGCTCCCAGCCACCAGTCTAGCTGCCGCATTCTGGATTAATTGTAGTTTCCGGGTCACCTTCAAAGGTAGCCCCACATAGAGCACATTGCAGTAGTCCAAGCGGGAGATAACCAGAGCATGCAACTGTTTTGTGTCAATGGCAACTGTAAATAACATAATTGTCACAGTGGCCGGAGTGGGCTACTTCAGAGTAACGACGCTACGCAGCTCTGCATTTTATTCTTTTATTGGTGCTGCGTATTTACAGTGCTGAAGTCATTGCTATTTACACGGAGTGATGTGGTCAGTCGGTTTCAGAACCTCCGAATGGCTTTTGGCGCGTCTTTCTCCAACACAAAAGCTTTGGCAGACCCATCCTCTTTCCCCTCCTCTTTCTGCGTAATTCCGGAGTTGGGGGGATGGGTCTCCCCCCCTTATTCGCCCCTTCCTGTCCCACCTGGGACCCTGGCTCCTCTACCTTGCCTGAGCCTCGGACACGACTTCCTGCTTCCCCACTGGAATCGGAACTCTCTCTGCTTTCCCCTGTGCTCAGGGATTGGCTTGAACTCAGGAGGGGAGGGACTTCACGATATCCCCTGTCCCTCACATCCACCCCCCTCCCAAGCTCTCCTTCACCCCTCCCCAGGTCCCCCCCAGGTGTCGGTGACGACTGGAAGCCTAAGAACTCAGTGCTTTCCGAGCCCGTTGGTGTGAACACCTCCCCCCAGTCCTGCGAGCCCCCCCCTTCCGCCTGGGAGGACGGGAATCCCAAAAAGTCCGTGGCGTCAGAGCTGGTGGGGGTAAAAATGTTCTGCCAATCTGCTCCTTCCTCTGACTGGGTGGATCTCTGTGACACCCATACCTCATCCTCTGGTTCCTCAAACTCCGCTTCCCAGCGCCATGGTGAACTGCTCTCCCGTGCTTCCTCCCCCTCCCCCTCCCTTTCCATGTGCCAGGGCTTGGGTCTATGGGGAAAGAGGGCGTGAAATTCTTCTACCAGGAATTCCTCCTGTATCTGAGTGGCTGGGACCCATTCATTCTGGGACGGTGGAGCATCCTCCCATGCCATGAGGTACTCCAGTCCCCCCACCCCCCTCCTTGAATCCAGGATGGCCGTGGCCTCATTGAGTTGCTCCCTGCCTTCCCTCTCCCCCCCTCCCTCAGGGGTTTGTTCGCTGCCTCGGAGCCTGCTGCTTTCCCTGTACGGCGACAGCAGCGATCTATGAAACACTGGGTGCACCCTCATGTCCTCTGGCAGTGCCAGCCTGTATGCCACCGGGTTGACCTGTTGCGTGACCGTGAAGGGGCCCAACTTTCTGGGCGCCAGCTTTTTGCACCTCCCTCTGATGGGAAGGCCCTCCGAGGACAACCAAACTTTGTCCCCCACCCTAATGACCTCCCCCGGTCGCCTGTGGCGATCTGCCCCCTTCTTGTACGCTTCCTTGGCTCTCTCCAAGTGTTCTCTGAGCTGCTGGTGCACCGTCTCCAGTTCCTCTGCCCAATCCTCAGCCTGTGGGCCCTCCTCCTCCTCCTCCCCCTCCCTCTCTGGGAAAGATCTGAGGTCGCGCCCGTAATTGGCCTTAAAGGGCGACACCCCTGTGGAGACGTGCACCGCATTGTTGTAGGCAAATTCTGCCAGTGGCAGGCGATCCACCCAGTCCGTTTGCCGCTGGCTGACGTAGCATCTCAGGTACTGCTGCAGAATGGCGTTGACCCTCTCCGCCTGTCCATTGGTCTGCGGGTGTCTAGCCGTCGACAAGCTGACCTCCACCTGCAGGAGGTTCATGAGCCGCCGCCAGAACCTGGAAACAAATTGGCGGCCACGATCCGAAATCACCCTTAAAGGTAATCCATGCAGTCTGAATACGTGATCCACAAACAGTTTGGCTGTCTCTTCTGCAGAGACCGCCCTGGCACACGGTATAAAGTGGCACATTTTGGACATGAGGTCCACCACCACCAACACTGCGGTCTTGCCCCTGGAAGAAGGCAGATCTGTGATGAAGTCCATGGACACCACTTCCCACGGCCTGTGTGGCGTGGCTAAGGGCTCCAGCAATCCCGGTGGCGCTGCTCTGACCACCTTTGCCCGCTGGCAGGTGTCACAGCCCCGTACATAGTCTCGAACATCTTCCCGCACCCCTGGCCACCAGAAGTGTCTCATGACTAGGTGAGTGGTTTTGTCCCTCCCAAAATGACCCGCCGTTGGGTTGTCGTGCATCTGCTTGAGGACCGTACGTCTAAGCTGGGTGGTGGGCAGGTACAGTGCACCCTTGTAGAAAAGCAGCCCCCTGCGTTCTGCAAAGTCTTTTGCCTGCTCCCCCCCCTCTCAGTTCTCTGAAGATGCGGTTGGCAAATTCATCCGCTGCCGTCAGTGCTGTGAGTTCTGCCTCGCTCACCACTGCTGCTCCGCAGGACCATGCTGACGGGGGGGAAATGTGCCTGGGTGCCGGTGGCGCCTCCTCCTCCATGTACTCTGGCTTGCGGGAGAGGGCATCCGCCCTGACATTCTGCTCTCCCGGGATGTAGTGTATGGAGAAGTTGAAGTTCGAGAAGAACTCTGCCCACCGTATCTGCCGCTGGTTGAGCACCCTGGCAGTTCTCCAGAACTCCAGGTTCTTGTGGTCTGTGCACACCTGGATGGGGTGCTTGGCGCCCACCAGGAAGTGTCTCCAGTGCTGGAACGCAGCGTGGATCGCAAGAAGTTCCCGATCAAACACCGTGTAGTTTCGCTCTGGCTGGGTCAACTTCCTGGAGAAGAAGGCACAGGGTCTCCACTCTCTGTTGGCGTCCAGTTGCAACAAAATGGCGCCCACAGCTTTATCAGAAGCGTCTGTCTCCACGCGTAGGGGCGCGTCCTGAACCACGTGGAACAGGTTCTGGTCTGAGGCGAACACCCTCTTGAGGCTTTCAAACGCTGCTTGCGCCTCTGGTGTCCACCTGAACTTCTGCTTGCCTCTCAGGCAGTCAGTGATGGGAGCCGTAACGCGAGAGAAGTTCTTGATGAACTTCCTGTAGAAGTTGGCGAAGCCTAGTAGGCGTTGGGCATCTTTGCGCGTCCTGGGGCTGTGCCAGTCCAGGATGGCCTGCACCTTGTCCTTGTCCATCGCCAGCCCCTTGTCTGACAGCTTGTAGCCCAGGAAGTCCACCTCCTTGGTGTGAAACTTGCACTTCTCCAGCTTCACATACAGGTGGTTCTCCTTCAGGCGCTGCAACACCTCCCTGACATCTTTCACATGCTGCACTGGGTCATCGGAATAGATAAGGATGTCATCCAGGAAAACCAAGCATTTCCTGAAGAGGAGGGACCCTAGGACGTGGTGCATGAAGGCCTGGAAGCATGCTGAGCCCCCTTGCAACCCGAAGGGCATCACCAGATATTCAAAAGAGCCCAGAGGCGTGAACATCGTGGTTTTCCATTCATCGCCTTCCCGGATCCTGATCAAGTTGTACGCCCCCCTCAGGTCTAGCTTGGTGAAAATCTTGCCCCTGCGTGCCGCTGTCAGGAGATCATCCACTCTGGGCATGGGGAAAGCCACTGGCTCTGTCACTGAATTCAGCCGCCTAAAATCCACCACAAGACGGCGCTGTTGCGTGTCTTTCTTGTCCACCCAGAAGACCGGGCTGCCCCCTGCTGCCTTGCTTTCTCTGATGAACCCCCGCTTGAGGTTCTTGTCGATGAAAGCGCGCAGATCCTCCAGTTCCTGGTCTGACATGGCGTACAGCTTGGCTGGGGGTATAGTTGCCCCCGGCACCAGGTTGATCTGGCAGTCAAAAGGCCTGTGTGGGGGTAGGTGGTTGGACTCCGCTTCGCTGAAGACCTCCTGCAAGTCCCAGTACGGCTTGGGTATCGCCTCACCCCCTTTGACGTGCATGGTGGCCACCGTGGCTATCGGAGGCCCCTCCCCTGGTTGGTGCTGCATGCAATGTTCCAGGCAAAAGTCCGATCCAAAAGTGATGCATCTCTGGTGCCAACTGATGGAGGGGTCGTGGCGCGCCAGCCAGCTCATGCCCAAGACGATGGGGGGGGGTCTGAGATGGTGGTGACGTTGAATGCCAGTGTCTCTGAGTGCCGTCCCACCGTCATTCTCATGGGGGGGGGTTTGATGAGTGATGGCCCCTCCCAGCAGCTCTCTGCCATCAATGGTTGCCACGTGCAGAGGAAAATCCAGCTGCAGAAGCTGGATCTGGTGCTCTTCTGCAAAGTTTCTCGAGAAGAAGTTCGCTGACGCCCCACTGTCAATTAGGGCGAGGACCGTCAGGGGATAGCCATTTGGGAGCGTGAGCGTCACTTCTAGAACCACTCCTGCTCTGGGAGGGGTGGGCTGGCTCTGCTCCTCTCTGTGCGGGTGGGTGGGCTGGGGCTGTTGTCTGCTGACTGTGCCTGGCTGCTGCCCCTTGTCTCCTGCAGCCAGGCTTTCCCGTTTCCCTGCTGTGGTGCTGCGTCAGTGGGGGAGGGCACAACCGTTCCCGCCTTTCCTTGCCACTCCCTGCGATGTGGGCAGTCTCTGATGAGATGCTGGGGGGAGTTGCAGAGAAAGCAATTCCCACCCCTTCCCTCCTTGCGTCTTGGCGCCGCTGGGGTTTGAAAAGCCCGTGCGCGCGCGCGCTATCAATCTGCATGGGTTCCTGGTCCTGACTGGCCCCAGGCGTGGCTTGAAAGGGTTGTTGGGGGAGTGGCTTCTCCTGCGACCGTGGGAACCAAGCCCGCTTTGCGCGCGTTGCTTGCTTGTCGCTCCACCGGGATTCCTGTCTCACCCCCACCGCCAGAGCCGCTTTGCTCAGCTGATCCATATTACTGGGCTTTGGACCTCTCGAGAGCTCATCCTTCACCTCCTCATGCAACCCCAAGTAGAACGCCGCTTGCATTGGGGGTGACTCTAGTTCCCACCCCAATCTGTGCACCAGCATGGTGAATTTCGCCCAATACGCGCGAACTGTCATATTTCCTTGGCGTAAATTATGAAGTTCCTCCTTAGTCTGGTCCATATGACTATCGGACGAATACATCGTTTTCAAACCTTCTAGAAATAGTTTGACATTCTTCATGCAAGGATTCTTTGTTGCGATTAACGGTCTTAGCCACTCCCTGGCTGCCCCGGTAAGGTGCTCCACAATAAACGCTACCCTGTGCTCATCATCAGGGAACTCATCGTGGTGCAGCTCAAGAGCATACACAATCTCAGTCTCAAAGCCCTGATATTCCCTCGGGTCTCCATTGAACTTGCTTACTAGGGTCCCGGCTCTCCTTCCTGGTAGCACTTGGACTTGGGGTGCCCCTCCCGCCTTGTTTTTCTCTGCATCCAGCTTGTTTTGGAGGTCTACTGCCACCGCCCTTAATTCCTGCTCTCTTTCCTGTAGCGCTCTCACCTGTTCCGCAAGTTGTAGCCGGTCGTCCTGGACCTTCTTAGTCTCTTCTTTAGCTGCCTTCAATTCCCCCTGCGCCTGCAGCGACAGCTGCTGCAGTTCTTGCTGGGCTTGCTCCGCGATCTGCCGCCATCTCTCCGCCTCTGACACGCTCATCCCGGCAACTCCAAAGTAGCCCAAAAAAGGATTCGGAGGTTGCTGTCACAGTGGCCGGAGTGGGCTACTTCAGAGTAACGACGCTACGCAGCTCTGCATTTTATTCTTTTATTGGTGCTGCGTATTTACAGTGCTGAAGTCATTGCTATTTACACGGAGTGATGTGGTCAGTCGGTTTCAGAACCTCCGAATGGCTTTTGGCGCGTCTTTCTCCAACACAAAAGCTTTGGCAGAACCATCCTCTTTCCCCTCCTCTTTCTGCGTAATTCCGGAGTTGGGGGGATGGGTCTCCCCCCCTTATTCGCCCCTTCCTGTCCCACCTGGGACCCTGGCTCCTCTACCTTGCCTGAGCCTCGGACACGACTTCCTGCTTCCCCACTGGAATCGGAACTCTCTCTGCTTTCCCCTGTGCTCAGGGATTGGCTTGAACTCAGGAGGGGAGGGACTTCACGATATCCCCTGTCCCTCACATCCACCCCCCTCCCAAGCTCTCCTTCACCCCTCCCCAGGTCCCCCCCAGGTGTCGGTGACGACTGGAAGCCTAAGAACTCAGTGCTTTCCGAGCCCGTTGGTGTGAACACCTCCCCCCAGTCCTGCGAGCCCCCCCCCCTTCCGCCTGGGAGGACGGGAATCCCAAAAAGTCCGTGGCGTCAGAGCTGGTGGGGGTAAAAATGTTCTGCCAATCTGCTCCTTCCTCTGACTGGGTGGATCTCTGTGACACCCATACCTCATCCTCTGGTTCCTCAAACTCCGCTTCCCAGCGCCATGGTGAACTGCTCTCCCGTGCTTCCTCCCCCTCCCCCTCCCTTTCCATGTGCCAGGGCTTGGGTCTATGGGGAAAGAGGGCGTGAAATTCTTCTACCAGGAATTCCTCCTGTATCTGAGTGGCTGGGACCCATTCATTCTGGGACGGTGGAGCATCCTCCCATGCCATGAGGTACTCCAGTCCCCCCACCCCCCTCCTTGAATCCAGGATGGCCGTGGCCTCATTGAGTTGCTCCCTGCCTTCCCTCTCCCCCCCTCCCTCAGGGGTTTGTTCGCTGCCTCGGAGCCTGCTGCTTTCCCTGTACGGCGACAGCAGCGATCTATGAAACACTGGGTGCACCCTCATGTCCTCTGGCAGTGTCAGCCTGTATGCCACCGGGTTGACCTGTTGCGTGACCGTGAAGGGGCCCAACCTTCTGGGCGCCAGCTTTTTGCACCTCCCTCTGATGGGAAGGCCCTCCGAGGACAACCAAACTTTGTCCCCCACCCTAATGACCTCCCCCGGTCGCCTGTGGCGATCTGCCCCCTTCTTGTACGCTTCCTTGGCTCTCTCCAAGTGTTCTCTGAGCTGCTGGTGCACCGTCTCCAGTTCCTCTGCCCAATCCTCAGCCTGTGGGCCCTCCTCCTCCTCCTCCCATTTCATTTCTCTCTGACTTCACTGCTAACAATTCTTCCCGCCCATGTTTATATAATTGCCATTGAGAATGATACTCCATATATTACACCAGTTAAAATTGTAAAAATGTACAAAATTGGGTCAAACATATGTTGGAAAAAGGGACTTTTTATCATATGTGGTGGGAATGTAGAGAAGTTAAAAAATATTGGGAAATGATTTACAATTAATTGAAAAATACTTTTAAACATTTTTAAATACTTTTAAACATTGTTTAAAATATTTTTAAACAAAAGTTTGAAAATACTTTTGTTAAAAAACCAGAAGCATTTTTATTAGGAATTTTAGGGCAAGATATACCGAAGAAAGCAAATAATTTATTTATGTATGCAACCACTGCGGCAAGAGTATTGCTAGCACAAGGATGGAAGAAGGAAGAATTACCAACGAAAGAACAGTGGCAAGAGAAATTGATAAACTATGCAGAACTTGCAAAACTAACATACAAATTATGTGAAAAGGACAATCAGGAATTCAAGGAAGAATGGGGGCTATTTACAAATTACTTGAAAAAACAACAGAGAGACTTACATTCATTGGCAGGATTTGAATAAACATGCACAATTTTTTCATAGAATAATCTGAATAATTAGGGGAATGAAATGTACAATTGTATAACATGCAGAAATAATATGTAAAAATAAATCAGATAGGGGAGCTGAGGGAAGTCCGGGGAGGAAGGGAGGCGGAGGGGGGAAAAGTAGCTGATTGTAGTATTGATAATTTGTATTGGTTTAATATTGATAAATAAAAACTTTTAAATAAAATAAAAAAGAGAATGATACTCCATGCACCCGAATAAGCAAACTGCATACCCTCCAACGTTCCTCAGATGAAAATAGGGACATTTCTCACTCCTCTCAAACTGATCCTCCTCAGGACCCCCCCCCTCATTTTCTCCTCACCCCAAGCATTTCCTATCAAAAGAAGGGCAGGTTGGCACCACTGCACTAATGGGACACAGGACCCACACCAGCCACCATCCTGAGAAAACCCCTCAATCCTGATTTTATTATATTTTATCGTATTCTTTGGTAGATTGCCAAAATGAAAAGCACTGCTGGGGTTGCCAAATTTTGGACAGCAAAAAAAGAGAGGACACATTTGCCAACTCCTATTTTTGACTATGGATCACTATGACGACGTGAAAAAGAGGACGTGTCCTGGATTAAGGGGACGTATGGCAACCCTATTATAGCAGGTCATACCTATCTAGGTGCTCCAGCAATGAGCTATGATCCTTTTCTGGAATTAATAATGGAATAACATCAGATGTTACATCTGGGCTCTGGGCATGCAGCTCAGCTGAGCCTTCCATAGTACTTTCCATAAAAGTATCAGTCCAAACCACATATTATCCAGATTGAACCCATGACACCATCCCTTTCTCAGTTCTTAGGGTGTTATTACCTCTACCGTTCTGCTGTTTTTGTGAGGTGTTTTCATTGTCTGCATTTAAGAGGCATCCTGATGCTCCTTAAATTCTAGTTCGGCAAATCAGAATGTTCTCGTGTTGGAAATCTATTGCGTTAAGAAAGAAAGCAACTTCGTCAAAGCTGCAACAGCAAAGAATATATTTTAGCATCAGTACTGAGAATCATATAGTCTCTCTTGCTCTGCTACCATCCTTGCCTTGCCCCCAAACTCAGCTGCTTTTCAATTGTTGTAAAGCAGTGGACACCAGTAATCAAAATGACCACAAAACTCCAAAGGTTCAAATACTGCAAAATCTGTGAGGGTTCCTCACATTTGTGAATAATAATAATAATAATAATAATAATAATAATAATAATAATAGCTACAGCTGAGCGAGAATTCTTTTGATCTTTTCAAAAGCATTACTCATTTGCTTGTGGTAGGATTTCACCCAAAGGCTTGCTTCACGTAACGTGCCAAACCACACAAGAGATTTTTCACTATTGTGATATCTACACAGCTGCAGTGTGTGTATGCGTGTGTGAATACCAAAGCCCCATAAATGATGCCTGTTAGTAATCGATCAAAAGTTTATTGCATTAGCCATATAGCCATAGCACATGTAAAAGATCAAACAGGCAACTGTCGCACAACAACACAGAATACAACAAATACAATTAGTATTAGTTAGTACAATACTCTCTCCCCACTCATGTGATTGGATTTGCAATACTCTCTCTTTCATACATACACTCACAGAGAGATGCATGAGATACCACTACAAAGAATTATCTTATTAAGTGACTCAGTAGAATCTGAGAATTACAGAACTGTAGAGTGGCAAGGGAGCTTGAGGATCATCAACGTCTAACCCCCTGTAATGCAGGAATATGCAGCAGTCTCGTATGGGGATCGAACCCGTAACCTTGGCGTTATCAGTACTACACTCTAACCAACTGAGCTATGTGTATGTTAAGGGCCCCTAAGAGCCAAACTACATGAAAATGTTTTAAATATCAGTTTACAACATATCTGTTCCTTCTGGATTTTAGGGACCAGGTGACAAATTCTGCTAATTTTTTTTACTGTGCTTATTAATGGTTTTAATGCCAATGTTTTGCTATGTTGCATTTTATTGTGACATTTCACCCAGGGAAACCTTTGATTGAAAGGCAGTTTAAAAATGTGAATAAAAAAATATTAATAATGGTTATTATAAACAATGACAGCAACAATTTATCCATGTTTGTTTTTGTGAAGGATAAGCAGCTTCAGGAAGGTGTGATTTTATATATATATAACAGAAAAGCAGTGAGGAGTGCTTAACTCCTCCACACCCACTTTTCTGCTGCATTTTTTCCCTACCTCCCACCTGCTTTTCTCATTACAAGGCTTCAGACACGTGCCTGCAAATGTAAGCATGCATTTGGAACACCGTAGGAGGAATGGAATACTGTAACTGAGGGGGAAATGGCATTACAGCAGAAAAACAGAAAGCAGGAAAATGGTTAAGCCATCCCTCACCCATAGAGCCAATTTGCTGAAAAATGTCCCACCCACAAGCTCTTGGGGTTAAATATACACATTTGCATATAAGGTGTAATTAGGCCTCAAAACTGTAACATGTAAACTGAAAAATGTAACAATGGCAATTGACTCAGAAGTGTTTATTTTTACTTCAACTGCACTTTGCACTTTCTAGCTGCTGATTTTGGATGGGAAGGGGATGAAGTGGAAAATTCTAGACCTTACTACGTACATACTCCATACTGATGTGCCTTAGCAAGTTTCTCCCACTCCCTGCTATACTTCTTCTACCCAGTTATTTGGAAAGAGGCGTTAATAGGAAATGTCCCTGGTCTGCTCTTGCAGCAGGTTCACCAACAGTTACAGTATGAATTGCCCTTATTTGGATAAGCAGGGTTAAGCTCTGTGCTTGTAGAAGGAGAGTTATGATAATCCCATTTTGCATGATTTTCATATATGCATATGTGACTGATTTATAATAGCATAAATAGAATAGACAATTTGCACAGCCTTTTAATCTTAAACGGAAATACTTGATTTGGCGTCATAAATTATTCTCCTCAAAGTTTTTCCTCTTTTTTTAATAAATCTTTTAGTGTGTGTGTTTTCATTTTCCATTGTTCCCCCTCATTGCTTCCTATCAATATTCACTTTTATAAAATACAAAAAGATGTCAGGAACTGTGCTACTGAATTTCAGTCCTTTGCTCTTACAGAATTTTCTCAGAAGCATCAACTTGTCGCTTCTTAACTTGTTCATTCCTGTCCATCTTCAGGCAGAACTGCATGTTGTAACTTGCTTACACTACGTGTACTGATCTTTGTCACTGAACGTTTTCACACAACCGGCCAAGCACACCTATGCACAGTGGTAAGTTGGGCGCAGTTTGCAAAAAATTCATAAAGAAGGAGGCGGAGATTGCTAATAAATCTTGAAGTGCTGCCAAAATAAGCAGATGTGTTTACACTTCGAATTAAGGAAAATAGCAAATTATAGAACGCGCTCCCATAGAAGGCAGTGATGATCACCAAACTAGATGACTTTGAAAGAGGGCTAGCAGGGGTCAGCAAACTTTTTCAGCAGGGGGCCGGTCCACTGTCCCTCAGACCTTGTGGGGGGCCGGACTATAGTTTGAAATATTTTTTTTTGAACTAATTCCTATGCCCCTGATGAAAAACCTTGACCCCAAATCCGACACCTTTGTTTGGTGCTCCTTCTATGTTCTCCTGAGTGAGGGGAAGGACCCTGTTGCAACAGCAAAAATAAAGGATTTGCTTCTCACAATTCTCTGGTTGGCCTCTGTTATATTCTCTGACCGATGGAGAACCCAATAAGGGCTCTTGTGGGAATAAGGGAATAAGGGCAGATTTTTGCTTATAACACCCCACAAATAACCCGGAGATGCATTTTAAATAAAAGGACACATTCTACTCATGTAAAAACATGCTGATTCCCAGACCATCCGCGGGCCGGATTTAGAAGGCAATTGGGCCACATCCGGCCCCTGGGCCTTAGTTTGGGGTCCCCTGGGCTAGACAAATTCACAGAGGATAAGGCTACCAATGTCCAGATGTCTATGCTCTGCATATCATTTGATGGAAACCACGGGCAAGGAAAGTGTTCTTGTGCCGAGGCAGTGGCGTCGCTAGCCTTCTGGCTGCCCAGGGTGGCAAACCCAAAGGCACCCCACCGGGGGGCGGGGCGTCAGTCGTGCATGCGTTGCGCGTCACGACGCATGCGTTGCACTATGGAGCAGGGTGCCGGGAGGCGGTGGTCCAGCGCCCGGATCTGAGGATCCCGATGCTAGAGCGGCACTGCCAGCAACCCGCTCCGTAGCTCACTTGCCACTTTGCCTGAGCAGGAAGAAGCACAAAGTGAGCTACAGAGCGGGTTGCCGGCGCCACCGCTCTAGCATTGGGATCCTTGGATCCGGGCGCTGGAGCACCGCCGCCGGCAACCCACTCCGTAGCACGCTTTGTGCTTCTTCCTACTCAGGCGGAGCGGCGAGGGGCGTGAGCGGAGACGCCCCTCACCACTCTGCCTGAGTAGGAAGAAGCACAAAGCGTGTGGCAAGCCGGTCCATAGCGCGCTTTGTGCTTCTTCCTACTCAGGCGGAGGCGGAGCAGCGAGGGGCATCAGCGGCCGCCGCTGACACTACTCTCTGGCCCGCCCCTTCCACCAGGAAGAAGCGAGGGGTGAGAGCAGCAACATTGGGCATAGCTGCCAAGTTTTCCCTTTTCTCACGAGGAAACCTATTCAGCATAATGGAATTTCCCTTAAAAAAAGGGATAACTTGGCAGCTATGACATTGGGGCCTCCACGATGGCGGTCGTGCTGCTGCCACGGTAGCGGCAGCCATCAGTGGAGGTGGTGAGGGGGCGCTGCCCCCTGCAGAGTCGAGCCCAGGGCACCCTGCCCCGCCCCCCCTCTTGCGATGCCCCTGTGCCCAGGTTCTGCTTTCAAGTTTCACACAGACATCTAGCTGACCAGCATGAGAACAGGATTCTGGACTAGATGGGCCATTGTCCTGATCCAGCAGGTCTCTTATGTTCTTGTGATTGACCTGTGTGGCTCTGCAGCAGGCTATGCATCCCTTAAATGAGTCTGCTGCCCTGAAGGCCAGTAGAGGATGACGTTTCCACTTCCAGGGTAAAAGTAAAATTCAGCTGTCAATCTCGTCAGGAACGGAGTGATACCATCTCGTCCTTTGCCTCAAGGAGCAGAGCGTCTTGGGGCAGACCTGATGAAAAACTGTGACACCCTGTACTTTTGCCATCTAGTTATTATGACTGGTGAAAAGATCCGGACTCAGTTTTCTGCTACATAGAGTAGCAGGAACTAAAAGTATGTGCAAGCAGGTAAATCCAGGACTTTATCCCAATCCAGGGGGTCTTGCATAGTGCAGGATACTGAAGAGTTTTGCTGAGCTCTCCACCAGCACTTCTAAGGAAAATATATTTAGGAAGTGAGAATGAATACAACATTTGCTGTGAAACAGAAGGATATGAATTACACAATAGCTAGAAATGCAAAATAGACCCGAAGAGAATTAACTGCTACTGTGAAGGAAATTAAAGATTTTTTTTTCCTCTTGAGGAAGTAAGAAATCCATCGCATTAGAACAAGGCATTTAAAGGATAAAAAGATACAAAGCCTCCACAACAGAATTAATTTTAGAAGTGCAGATGTGATTACTAATTTAATTCTAAAAGCAGGATATCCGGTTTAGGAGGCATTTGCTTCATTACATTAATGTTTAGAAATAGGCATATATGAATGATAGGCAGAGCAATTCTGTACTCACAGGACCATAGACAGCCACTGATATGCTACTGAAAGTCAATGCAAAGGAAAATCTTGTTCTAGATCTGTGGCTGCTGTGGCCCTGCACTGTCAACAAGCGCATGACTATGACTGAAGGGATATAGGGTATGGTGCAGGGGTAGGCAACCTAAGGCCTGTGGGCCAGATGTAGCCCAATCACCTTTTAAATCCAGCCCACGGATGGTCCAGGAATCAGCATGTTTTTACATGAGTAGAATGTGTGCTATAATAATAATAATAATAATAATAATAATAATAATAATAATAATAATAATATTTTTATTGGTACCCCGCCCATCCGGCTGCGTTTCCCCAGCCACTCTGGGCGGCTTCCAACAAAGATTAAAATACATTAAAATGTCACATTAAAAACTTCCCTAAACAGGGCTGCCTTCAGATGTTTTCTAAATGTCAGGTAGTTGTTTATCTCTTTGACATCTGGTGGGAGGTCGTTCCACAGGGCGGGTGCCACTACCGAGAAGGCCCTCCTCTGCTTGGTTCCCTGTAGCTTTGCTTCTCGCAGTGAGGGAACCGCCAGAAGGCCCTCGGCGCTGGACCTCAGTGTCCGGGCAGAACGATGGGGGTGGAGACGCATCTCTGGGTTATTTGTGGGGCATAGGAATTCATTCACCCCCCCCAAAAAAATATAGTCCGGTCCCCCCACAAGGTCTGAGGAACAGTGGACCTGCCCCCTGCTGGAAAAGGTTGCTGACCCCTGGTATGGTGCAGGTGCTCCTTTCCTGTCATGCCCATGCTTCTGCTTCATTTCAGTCCCCCCACTGGTGTATCTTAATGGCAGAATGGCTTCAGAGTGTCTGGGATGTTCTGGCATGAACATGGTGGTATATGTGGGACAACCAGCTTCATATAACCAACATGCTTAAGTCTAATTAATGCATGAAGGGGTTAAGATCATAGAGTAAGTTGTCCGGCCGGGCTAAGCTCACCTTGAAAATTACGAGGTAATCAGGCCTATTGTTCAATTCTAGTCTGTCTGAGAAACTCAATTTGTGAGGAGGTCTGACCTGGTTGCTCCAAGCTCAGACCGCATGGCTCTTGACTTCTTGTGCCAGTAATTTAGGAACTTTAACCACTCTGGAACAAAGCTAAGTTTTACTGCCTGTGCAACCTTTCGGACTGATGAATGAAAAAGCACATGAACCTGACCTTTTGAGGGTTTCTAAGTAAACAATTTTTAACTTACTAAACATGTGGTATTTTCCTATGCTGGGGGAAGAGGGCACTATTTTGAAACTTACTTGGAAATGCATATTTTAAAAGTCTAACAGCCTATATTTCCATGCTTTACTTTGCTGCATATTTTGTGATTTCAGATCTCTGCTGGGATTCTTTCACAAAAAAGTACTTGTCCTGAAACTTGGATGTGAGATCTTTAAGACCTCTTGGATGGATACCCTCCATCTCTTGTCAAAGAAATTTCTCAGGCTCCTGTCCTGAGAAAGTTTATTCTACATCTTCTATAGTGAAATCAGACACAAATAATTTATTCAGTTTTTCTGCAATCTCTTTATCCTTATTTGGCACACATTTCACTCCCTTGCTATCCCTACTCAGTTTTCCTACTTCTGATATATTTGAAGATTTTTTTAAATGGTGTGTTAATGTCTTAAGATTTTTAGTGTTGTGTTCTTTCCCCTCTTTTTTGCATCCTTTATTGTTCACCTTCTTTTATACAGGTTTGCAATCCTCTTTGTTATTGCATCAAAATACTTCCATTTTCTGTAGGAAGCCAGTATATAAATAGACAAGCAAACGAACAAATGTATGATGCTCCAAAAGTATGTTTTTCACTTTGTGATAGGCAACAGAATGACAGAGTATTGTTGATTGGGGAAAAATAGCCACCTGCACACAGAGGTCACAATTTAGTTTGCTTAAGTCACAAAGGCATTGAAGAAAAGGAACATTTAATCCTTATCTCTAGCCGATATCCAGCAATTTGACTTCAAGTGTATCCTTCAATTAGAGCTAAGTGGCAATATAATGCTTGGAATGTAAGTAATTTGCTATAATTATAACAATAGCTACCCCCTGACTCCTACCCCCACACAAAGGTGAAGATCTCTGATCAGAATAAGACTATTCTGTCTGACTTTCACATATTTTTCGAAACAGGTTATATCCTTCTCTTTTAATAACTACTCCAAGCAGCACTTTAGCTTGGTGTAACATCTTTGTTATCATCTGGTTTGCATCAGTCTTTGTTTGGCACTAGGTCTATTAAAGGAAGGTTTCTGACACTGAAACATGCTATGTTATTCCACAGTGGCCTCTTTCATCATTTCAGTCAGTTCGTCCTCCCAAAGTAATGGAGGGGGTGGGTGGGTGGGTTTGCTAGCAAATGTTCCTGCTGTACAGAAACCATTGCTGTAAAAGAATAATTTTCTAATGGACTTCATTCCAGTTGGCTGCCTTAGACACATCTTCACATTTCAGCAACTAACTGTTGATGATCACTAAGGTGAACAACTATTTATACGCACCTTATACACAAGGTGCCGAGGCAAGGGGGTGCAAAATTTAGAATGTCCATTGGGGGACACCAAATTTTGGCCTTGCATAAAGCGTCATATTGCGAAAGAGTTCCCAAGTTCGCCTCTGTTACCACTGGGTCATACAGAGTTAAAAGCAAAGGAGGAAGGAGAAGCATTTTTTTTGAAAAAACAGAACACCCCCAAAAGCAAGTAACTTAAAAATATTCAAATAGAACTTTAGAATTTTAGTCAAAACATTTCTTCGCACCAAACATACAAGTCTGACGTATCCATTTCTAAGAGCACAATGAACACAGTGACCTACACACAGATGAATGGCATAAACATTGACGCAACGAGAAGCTAAGTTGATACTGTGTGTAATTAAGAATAATGAGGTATAATTAAGGGGAATTCAGTCTGATCACCATGAAATTAGATCTATTACAGTATGCAGTACACCGTTTCATTTAGAGAAAACCAATTATTGACATAAATGATATTCTCTCCCCCCCCCCCCATTTGTAATTTCTGTGATCCCTAGGATGCTGGATGTAGTAAAAGGAAAAATGAAAAGGAGCTTTTACTTTTGAATATAATTTATGTCAATTAATCATTATTTTGTATCTTACTTTTAAATCAACTTGATCGTTTGCCATTGTGACATTCTATTCTCTCCAGTAACCATCTGCATGGGGAAAGTTCCCCATCTCATCCTTGCTGTCAACTGCAGGTTTAATTTAGGTTTAAAGCTGTAATTGGAGCTCTAATCAGGATCACTGAATTGAGTGAGATCCAATTTTGGGGGTGTCTTGCAGATCCCTTTCATATAGGGCCAGTCCTACCATTAGATAGAATGATGAAGGATCTCTCGGGCAGTGTTGTGGAACAGCAACAAACGGTTAGCTCTTGGATATATTGTTGTTTGTTTTTTTACTACCAGGGATGGGAAAGAGGGACGTATAAGATCTTCTGCCTCGGGTTTCAATCTATCATAGAGTTGGAAGGGACCCTGAGGATCATCTAGTCCAACCCCCTGCAATGCAGGAATATGCAGACGTCCCATATGGGGATCGAACCTGCAACCTTTGCATTATCAGCACCATGGTCTACCCAACCGAGCTTGTGCCATTTGTTGCTTTGCCTCGGGCAATAAAACCTACTGAGCCAGATTTCGTAACACATCTGGCACAGACAGCTTGAATGTTGCAGGCTTTGTTCCGAAAGAGCTTTGCTTTGGCTTCTGCTGTGTTCCACGATGCCTTTTTAAGGTAATATCATGGAGCCTGTGGTTAACGGAAGCTGTTTTGCTGAACAGGGAATTGCTATTTTCCTCACAGTCATTTCTGTTCTTGTAACGCAGGAGTCCCTTTATCAGTATATATGATTAAGCTCCTCATGTATAGTTTTGTGACTTGCCATCTAGCTGTTCAGTAATAAGACTGACTTATCACCCAAGGGATGGTAAGTGACTCACATATTCTTAGTACCTGCACAAGCAATGTATAGGAATTGATTTCAGAAAAAGAACAGCAACGTCCTATGAGTTCCCTTTCCCAAGCTTGTGAATAGGGAAGGGACTTCATTAGGATATTCTTATAAACAAACTTCTCTTTCCACTTCCCCCCTGTGGTTTCCTTTTTGACCTAACCTAATGCATACCAAAGGGACACAGGTGGCGCTGTGGCTTAAACCACAGAGCCTAGGGCTTGCTGATCAGAAGGTCGGCAGTTTGAATCCCTGCGATAGGGTAAGCTCCCGTTGCTCAGTCCCAGCTCCTGCCAACCTAGCAGTTCAAAAGCATGTCAAAGTACAAGTAGATAAATAGGTACCGCTCCAAGCGGGAAGGTAAACGGTGTTTCCATGTGTTGCTCTGGTTCGCCAGAAGCGGCTTTGTCATGCTGGCCACATGACCTGGAAGCTGTACGCCGGCTCCCTCGGCCAATAATGCGAGATGAGCGCCGTAACCCCAGAGTTGGTCACGACTGGACCTAATGGTCAGGGGTCCCTTTACCTTTAATGCATACCAAGTGGTAAAGGTCTGCAGTGCAATAGTCTTTCTAGCACAGGTTAGTGAGAGCAGAGAAGTTGCATTGGACTCTTCATACCAGGTGAACAAAGATCTTGGATCATCAACAACGGTTCCCTTAATGGGCTTCCTCTGGTGTCTCTGGTGCCTCTCAAACTGGGTCCCCTCACTGCCACCTTTGTCATGAGGTTGTGCAGCCAGTTAGCTCTCCAGACTTTGAAAATTACATAGAGCTTCAAGAGGAAAACAGGAGAGTGACACTTACTCTTTCAGCGCTGTGCACTTTTCAAGGCTCAGATCAACACTTGAACTGCAAATAGAGTGACTGGAAAGGGTAGGAGGGAAAAGGGAGACTAGGAAGAGGGACAACAAAGCAACCAAGGAAGAGGACAGAGCAAAGGGAATAG
This sequence comes from Zootoca vivipara, assembly GCF_965207765.1. Lineage (NCBI taxonomy): Eukaryota > Metazoa > Chordata > Lepidosauria > Squamata > Lacertidae > Zootoca > Zootoca vivipara. The sequence goes on along the minus strand of NC_142592.1, from coordinate 18,168,820 downwards.
CGCCTGTGCGTGCATGCGCACACACGCACACACACCAGTGCAGTAAATGGATCATCTTGAAATTGTATAATTCTTTCATAGGTTTTCATCCCACAAACCATCAAATCACTCCATTGAATTCAAAATCTCTCCATTGAATGAACTGCAAAACAACAAACAAACAACCACATAAAAATCGAGTGCTTTCCAGTGTTGCCATGGAGCAAAAACATGCATCAAAGATAATGGTTCCTTATAATTGTTAACCTCTGGTTTCACAAATGCATTCTGTGATTGGTTGTGCTTTTTGCTGTTGTCCCGTGTAAAAATATTGATGGTCCAGGGGGAGTTGTGCTTTGGATAAATCCTTTTCTCCATCGCCACAATCGTGCACCTCTATACATGCCCTCAAATGGTAACATTTGCCGGAGAATCACTGCAGCTATCGTTATGAAATCTGTCAGGCTTCAACCCCTCAGGAGGGGTGACCTTACCTGGCGGAAAATAAAAAGAGACTTCTTTTTTTTTTAAATATAAACACAAAACCCTGCACAAACACCCCTGTATATAACAACCTACAATTTGAGAAACCTTATCCACTCTAGAGCAGCTCCCATGGCTACAAACGTCATCTGCTTCTATGAACAGGAAAAAAGAAGTTGTAGTTATTTTTTTGATATCCCATTATAATGAAGGGGTGAGGGGGATGACGACCGAACTTCATTTTTAATAGATCAAATTTCGCGAAGACACAGATTGACTCCTAAACAGATTGGGTACAACTATAGGTACAGACTCATAGCTATAAGAATATAAGCTATAGGTACAGACAGATAGAAGTCAAACACTTCCAGTATATATCATGGCTTTAGCAAAACCTTAACAGAGATTTTGCACTGAGCTGCCTATCAGCTCTGTATCATCCTTTTAAAAAGCACATTTCCTGATATTAAAACAGACAACAACAATCACCAGTTTGTCACAGTGTATATAAAACAGGTCTGCAGAATTTATGAAACATTTGCATCAGTCTGACCAGAGCCCACCAGAAGCCCACCAGAGACTTGGTAAATCTCCCATTTATGCTCCTTGCTTGGGACTGTACAAACATAGGGGCTGTCAAGCATCAAACATGCTTCCATATGCAGACAGGCTACTTTCAGCTTGGTGGGTCACGAGTTGTGCCATCTGGTGTAACGCGACAAAGCACTATTTGTTCCATTGAAAATAAGCTTAGCTGCTACTTTTAATCTTCATGTGTGCGCACACAATGATGGCTCTTGTTGTTTTCCTTTCTCCTTACGCAGGATTCTTCCAACTGTGAAAATGTTCTCTCCTCCTATCAGCGTCTGAGTGTCACACATCCTGCCTGGCACGGTGCTCGGCCAGAACGTTGAGATGTCATCAGTGACAGCATGCCTAAAGAGCTGTACAGGAAAGACTTTGCGCATGTGGGAGCTTTGTGTGTGTGCCAGAAATCCCTGGATCGGGCTCGTCGTAATTGTGCTGGTAGTTGCTAACCAGAGTACAAATGATAGCAACTTTCAGATTTGAAAATAAGAGATCAGCAGCCTCATCCGTCCCGGGGACAGTCTACGGAAATCTAACAATCCAGGATAGCAGTGGGAAATGGCGCTGCAATAAGGGAATTTCCAGCAAAAAAGGGAAGGCTGACAGCTGCGGCTTGGAATAAGGGAGTTTTTCACACACAAAAAGGGAGGGTTGACAGCTATGGCACAAATATGAGAGTGCAACATTTGTGGTTCTTGGGAAAATGACCATGAGTGTGAGACTGAGTATCTCCTTGCATGGTTCAGTTGGTTTGGATGTATAGTTTCTGTTCTCCTAAGTCAGGCATCCCCAAACTGTGGCCCTCCAGATGTTTTGGCCTACAACTCCCATGATCCCTAGCTAACAGGACCAGTGGTCGGGGATGATGGGAATTGTAGTCCATAACATCTGGAGGGCCGAAGTTTGGGGATGCCTGTCCTAAGTACTTAGGAAGCCTTTTTCATGGAAGATTATGACATTACCACATTATGCCATGTGGGTCAAAGCTTCTGGAAATTTCCTGAATATGTCCCATTCACTTTGGATGGGATAGTGCTATTGGGTGAGGTGGGTGGGTGGGGGAAACCACAGAACTGGCCCTCCCAACATGCATGTCTAATTTTTATTATCTCTCCTTCCCTCTCCACCCCTCTCTCGCACAGAGAAATGGCATAGGACTGTAGGAAAGCAGCTGCTGTGCATGAGAGAGGAATAACTGACTATGCCTCATCTAGATTCTGTTGTTAGTTTTGGTGTCTACCCCACTAATTCTAGGCAGAATTAGGGCAGACACTGAGTCTTAAAATGCAAGGAATTAATAAAGAATCTGGACATTTTGGCATATTACCTGCTTCTAGTTGTAGGTACCAGAAAGAGCCTCACATCCTTCCACTGTTAAATTTGTCAACTTCAGAATAGGCAACAGTTGAGGGAAGGAGGCCCCACAACCCAGTCACCTGAATTCAGGAGCATCCTGGCTTTGCCTGGTCAGTCCTAAAAGGGGCTGGGGAGAATGTTTTTGAATGACTATAGACAGTGCTTTCTTCCCCTGGGGGGATGCAGGGGTACACATACCCCTAAACATTTTGTGAATCTAACGGGAGACGAAAGTAAGTTTTTAATTTTTTTTAGTTTATTCTCTAGCACAGTGAATCGTCAGTTCTGTTGCTACCCCCCCCCCCATGGCGGCTTTTCCTGTCACAATGTTTCCTGAGTTTCAGACGGAAGCGAGCGTTTAATGTGTGAAGCCGTGTGGTGTTTTACTGATGAAAGTTTGGCCTCATTGAGGGGCAGTATTTCAATATGAGTAATGCATGTTCTTTGTACTTTTGTCCATTTGCTGTCTTTATTTTTCCTGATCTGAACTATAAAATGGTGATTTTCTTGAGTCAAAATGAGAGTATCCCTAAACATTCTTAAAGAAAAAAAGCACTGACTATAGGGCAGGGTAGCCAGTGTGGTGTCCCCCAGAGTTTTTTGAACTCAGCTCCTATCAATTTCAGCCAGCATGGCCAATGCTCAGGGGGTGATGGGAGCTTTAGTCCAACATCATCAGGAATTCATCATGTTGGCTACCTGATACGGAGCATTTCTGTGGGGGAAGGCTATAAATGTCACAGGGATTCATTTTAGCAGCTAATGATGGGGAGTTTTCTTTAGATGAAAGGCTCACCACTTGCTGGTACAAGAACATTTCCTAGAGTTTTACATTGTAGAGGCTACAATTACATCTGCAGATACAGTTGCCCACAGAGACTATAGTCATCACACAGAGATAAGTACTCAGGATATGTAAATTTGCAGGCATGACATTTTTATATGTATATTATACGTGTCATGCAGAAACAAATAAGGGAAAGCATTACTGTAAACCAATATTAAACATAAAAGCGAAGGGCTTACTGAAAGTTGTTTAATGCTATTATCTATTATCTTTGTGATCACTTCTAAATTCCATCTGAAAAGTATAATTTCACTAGATTTTTACAGTCCCACTTTCTATACACACCAAACACTCAAGTGATATGCTTAATATAAACACAGCAGGGCTTACTGTTGTTTGGGTGCTCTCTCATGCCTGCATTAACTTTCCAAAGTGTTGTGACAAAACATCAATAATGTAATGTAATAACTAATCAGGCAATACTCGGCCACCCAGACAGTCTGATGAAATGAAACTGCCAATATCATTTTCAAGACCACATGCTAAATTAAAAAATGTCCTTTCACCGACACCAAGCTTCTGTGCACTCAGAATGCAGGATAAAATTGGACAAGCAATGGATAATTGTTTAAAGAGACTTTAAAAACATGAAGAATTGATGGCTTGATTCACTGCTAAAGCTGCAACGGGCACAATCCTAGAAGTGCTCAAACGGAGGAATTGATTCAACACATGGATGAGTGGATGGATAATCAGGACTCCCACCAACCCCACTCCCATTGCATGCCCCACTGAGCTGCCTCCAAACAGTGTACATTATGGATGACATCTGAAAGGAGATACAGCTGTATGTACATTGGATGTCCACCCTTTGGATAGAACACCATTCATACAGAGCTCCCCCTTCAAATTTCATACTGAACGCACAGATGTGGGAGGCAGGACCAGTGGGTTGCACAACACTGGGGGCAAGACATGCATCAGATGTACAAGTAGAAAGGAGCTATTGAACACCTCTGTCTATTCACAATAGACAGGGGAAACGACAGCAAGGAGAGGACACTACCAAGCCCCCCCTCGCTATGTATGGGCTGAGGTCTCTTAATTTTTCCAAGCTTCAGTGGTAAAAGTGAGGAGGGATACACTGTATGATCACAATGAGAATTGCAATAAACCCAGATGCCAACTTTGCTGCCACATACACCCGGACAACATCATTACTGGCCCCAACAACATCCAACATACCATCTCAGGACTATTTAATTGCTCATCTTCTAACATTGTGTATGCCATCAAATGCCAACGGTGCCCTTCAGCTCTCTATATTGGACAAACAGGCCAAACCCTACGCCAAAGGATAAATGGACATAAATCTGACATCAGGAACCATAAGACTGAAAAACCAGTAGGAGAACACTTCAATCTCCCAGGACATTCTATACAAGATCTCAAAGCAGCTGTTTTATTACAGAGAAATTTCAGGAACAGACTGGAAAGAGAAGTTGCTGAATTGGAAATCATTACCAAGCTTAAAACCATGGAAGCACCTGGGATGAATAGAGACATCGGATTCTTATCTCATTATGCATGATCAAGCTTTCTTTAGCACCTCAGCCCTTGCTTCCCCCCCCCCCAGGACTAATTGCAGCCATCTACAGGCTTACCACTCCCATCAGCCCATCACCCATTCCCACCCACCCCCACCACCCCCTCTCTCTCTCTATATATATAGGGTCTGACACTTCTGTTTCTAGTGTATCTGAAGAAGTGTGCATGCACACGAAAGCTCATACCAAAATATAAACTTAGTTGGTCTTTAAGGTGCTACTGAAGGAATTTTTTTATTTTGCTTCGACTCAGACCAACACGGCTACCTACCTGTAACAATAAAACATCAAACCTTAAAAACGTCCTTAAACAGGGCTGCTTTCAGATATCTTCTAAAAGTCAGACATCTGACGGGAGGGCGTTCCACAAGGCAGGTGCCACTACCAAGAAGGCCCTCTGCCTGGTTCCCTGTAACCTCACTTCTCGCAGTGAGGGAACTGCCAGAAGGCCCTCGGCGCTGGACCTCAGTGTCTGGGGGTGGAGACGCTCCTTTGGGTATACTGGGCCGAGGCCGTTTAGGGCTTTAAAGGTCAGCACCAACACTTTGAATTGTGCTTGGAAACGTTGAGGAAGAAGAGTTGTCGGTATTGGTTGCTGATATCACTGATCCCATCACTGCTCAGTTTTCGGTCAGCAGGTTGCCCCTCCTTCCGATCAGCTGTCATGCAATTTGAATTGCATTAGCGGAAACACTTGGCTAGGACTTTTATCTGGTTCCTTTTCCCATTTTATTTTTTTTCTACTACCCTTCCTCCACAATCATTATAACTTTTTTTTAAAAAAAAGTCTCAAAGATCAAAATGATTTTGAAGCATGTGTGAAATATGGCTCAGAGTTTATTTTTAATTAAAGGATATCTATTAGCTACATTGCTTTCTTCAATCTAATCTCCCTTTTGTTTACCACATACGTCCTTGTCACATTAACTAATTATAAATAGTATAAATGACCGGTCTTCAATTAGGAGGGGCGGAGGAAAATCAGTCAGGCATGAACTGTAAGTTAATGTAGAACAGGGTGTAAATCACTCAAGCCAGCATTCAGCAGATTGCATTCTTTTCCTCGGGCCTTGCTATGGAAAGACATAATAAAAACAAACCAGCATATCATGCATGTATATTTATATCTAATTAACAAAAAACAATGGGGGGGGGGGGAACTCCACTAATAAATCAGTGAAGTGCTGAAGCGAGTTAATCCAATGGCTCTAGTGCAGTAGGAACACATAAATGGCCTGCAGCAGAATGTATTATGTCTACTAAGTACCAGGTTCCATTGAGTTTAGGTTGGCTTACTCCCAGTTCAGTGGGGCTAGAATAACAACCCCAATCCTAGAACTTTCCTCAACCTTTCTCCACAATTTGGAAAACAGAACAATGCCTGCAGCTCACGAGACTCTTAATCTCAGGGTTGTGGGTTGGAGCCCAACATTGGTCAAAAAGATTCCTGCATTGCAGGGGGTTGGACAAGACCTGATGATGATGATGATGATGATGATGATGATGATGATGATAAATTATTTATACCCCCGCCCATCTGGTTGGGTTCCCCCAGCCACTTTGGGCAGCTCCCAACAGAATATAAAAAAATAGAATCAAACATTAAAAACTTCCCTAAACAGGGCTGCCTTCAGATATTTTCTAAAAGTCAGGTCGGTGTTAATTTTCCTGACATCTGGTGGGAGGGCGTTCCACGGGGTGGGCACCACTACCGAGAAGGCCCTCTGCCTGGTTCCCTGTAACCTCACTTCTCGCAGTGGTCCCTTCCAACGCTACAATTTGATGACTTTATGATTCTGTGACATATATTTACATACAGGCAACGACCATTTTGTGCATGTTCAAAGCAGCCATGAAATATACCATCTACGTATTTTGGGGTTGTGTGGCTCTTTTTACAGCAATTTTTAGATTTTGTGTTAGGAAACCTAGGTTCTAAATGTGATCTGAATCCTAAACACATTTGAATATGTGCTGTCAACAATGGCAATGAGCCAAGATCCAGGCAAACACATAAAAGAAAACTGCTGTTGTTATTGGTTTTGTAGACCTTTCCAACTGGGCATATGGTTCTGAGTTAAGTCCAATCTATGCCATTTGTATATACACAAATAAACACACACAATCCACTGTGAGTGTATTCACAGTTACCATTCATTTCAGTGGGGATTGTGCCAAAGGAATATAAAACTGGTGCTCTCCATGGTGCTGCTGTTTTTCTAACAATCAATTGGGCTTATTTGTATGACAGGGCCAGGTCAATCTAACAATAGTTATTTGCTGTGTTATTTGGCAAAACAGCAATGCTAATCACCCTTGAAATTCAACACCTTATCTTTACTGTGATAACTGGGAACTTATATTTTAGTAAGAAGAGTTCTATCTGAATTCATCATCGTTACCGTTATGTTGTTGTTTAGTCATTTAGTTGTGTCCGACTCTTCGTGACCCCATGGACCAGAGCATGCCAGGCACTCCTGTCTTCCACTGCCTCCTGCAGTTTGGTCAAACTCATGTTCGTAGCTTCGAGAACACTGTCCAACCATCTCGTCCCCTGTCGTCCCCTTCTCCTTGTGCCCTCCATCTTTCCCAACATCAGGGTCTTTTCCAGGGAGTCTTCTCTTCTCATGAGGTGGCCAAAGTATTGGAGCCTCAGCTTCAGGATCTGTCCTTCCACTGAGCACTCAGGGCTGATTTCCTTCAGAATGGAAAGGTTTGATCTTCTTGCAGTCCATGGGACTCTCAAGAGTCTCCTCCAGCACCATAATTCAAAAGCATCCATTCTTCGGCAATCAGCCTTCTTTATACTGTAGTGTACATCGAAATCTGGATCCATTTATCTAAATCTACTGTATATCCTCCAGGAAGTCCTCAATGATCCAAAGGACCTTGAATATCTGTTATTTGGTTCCAACCATTGTCATGGTTTGATTGATAATGAAGAATTTGAAATATGGGTAGAGCCATACCTATGGTTCTAGAATGTGATCTGGGACTGTACATGCCTTAGCCAGCTCACTAATCAACAACTGGAGGTGCAGGGAGAAATTGTGCAGACTCCCTTCTCTTAAACAGATGTCTGGTGTTGTCAAAAGCTAATCATGCCATCCAGTGCTGTGTCTGTGTATCTGCAGACTGGGGTTGTCTTACTCTTTTAGAGTATGGAGGCAAAAGACAGGGGGAGCGGAAGGGAATCACTGCAATTGATTCTGTGGGTTGTTGTCATGAGACAAGCTAACAAGCCTTCCATTTGTTTCAATCAAGGGTATTTGGCCACAAGCAAGTTATGTTTTGTTCTCAGCATGTTTGTTGGGTATAAACATCCACCTTCGCTTGTTGTTTGTCCAGCTCCAAATGCAAAAACCATTTCACATGGTTGTATTCTAACTCATAAACTAACACTGCATTTTTCTATCGCGCAGAATTTGCAAGAAAAACAAAACCAACCAAGAATCTCTAAATCTCATATCATGATTAGTTCTGCACTCAAGAGAGGATATCCTGCTGATATAGATAAAAGGGAACAGCGAACTCCACACAGGGAATGGCAAAGCAAGAGATCACAAGACTATTAATGAACAGCTGCCTCTGTATTCAAGGGCATCATTTCCAACAAGTGCTTGAAGCAATTAACATTAGACTCATACAATGGATCTTTGACAGTTCAAGAAAACTTGTTATCGTCACATCTTCATGGTTTATTTTTAGATTGGTTTGAATTCGATCTGGATCAGAGTTAATATTATTTTGCTGATGAATTTCTGCCTCTGTACTGCAACCATGTAGTTTACCAACAAACATCTAATTTACAGACAGTGCAGATGTTACTTGCTGCCATTTTGCCCAGGTAAATAGATATCCTTACATCCCAGATGAGGAGCCACAATGTTCCTCAGATCCCGTTATCTTATGGTACCCTGCTCACATGAGCAGACTCCTCACAGAAGCAGATGCTTGCATAGGAAACTTGCCCTGGTTCCAATAACTTCTCCACTGGCTTTCAGTCTTGAAGCATGGCTAGGCCCAGAGCTGGCTCTGGCACACAGCAAATTGATGGAGGCAGGATTTGGTATATGAATGGTGCAGCTGGCCCTATAAAGTGGAAGTGGGAGAAAGCACCATTTGGATTCCATTTTAAGCAGCAAAATGTCTAGTGCCAGCACTGGATGTGTATATGTGTGGTACACTACGATCCCAAACTGAAATGTAGCATAGCTTGAGAAAGAGTTGGCTAAAGTTGTACTAGCAGAAGTTCATCCATCTGGGTACCAGGATCAGATTTCTTGTTGTTTCAAAGTTCTTGTTGAAAGGCTGAGCTCAGTCTCCCCACCACCCTAAAACAATGAGGTGATAACAATGACATAATTTTGTAGCCATCTCATGTTGGAATATTCTAGAAGAAACTTGCAAATGGCCTTGAACGAGTTGCTAGGCAATGGAGAATTTCCCCAGCAACAGATGTCCTTATCAGGACTTGCGATCAACTAAGTCTGGGTCAGTGTAAATGAGTATGTGAATGAGTCAGCGGTTAGATCTCTGGCTGGATGGCTAAATAGAGAAAAAGATTATGTTGGTTTATTTGTTTTGTTTCCTTTATTGATAGCCAGTGTAAAGTTTTTGTAAATAATAAAGACTCTGAGAAACAGAATCAAATGGTGTTTATTCCTGTAATACAACTTTAGCCAACTCTTACTCAAGCTATGCTACATTTCAGTTTGGGATCACAGTGCTGCTGTTGCTGCTGCTGTAAGGAAGTAAAAGATGCAGGAAAACGTCTCTGTAAAAGGAACTCTGCTGCAGAAAAAAAAATGAAAACCCAAGAGTAGATGCTCATGAACCAACATCTCAGTGTGATTCAGTGAAGTCAAAATGGATTGATACTCAGGGTCTTATTTTGTTTTAAATTGCTTGGATTTTCATTAGAAAATCCAATAATGTCAGCAGTGATTGGAACCCCAAGGAGATAATAGTGTTGCTTATACAAAGGAAGGCAAACACTGAATAGAACAGAGGGATTATACAAGCTGTTGATAGGTTAACATCTAAGTAAACAAAATGGAAAAGGGGGCAAAAACCCACAATAGTGCAAGTGAAAGATTTCAATTAAAGGATCCCGGAGTATTTCTACTCAAATAAATTACTAAAATATTATTTGTCACCACCAACATCAGTTCCCTATGAAAATGAAGTTGGTGGTAATAAATATTGTTTAAAGTTATCCCCCATAGCTTCTCCTCCTTACACTGTGGAATGTTTTCATTAAGACTTTTCTCTTGCACTATTTTGGATTTTTCCTTTGACTCCACCAGAATATTCTGCAGAGGCTCTTATTTGTACTCAACACAGTGATATCTATTAAGTAACAGTACAGGCTCAACAGCAGGCATAGCAATGGTAGTCAAGAGTCTGGCACTGTGATACATTCAGTACTTTCAGAAACTTTAGTTTGTTCATCTTTATGTTTTGAATTATTCCATAAAGTTTTTCACACTGTACCGTAATTGTTTCTGGGCATCGTGTTGCTTTTGATATTGCTGAAGTTTGGAACAGGCAGAGGGCTTATGCTGTACTTCTGTATGGAATCAAGGGAGTGAGCTCCACCATTCTAGAGGTGTTCAAGTAAGGCTGGCTAGCCATCCGTTGAGGATGTCTAGCTCTGGATTTCCTGCATCAAGTGGGACATGGTAATCTAATTAGATTGGATGGTCCAGTCTATGATTTGAGTAGTAGGTATTTGTAAGCAATGCAAATATTTTTAAAAAATCTGTTAAGTCACCGGTGCTCTCTCTCTCCTATTCCTGGAATCTGTCATCACTCGAGAAGATCAGCACACACAACAATATTTTTGCCTTGTCCTTAAAGGTGCACAAACTAACATGATAGCCAATTGCCAACCATTTACTTAATCCTCTGTTACAAAGCATGCAAACTTCTCAACTCAGCCTCAACTTTGGAGAAGCTTTCAGAAAACCTTTGGATCGTGGAAGTTACAGGTGGCTGTGGTGGAACCCAGTTTCTTACCACTACCACGATTCAAATTTCTAAAGCTGAGAATGATCTTAGAAAGGCTGTTAAGAAATAACATGTCTCCCAGTAATCAGGAAATTCTTCATCTTGTAATTGAGTTTTGGAACCCCAACCCTGGCATGCAGGAAATGCTTTCAAAGGGTAAGTCCCCCCCCCCCGCCCCAATTGCAGAGAGAGAAAAAGCTACAATTTGCCACACTTCTCCACTTTTGCACAGGGCTCTCACATATTCCACACACAAACTAATTAGTATTTTGGCACAGGAATCCCTGCTATGGGTAATCCTGGGATTGGGGGAAAAAAATGTCCCCTTAAAATGATTTAAATCTAGATGTTTCTTTAAGCTCCTTTAACTTGCAGAATTAACCAGTGTTTTTTACAGGACTGCTGTGATCTATCAGAGCCACAGACAGTTCTTTCAGATCAGAAAGAACCTTGACATCCAAATGAGAGTTTTCCCCCCCAAATGCTAATATTTTAACTTGAGCTTTTAGGTCACATTGAGCTTGAGCAAGATTATAATGTGCAATAGCCTGTGTCATTAAACTTTCCCTTATTCACATGAGACTAATAAATCTTCCCAATCCCTTCTGGTCTGAGTCAAATGATTGTCACGTCAGAGTTGGGACACAGGAACTCAAGGGAGAACCGGCACCAAGAAATGTTCAAACTGGATTACAGTGCTGAGAGCATTTTTTTAAACAACAACACCAACAACAACACCTGTACTCTTAAAGTGGGGAAACTTGTCAACCCCTGAATAGGAAGACAAAACATGTTGGCAAAGCCACTTTATATGCTTAGGCAGTCGGTTTGCAAAGTTCAAGGCATAACGGTGAGATACTAAGCGGGAAGAAAACAATCTACTGCCATGTTCATCATGCAGCTCAGGAACAAAAAAATGCCATTTTGGATCTTAACTTCCAAGACTTGCATAGAGGTTAGCTGGTCCCCCAACTCAAGATGGTGGAGAGGGGACAGTGGCAAGGGACATCCCCAGCCCTGGGTGGAGAAGTCAAGGACTTGACTTGGGAACTTCTGCAAGCAAAGCAGATGCCCCACCACTGAGTAAATTCTAACATGGACAATCCTTCTCCCATCCCATAACCCAGCCTTCCCCAAGCTGCTATCCTCTCTGACCATTGGCTGTGCTGATGGGGGTTGTCATGGAGTTGCTCTTCACCTATGCTCAACCAAATAATAATAATAATAATAATAAATAATAATAATAATAATAATAATAATAATAATAATTTATTATTTATACCCCGCCCATCTGGCTGGGTTTCCCCAGCCACTCTGGGCGGCTTCCAACAGAAATATTAAAATACACTAATTTCTTAAAGATTAAAAGCTTCCCTAAACAGGGCTGCCTTCAGATGTCCTCTAAAAGTCTGGTAGTTGTTTTTCTTTTTGACATCTGGTGGGAGGGCGCTCCACAGGGCGGGTGCCACTACAAATATCTGCAAATAAAGCCAAATTTTACAAACCACCTTACATCTCCAGTGATCCTTCCATTCAAAGAAAAAATGACTCTGCCCACCTTAGCTGCTCACTTTTTCATTGCTTGGGGAAAGTGGGTGCATGCAATGATATAATTCCCAGGCACAATCTCATTGTTGCGGTTTAGCAGACCAGATCTCACAAACACCAGTAATAGAATTCAGATCTCTTGCTGTGAGCTTAGTTAGAGGAATGTGGGGTTTCATTTGGGGGGGTATCTATCTTCCCCCATGTCTCACTAGATGGAACATAGGAGACATGACTGCATATATGTCCCAATGTAGTCTTCAGATTCGACTAGTCTTAGGTTTGAAGGATTATTCAGAAAGTAACATTCATGAATGGGAATGGCCTGCAATCTGGAAACCTAAATACACCAGGCATTTACTTGCAGGTCTCCACCACTGCATAGGTTGTCCTGGGCAATTTCATTTCACATTCCTGCTGCACCCATGGGGCAAGAATCTATATCATTAGCTTCTAGTCTGTTGTCCATAACTGGGAGATAATAACAGTTCCATTCCCCAAGGAGTATACAAGTACCAGCTTGATACTGTTTTCTGTGTGGATTTTCTTCCAGGCAAAGTGAATGGCTAGGGCCTGGCTTACAAAACTGCCTGAGGCACGAAGCCATTCAGAGAATAAGGCACACTCCAACTATACGCTGTGCAAGGATCAGCATAAATTGGAGCTAACATGTGGTCACCCTTCTGTGTGCAAAGGAGGATGTTCTCTCAAAGTGATTAGGCTCCCACCACCCTCCTCCAAAAGTTCTTTTTTCATGCTTGCACACAGAAGGCTGAGCACCTGTTAATCTCCGTAGAATCCTATTTAACCTGAATTGCCTCAATGTACTCTAGGTTGTCCTCACGGCTTTTAGAGGAAAGTAAGTTTATTTTTTTCTCTAAAAGTCATTGCACTCTTGCTTAAATATTCTTATGGTGGCACCTTGTGCTTTCGTGAACCTTGTGAGACAGTCGCTGAGAAAATAGCCTGCTCATTAATCTACCTGATTACAGTCTCCTATCTCCTCTAATAAAATAAATTGTTAAAAGAGGCAATCAAAGAATGTGCATATTTATTTTCAACTTAAACTTGATTCACGATCTCATGATTTTTTATTCTTTGCCGTTTCACCTTGTTGTTAGTTAAGAGTTTCAGGGTCGTAAGATTGCAACTTTTACCTACAGACCTTTGTGGCATACTCTAAACTTTAGGAATATGGCATGGAATGCACATAAAGAGTTCAGAAGACTAGCTGATTAGCTAGTGAAGTATTTAGTGTTTATGACTAATGAATGAATATATATGACAGAACTGTCTTGATCTTTGCAAATGCCTTTGTGGCAGATGTCCTCAAAGGCAGATGCTTCAGTATTTGACATCCTGTAACCTTTTTCTGTGTTCACATCTGGCCTTTAAGCTTTCCACTGTTAACTTGAGGGGGTAAACAAAGCTGGAATTTCCACCTGAGCTCATGTACAATGTAATGTTCCCAGATTGTTGTGTTCTTGATTGTGAGCTATTCAGAACAGAACTGCTGAATTCTTTTGGAATGGAGGAAGGTGCTTATTTCATCCTGATCATTAAGGATTTTTGTTTTACCAGCTCTGAGTGCTTCGCCTGGCTGGTGGCACAGTGAGATGAATATTTCATAATCTCATGTGTCATCTAGGCAGGACTTAAACAAATTGCAATCACCTCATTTAATTTCTTCCTACTAGTTTTAAGACCATTTGAAAACAAATTCCACATCTCAGACTATTAAAAAATCTATTTTGTAGGATAGGATAGCATTTTGGTCAGTATCTGCTATATTTCGCTATGTCCTTGTTTCTATACAACTAGGCTGATTAAAAGTTTGCACTTGCTAGCAGATTGGTGCTATTAGCATGTGATGAGAAATGGTTATTTCCAGGTAATTATTGAGTGTCAAGGAACTAGTTTATAGTCCGTATTATTCCCCAAGACATGGCTATAAGCTATTTGCTCTATAAAGTAATTGTATTGCCTGAATTGAAGCAAGCCTTTTGCATAAGCAGAAGAATATATGTGCCAATAGCTTGATCTGAATTATACTCATTTTGCAGTTTCCAAGGCAAGGTGTTCACAAAAGAACAAAGAGCGTATAGTCTTTGCCTGGAGCATGGGCGTACCCAGGATCAAAACTAGGGGGGGCAAGGGGAGGGGCCAAGGCACGGAAGGGGAGGGGCACAAAGTGGGCGGGCACGGCGAACTCGCGCTCCGCCGGGCTGTGCCCCTCCCTAGAAGCAGGGCTGGTGGGCGGAGGCGGAGCCCAGCCCAGCGGAGTGCGGGTTCAGTGTTCCCGCCCACCGCGCCGCGCTCCCTGGTTCCCCGCCGCGCTTGGCCTTGCCAGAGGGCGCGGCGGGGAGCTGGAGGGAGGGCGCAGCGCGGCGGGCGGGAACGGCGAACTCGCGCTCCGCCGGGCTGTGCCCCTCCCTAGAAGCAGGGCTGGTGGCCGGAGGCGGAGCCCAGCCCAGCGGAGTGCGAGTTCAGTGTTCCCGCCCACCGCGCCGCGCTCCCTGGTTCCCCGCCGCGCTTGGCCTTGCCTGAGGGCGCGCCGGGGAGCTGGAGGGAGGGCGCGGCGCGGCGGGAATGGCGAACTCTCGCTCCGCCGGGCTGTGCCCACCAGCCCTGCTTCTAGAGTAGGGCAGCTGCCCTAACTTGCCCCGTGGTGGGTACGCCCTTGGCCTGGAGTCTTTAGCAGATGTGGGTGTTGTACAAAAACTCCTTGGTGAAAGCTGGATTTAGTACAAAAATCCCTAATTCACGAGAATGCTCCTGTTGCTTGTTGCAGCATCACACGGCAAATGGTGATGGTCTGATGAAGTCACGACTGCCCTCTCTTCTTATGGAGAATTAAGGTCCATTGGGGCGACAGAATTCAGCTCTCTCCTCTTGCTCTGCTCCAAATGCATGCTTATCTCTCATGTGCACATGCTTAACTCTGAAACAAAAGAAAGCTGGACGGACACAATTCCATTTGCCACCACAAACAGCTGCAGTGTGTGATTTGACTTGTGAGATCTTCAGCATCCCCACAAGAGTGTTACCACTGCTAGATGAGCTCCTCCCTCAGTTTTGATTCGAAAGTGGTTTACTGCTTCTGAACTTTCTCAGGCACATGGGAAAGGACTGTGTTTTCTATCAGTACTTTCCTGAGTCATCGTGCTGATGCATGGATGCCGATGGTGCCACACACATGCGCATTATCGCATTACTATTTGGGAATTGTAACTTGGTTTCAGCTGAACTGCACCCACCTCTGAGCACCAGCCACATGGAGGATCAACTTTCTCCTTCATCGTACAAACTTGGGAACGAATGGGGATTTCATTTCTAGGCTGCAGATAACCATCACGTAAAATATTGGCAAGAAACAAATCAAGAAAATGGACCTATATCCACTTCTAGCTAGCATTGAATAACAAAGCATTTGTCCTTGGGGTCCTGGTTTGGTGAATTTATATGATGCATGAGCAGGAGCTCATTTTACATTTTGAGCCAGAGTAACTTCTCTGGGGAATGGCTGTGACACAACCAAGAAGTAGAAGTTGGAAAGATATGCGAACTATGGAACCAGGTAATTAGGAAGATCAGCCTTATCGCTATCCTCTGGGATCAAAAGCACAGAGTTTCCAGAGCTACTGTACTATGTGAGTCCAGAGGTGCTGCAGGAAAGAAGTGGCTAACTTTTTGTGTGTGCAAGGATTGCATTCACCTTTGGCCAACATTCCAGGTGGCCAAAAGTGGGCATGAACGAAAAATGCAAAAGAAAAAAGAAAAAAGGGTGAGCATCTAAAATGAACCCCAAACAAAGGAGATTGACTCAGCTATACAGCTGCAAATAAAACGTTTTAAGTGAGTTTTAAGTGCAATATACAATGAGACACTAGATGGCAATGGTGGGCCTTATGGGGAATTCATTTTTTTTTAAAAAAAAAACGCTTAAAAAAAGCATTTTCGGAACGGTTTTTATATGCATGTTGATACCACCGATATTTCAAGATGCTGATGAAAGGAGGTTGGTTGTTTTTCAAAACAACCCCATTATGAAAACAAACTCCTAATTTTGTTCATAGCCGTGAAGTTCACTGGAATGGGCAATAAGCGGTTTTTTAGCTAAACCCATCTCTCATAGTTGTTGCAAAGATAAAATGCAAGAGGTGGAGGAACCATATAAGCAACCAGGGACTCCTTGGTGGAAAGACAGGGGAGGGGAATCAATGCACACAAAGTTAAAATGGTCAGTGTGGCAGTCTGTTGGACTTGAGTTGGGGAGATTTGGTTTTATGCTCAGTCATGAAAATCGTTAGTTGACTTTGGACCACTCACACTCAGCCTCACCTATCTCATGGTTTTGTTCTAAAAGTACAGCTGGGCAAAACCTGACACACACTTCCCTGAGCTGTGTAGAAAAAGGAAGAATATATATGTGATAAGTCAGCACTCTTATAATGCTACGTATTGCTTCCCAAGTGTTGCTTATTTTAAAAATACCAGTTTATTTTATACTTGCTTGAATCAAGCCCTACTACAGAGAGAAAGGGGGGGGAGGAATCCTTCATTTCCATGGAAACTGATCTTGTAAAAGGAATGTAATATTCAGTGTTCAGTGTTCCTTTAGAGTTTATGCCTTGTTTCTAGGCAATGACATCTAAATATCACGCTACAAATATGCAGTGAACATCCTGGGAAAGGTGTTGGCATCCGTCTGTCTCAAGAGACAATGGGAGAGTGCATCATTGGGGGTAAAGTCAAACGGTTGGAGAGCTACAGTGCCTGCTATGGCTGTAGAGACCAATACAGGTACCAGAGAGACATGGTTTTAAGGTGCATCTTGTAAAGATGGTGTGATAGCTGCTGACAGGTGGCTGTTTTGATCTGCCTAATGGTCGGTCCAGCTCTCTTACAAATATTTACCAAAAGTCTTCTGTGGACTCTCATTCAAAGGAAACAAAACTCTAAGGGGATTCCTCTATGAGGACATGAACCCCCAATTGATGCCATGCCTGTATACATGTTTAGGCCCCTAATTCTACACCAGCCAGGAGGTGCGACCAAAACATAAATCCAGGCTTAGAGGCAGGACTAGCCAGGGCCATTTTAGAGAACCCCTTTATGCATTCAGAACACACAGGTACCGAACTGGGTTTCAGCATTAATCGTTTGCAATCAGAGTCATAGGGTTGGGTGGACTGTTCCTTTTCTAAACAGGATAGCTGCTGCTTTAAAAAAAGCCCATGCTTTCGAGACTGGCTGTTTTAGATTATTTAACAATCTATTACAATACAGTTAAATTCAGAACAGTTAAATTTGCCCTACTAGTCTATACGGCATGACAATTCATATTTTATCTCCTGATACAGGCAAGTGCTTCAAGGGTGTCTCTCTGCAAAAAATCTCCCAAATGATACCATTTCCTACACATTGCAACACATCCCAGGTCCAGTTCTACAATGATGTACTCTGAAAATGCTGAATTGGCTGTAATGATAAAGAATAGCCTTTCTTGCTGTTTAGCCTTCCCAAGGGGAGAAAAATCTTTATATGCTAAGCAAGGCAAAGATTCGTTTCAACAGGTTATTATAATAAATATACTCTCAGCAAACTTCACCCTCAGCAATTCATTTTCTACTTGTCAGTGATGTCAAGTTAATATGGTTGTAGATTCTTTAGTAAATGCGCAGGCCTTTTATTGAATATTAAGAGCCATATTTCCATACTTGTGCTCTTCCAGCCTCTTCTCGACTGAGCATAAAAACCCTGAGTGATTGCTATTGATCTTCTAAGTCCCCCCTCTTTAATCTATTTTTATCTCAGATACCTCTGCCACAAATTTCTTTACATTAAATTCTGCAGATAGTGGTTCACATTGCCAAGTTCAATATTTCCAGTTCCATCATAACTCCACATACAAAACTCGCAAAATTGTCCAATTGTTATTCTTCCTATTCTTTTATTTCTTATTCATATCCCTGCAAAGGTAATCACACTTGCAGCCTGATTCTTCAGCTGCAGTCGTAAGTCCCATGGGATTTATTTAGGGGTAAACATGTTCAGAGATAGACCATTCATTTATTTCTTTTTTAAAATTAGTAAAATTAATGCATAAAGGCATCATAAAGGAGCTGCCAGAAGAGCTTTCAGAACTGCAAAATCACATAGCACAGCAGTGAAGTGGACACAATGGATAAAAAGCATTACTTTTGGCTTGTTAAGATGCTTAGGAAAATTTACTACTCCAACATCCATTCTTCTATTATACATTTTTGCAGCCCTCCAAAATTCTGTAAAGCAAGGAATAGTAACTTCTATTTTACAACTGGCAAAGTGAAAGGCAGAGATGAGCAAACAATGTGCTGACTTCCTTATCCCTGATCTATCTATCTTATTGCTTATTTGTCTATAGGACCAAATAAAGCAAGTCACCAGTTGCTTCTTCAAGGCTACCCTGTGAAGCAGCGGGTGGGACAGTATTATGACAGGCCCAAGATTGTAACAGGAAGCATAAAATAATTCTGGACAGTAGACCTCCTTGACTGAATTAGTTGTTAATTTACATGGGTATCCCTTCCTTGGATTAAAAATGTGTCCTAGGTTGGAATAGGTTGAAGAAGTTATTAGTTTAGGGTTTCATTTACAATACCCTAGGAGAAATATTTGTACATTTGTGAAAATGCTTATTTCTTTCTTTTAAAATTACGACATACCTTTCATGTTTTCTCCTTATTTGGAAGAATAGATCATATTTAAAGCATCTCGACTGTTCATTCAGAATGGCAAAAATGTTGGAAGTGGAATTGGGATAATCATCAGAATTGATATGCAGTATAAATATTTGCAATGACTCTTCAGGAGATTGTTCAGACTGCAGCCAGTTTATATCCTGAGAGAAGAGCAGTATGCTTTGATGAATGCATCAGAAAGGTTCCAGTTATCTACACTTACAAAACAGTTATTAACCTAGCCACAGAACTTAGCGATTTCGTGAAGAAACATTGTAATTTCACCTAACGATTTGAATTAGGCCTCTACTGCTACCCAGGAATAAACCTGCCTTCTTGGATTATAGGAATTCTCCAAGTGCCAGCTGCCTATTCCCCTATTGATCTAGATGCCCCTCCAAACTTGTCTGCATTCTGGACAGTACAGCTGCAAAGTGAATGAGATCCTGTATTGTCTGAGTTTGGAAGATCTTGGTTGCCTAAGTTAGGTGTGTCTGTTATGATGCACAAAGCTGGACCTGTTTTCCTGCTAGGCTGCCCCTCCTGAGCACAGTTGTGGTAGCTAATGCACTCCATGAAACCCTGATAATGCTGGCCATGGGTTTGGATTGCCCCCTCAAATCTTCTTTCTCGAAAAATAATGCACGGGTGAGAAAAGTTCCCTTGGTGGTATCAAAATTAAACTGCAGCAGATTCGCTGAAATGTTGACTCAATCAAAAGCTATGCACTTACCTGTTCCAGATGTAAACCTCACTGAACTTATTCTGGTGGAGTAGTTTCTCAGAAAGGGCATCAAAACAAGTTCACTTGGGAGTCCTAACTTCTCGAAGTACTTTTTTGGAACTCAAAATAATTTGGTGACAAGTACATTCAGCTAGTTTGGCAATAAGAAGCCTCATCACGTTCTTTGTATCAATCCTCCTCTTTGCAAGTTGGAGAATCTCAGATGACAGGGTTACAAAGAAATAAATCTCTACCTAAGACTTAGGAGTCTGTGTACTAGCCAGTGCTTTTTTAGATGAGTCATTTGTTTTACTCAGCATAAGGTAGCTCATTTTGTCTTTATATTTAGGAGTTTGGAAGTTATGCGAGCAATAAAAACATCTATAACTAGCCATTACATACCACCATTTTCTCCTCATGGGCATAAGGTGCTGAGCCATAAAACCAGGGCAGCAATTTAGTAGCATTATGTCTCAGTTTGAAACAGCAATAATTCATTCAGCTATGTTAAAGAAACAGGCTGTATTGGACTTTCCTACTATTTCCCTTTCAGATCCTTTCATACAGTGCTCAAATTACCGGGGTGGTGCGATAGACCAGGTCTCTTACCTTTTGTGACGTTTGAACCTGAAATTACACAGATCCATGCAGCAATCTTATTTATGTACTTTAATGTCAGACATTAGAAATGATTGCAGGTTGGAGCCTTACGGTGGGCTGCAAAGAACTGCACATAGATTTTAGCATGCCCAAGGAACTTGTATTTTGCAAATTGTTGCCCCCACCATCTTGCACAGCAAACCACTTTAGAGGTAAGTTGATTGTCCAAAGGTGTGGTGTGTGTGTGTGTGTGTGTGTGTGTGTACCATTCAAATAAAAATTAAAAAAACCTACCAGGCATGCTCAAATTAGTCCTCAGCATCTCAGTTGTTAGTCCCCAACTAGACTGCCTTTAAAATAAGTACATTGATTCAATGTACCTCTAAAAACATATCTTGCCCTAGGAAGAACATAGTATGCTCCAATAAGCCATTTCTAAAAGTTATTGCATCACTGAAAACCCTAGCAGGGTACTCAATTTTTATTTTCCTTAATGAGAAACAGACTGGACAGATAGCTGGAAAAAGAAGCGGCAAGAGTGCACAAGACTTTCAGAGGGATTGATGCCATTATGGATGTCAGTTATCAGGCTCAAAATACTCTTCTGTTGCCATGGTGTTCAGATCTATTGATTCTTTTTTCTTTGGTAAAAGTTGCTGAAAATGCTATTTATTTCACAGTTCTCTCTCAACTATCCTACCGGTATCTAATTTAGCAAAACGAGCTCTCCATATAAATCACAGTTGCAAAACTGGTTTGAAGGTCATTTGAATGTATTTCTGAGATTTTGATCGCAGATATTTTATCTGAGATATCTGAAACAGTGCACAAGGTTCAGTGGGATTAAAAGATCAGGACGTAGGAATTACTTGGCAAAGAAGAAAAAGAAAGGAGGAAGGCAGCTTATCCTGCCACTTCGCATATGTGGCCCTCAGGAAATACCAGTACCTCAGGCCTATACATCTGCATGGCTAAATCCTAACCCCCCCCCCCAAGGAACACCTATACATCTGCTTTGTTTGCCTGCATGCATAAAACTAATCTTAATATTCATTTCGGCTCTAACACACCTGCAGAGCACACAACTTTGTTATTTTTGAAAGGCCCTAGAATATAACCAACCATTCATCAACCGCTATAAGGTTGAAGCGACCTCTGCTTCGGAGTATCTGACGAAGTGTGTATTACACACAAAAGCTCATCCCTTGAAAGCTTATATTTAGTTGATCTTTACGGTGCCACTGGGATTATTAAAAAAGATTTTTTTTTCATCTTTCATCTTGTTATTTATTATGATTCTGCCTACTGAGATACTTGAGTGTTGCTTTAAAAAAATGCAGTACAGCATTTTGTAAGGAGAACATATGCAAATAAGTAAGAGATCCAGAGTTCATCTCAGAGCTTTGAAGTAATGGTTATACATCACACAAGCTCATACCCTCCAAGTGTCCCGATTTTTCAGGGACAGCCCCGGGATCATGGCAGCCATCCTGGCTTCTGATTTGACCCCAGAATGTCCTTATTTTCCCCACCAGTGCTGCCAGCCCCGAGCTTGGGGAGGAGGGGATGAGCTGGGGCTCGTCCTGAGCAATACTGGCAATAGTGGACGCTCCTGCCAGCCACCTACCTTGGACAGCTCATAGCAGCTGCTGGAAAGCAGGCGAGGAGGAGGAGGGGCTCCCACTGCTGTGTGACCCTCCGGCTCTGATGAGTAGACAAAGGGCAGGGCCACCCTTGGCGGGAAGAAAGGGGGAGCGGAGCAAAGCACAAGAAGTCTTTATTATTATTATTATTATTATTATTATTATTATTATTATTATTATTAAAATGCATGTAATATTTCCCCCTTCTAGAATAAAATAAAATGGGGGTTTCCTCTGGACGGTGGAGGGTGTGCGTACCGCATTCTGTTGGTGTGCTGGCACTTCCCCCTCTTCTTATTGGAAATGCTTTGCGAGGGGGGCTAAAAATGGGGAGTTGAGGAGGGTCAGTTGGGGGGGGGAATTGAGAAATGTCCTTGTCCGACCGGGGAGAAGAAGCGACAGAAGAAGAGTGGAAAGACTTTAAAATCTATTTGAAAAAAATATGCAAAAATTGTATACCAAGAATAGATTTAGAATTGTATAGAAGCTGAGGATTTAAAATCTAAGTGAAGTATACAGAAAGGATAGATTTGAAATTTTAAGATATTTATATAAAAATGCATTAGAAATTGCTAAAAGATAAAAATGAAATGAAGAGCAGATGGAGGGAACTTGAGGAGGTCCCTATATACAATGTTAAAGAAATTTGGATTTGGATTTAGATGTTTGTCTTTTTTTATTGTTATGTTATTGCTCTTTAATGTGTTTTACTGCCTTTTAAGTTGTTGTTGATCTTTTGTTTTTCTCTTTTGTGTTTATAAAATCAATAAAAATCATTATTTTAAAAAAGAAAAGAAATGTCCCTATTTTCATATGAGGAATTGTTGGAGGGTGTGCAAGCTGCTATACAAAGCACAATTCAAAGTGTTGGTGCTGACCTTTAAAACCCTAAACGGCCTCGGGTCCCCCGACTGGACTGGCTTGGCAGTAGAGATGTATTTCCTTTCCGACCCTCATTCGTCACAATCAGGCTATGTCAAAGAAATAGACAACCACCTGACTTTTAGAAGACACCTGAAGGCAGCCCTGTTTAGGGAAGTTTTTAATGTTTGGTGTGTTTTTAATATTCTGTTGGGAACCGCCCAGAGTGGCTGGGGAAACCCAGCCAGGTGGTCGGGCTAGAAATAAATTATTATTATTATTCTGGTTTAAGTGTCAGTTCAGTACCAATGGCCACTAAACCTGCTAAGAATCCCAAGAACGTTTTCAGTCTGTTTGATCCAGTGAACGTCAGAAGCAACATAAAAGTGCTACGGTTAAAACAACGGTTTGCCTTCAATCACTGCATTCAGTTAGCTGGGTGAGGACTTTCCACACATCTCCTCACTGCTCTGCCTGCTTGCTTGCCTCACCCTGCCTGCCTGGTTCTGATGCTTCCCTTACCCCTGGGTCATGCGCAGTCCCTCGCCAGTGTGAGAATGGGCCAGTACAAATATAGGATAGAGAGAGATGTGTTATGAAGTCTTGGAAAGTACAAAAAGTTGGACTCGGCCCACTTCACGACTTAGGAGCCCTTGAAATAAAAACGAAAAGGAAGTAGTTCAAGTCATTTGTTTCATCACAATCGAAGTTGCTCTTAAACTAAAATTGGGTCTTCCCAGATGTCTAGGGAAGCACTAAGGCTGCGCTTCGATGCACACTTACTTGGGAAAAAGTTCAGCTGAACACAGTGGGACTCCTAAGTAATCATCGCCAGTGAAACAGGCAATCATTATATATCTATTGCCGATCAATACTTCCTCTCGTAATAGTGGCTGCTTCCCATTTACTAAAACACAAACGCTACAACAAAATCAAATAAGACGAGGCTCTATAAACCCTTCTGAAAACAGAGGTTATAAAGAGAGGTGGCTTGAGTTTCCAGTGTGCTTTAAACCAATCAGGAGCAAAGCGTCTAGAATTATTAAGTGCCCAACGGGCTGTCAAGTGATTGCAAACCTTGTTGTTTTCCATGATAGACAGGTGACAGCAATTCTTCCAGAAGTGCTGTGGTATTCAAGGAGCACAGGAAAAAGACCTTTCCATTAATGTTTGAATTATTTGTGCTTTGGAGACTAAAAATTAACGTATTATAGAGGGGTGTGATTTGAATATCAAGTAGGTTGTCTGCACTAACCTGCTTGCATGTCAAAGAAAGTTGTATTTAGTCACCCACTAGGAGCACGGGTTAGATTTATGTTGTTGTTGTTGTTTAGTCGTTTAGTTGTGTCCGACTCTTCGTGACCCCATGGACCAGAGCATGCCAGGCACTCCTGTCTTGCACTGCCTCCCGCAGTTTGGTTAGACTCATGTTGGTAGCTTTGAGAACACTGTCTAACCATCTCGTCCTCTGTTGTCCCCTTCTCCTTGTGCCCTCCATCTTTCCCAACATCAGGGTCTTTTCCAGGGAGTCTTCTCTTCTCATGAGGTGGCCAAAGTATTGGAGCCTCAGCTTCACGATCTGTCCTTCCAGGGAGCACTCAGGGCTGATTTCCTTCAGAATGGATAGGTTTGATCTTCTTGCAGTCCATGGGACTCTCAAGAGTCTCCTCCAGCACCATAATTCAAAAGCATCAATTCTTCGGCGATCAGCCTTCTTTATGGTCCAGCTCTCACTTCCAAACATCACTATACATATACACTACTATACACAAACAACATACATAATTATTATGAATTATGAATTATTGAATATATATACCGCCCTATCCCCTGAGGTCTCAGGGTGGTTCACAGGACAAAATCAAAATATCAAACCACAAAATATAGAATCAAAATAAAAACATCCCAATAAGCCCCCACCCTTTACACAGCAAATAAAAAAAAATCACCAGTAGATTTTTAAAATAACACAAACCAAAATGTTTTGATTGCTTTCCATCACCAGATGTACAAGTTGACTGTGTGTAACACCAATTATGCTTTAGTTTTGAACAGTTTTCATAATCTTGGTCTGAATTATAATTGGTAACACGAGCCGCAAAACACTCGGCCAAGAGGAAAGTGAGGGAAGAGTGGAAAGACTTAGAAGTGCGTGAACAAATGTTTGGAAGGCACTTAAAAAGCAACTCCAGCTGCTCAGACTTTGATCCTTTTGAAGAACAGAGTGAGAAAACTGTTGTAATAGAGAACAGAGAAGAGGAAGCCCACTCTTCAGTTCCTTTTGCCCTTAGATCTGCTGATAGAAAGATGGCAAGACGATTCCATGAAATTTGGTGAGCGTAAGTACAATAACACACCCATTCTTCCAGTGACAACAAAATGCCAAGCTCTGCAAAACGAGTCTAAAATTACAAAAACCATATGAGAACGGTCCCCCGATAAGTGAAGAAAAGCAAGTAGGATATCAGCCCAGTACAGACAGTGCGAAATGTTCCATACTTCCACGTTCATGGAAGCAACAACATGGAGGAACATTTGACTTGGAGCAACCATGCCAACAGGTGCATCTTCCTGGCAGCAGTTTTCCGGAAGGTTGAGGCATCTGACAACATGTGGATGACACAAAGCTCTACTTCTCCTTTACATCTGCAGCTGGGACAGGGGATGTGCTGAATGAGAGCCATTGAACTGGAGCTCAATCCAGATTAAGACAGAGGCGCTGTTAGTGGGTGGTTCCCTGGATGTGATTGTTGCCTGCTCTTGACGGGGATACACTCCCTCTGAAGGAGTGGCTACATAGCTTGGGGGCACTCCTGGATCCTTTGCTGTCAACTGAGGCTCAAGTGGCCTTCCACTAAGTGCCTTCCATCAGCTTCAGCTGGCGTGCACCTAATTAGACAGGGATAGCCTCACTTCTGTTTTCTATGCTATACATAGGGCTTCCCGCTGAAGATGGTTTGGAAACTGCAGGCGGGTTGTTCTCTGGAGCAAGACTGTCTGAGCTCCAATCCTGGTCTGGCTACACTGACTATTAATCAGCCTCTAAGCCCAATTCAAAGTGCTGGTATTCACCTATAAAGTCTTATGCAGCTAAAGACTGTTATATCTCAAACACTACATCTCCGCTTATGAACTGACTTGGACCCTGCGATCTCCATCTGAGCTTTTCTTTATTTACACCCTCCCCAGGAGGTCTGGATGGTGGCAGTATTTTTAAAGGGCTTTTTCAGTGGTGGCTCTGCAGCTCCTCCCTTCACAATACAGCGGTACCTCTGGTTACAAACTTAATTCGTTCCGGAGGTCCATTCTTAACCTGAAACCGTTCTTAACCTGAGGTACCACTTTGGCTAATGGGGCCTCCTGCGGCCGCTACGTGATTTCTGTTCTCATCCTGAGGTAAAGTTGACTTAACCCAAGGTACTACTTCCAGGTTAGCGGAGTCTGTAACCTGAAGTGTTTGTAACCCGAGGTACCACTGTACATGGAAAGCAGTGAAGCCAGAAACCAGGACATGATGGCAGGAGCAGACCCAAAGAACTTGCTCCTGCTGTCTCCTTCAGCCCTGTGAAGCTTGAGCACATAAGAGGGCTAGGGCTACTGTTGTACATCAGAGGATGGTTGTGTTTTTGTTTTTGTTTTAAATGCATTGGGCCATGAAATCTTTATTCTTATTCACCTTTGAGATTCTCGTCCTCCCCCCCCAAACCCTGTAGCTCATCCTTTGCCTCTTTCATGAGACCGTGCATGTGGGGATGGTTGGGATGGAGGATTTTGCAGTTTTAACTAGGCCAGAATTCTTATAATGAGCAGACATCTCTGAACATTAATTTCTCAGGAATGTGTTCTGTTAGCTTCTAACCATTCTGATTAAAAAAGAGCTGATAAACCATTCTGATTAAAAAAATGTACTGCTCAATAATCACAGGGAAACAAAATTAGCCAATTGGGAAGGAGGAGGCAAAGATTGAAAAGCCACTGATTAATTTGAATGTTGGACTTCAAGCCTCAGAGGGGGAGAAAGCCAGGACTACAGAGATCTAGGTCTGGTTTCAGAGCCATAAAATTCAGATTATGGGTGACCAACTTCTGTTGAGGGTATACTTACGGTAGATCCAGAAATCATGCATGTAATGGCAGGAGCTAAGTAATGGCAGATAATCATTCTAAATTCCAGCAGAATTTCAAATCCCTCATTCAGCTTTCTCAAGCTAAAGTATCCCAAAATCCAGAACGATCTTTCTTAATGTGTTGCTTTCAATGTAATTGATGCTCTGAATACCAACCGTAAAACGCTGGTAGCTACAATACACTCCTTTGTAATTGTAGCTTGTTCTCCTTATAAATGAACACATACCTTTTTTTCCCCCATTAGAGTTATTTTATATAAAAGATGACAGTAAGGGAAATTAATCATAAGAAAATAGCTAATGTCAAAAATGCAGTGTTTCATCATTAGTCATTCCACTAACTTCTGGACGTTTCTTCTTATTGCCTGAGAAAAATAAGAGAGTTGACATGGCTAAGATTAATTCTGTGATGCCCCTGTAAGTTCTGAAACTTGCTTTCACAAACAGCCAAATCAAGCGGATGGGCAGTGTGACAGTTGCTGGATTGCAACTCTCATCATCCCTGACCATTGGGCATGCTGGATGGGGTTGATGGGTGTTGGAGTCCGAGAACATTTGCAAAGCTACAGGTTCCACATCCCTGAGTTTGCTCATCTCTTACTAACCCTAATGCTAGATCAGGCATCCCCAAACTGCGGCCCTCCAGATGTTTTGACCTACAACTCCCATGATCCCTAGCTAACAGGACCAGTGGCCAGGGATGATGGGAATTGTAGTCCAAAACATCTGGAGGGCCGAAGTTTGGGGATGCCTGTGCTAGATACTGAAGTGCCATTCAAAGTCCAGAACTCAGCAGGGATCTGATGAGCCAATTGGCACGGGACCACAATTTTGAGGGGGGCTACTCCAAGCCCTCCTGATAGAAGCAAAGGGGGAGCCTTTGGTATACATTAGTGAGATGGGGCCTACCTTTCCCACCTGGCCTGGACCTATTACCAGCTTTGCATAGCCCTGGCCATTCAGGCAGAGTTCTTGGAGGAGGGTTAGACCTCCTGTTTTCAAGTTACATCCGCTGTGCAGGATCCCAAAACAGTAAGGTGAAGTGTGAGACAAGTGCTGCACTCCAGTGACTAATAGGTTCTGTAAACATTGCACATGAAAGCAGCTGACACATAGCAGTGTGTTTGATATGCCAATCACGCCCTGCTCAAAATGAAAGGTAGATTCACCCAGGTCTAACCAACCACTGTCATAGATATGCTACTATGGAAGGGAGGTGGGGAGACAAATCTTTCTGATTTAGCAGATTGTTAGCAGAACTCTTTCAGTCTTGTTCTACTGCTGTTGCCACAAGAGTGACCAGGGAAAGCTTCACTTGCAGAGCACTCAGGGCTCCAAGGAGGACTACACCCGACTGCTAAAATATCTGGCTAGGTGTCCTTTAGTAGCTCTCGGTTGGATTCAGTCTTTGCAAGAGATGCCCCAGGTATTCTAGGTCAACGTCATGTTGGATTAAGGAAGGCTTCTACTGAGACAGTCCAGTGTGTCTTGACCTACAGCCTTCCCATTTTCATAGAATCATAGTATTGTAGAGTTGGAAGGGACCCTGAGGACCATCTAGTCCATACTCCTGGGATGCAGGAATATGCAGCTGTTCCATATGGGGATCAAACCTGCAACCTTGGCATTACCACCACCATGATCTAACCACTGAGCTGAGCTATCCACTTGGTTATTTTGATGAATTGCTGCATTTCCCTTTTCTCTGCAAATGGCTATGGTTTCCAGGCTATCTTGATGGGACTTCTCATCTGGTGACATTTGCTACATTGGCAGCTCTAGCGATGTTTTTCTACTAGATAATAGTCAGGTCTGGGGACAGAGGGAATTCTGTATAAAGCTAGTTTGCTTTTTTAGCTCCACTACTGAAAAGTCTTCCAATGAAAAAGGGCAGGGCCAGCAGCCTTCTTAGATTACTCTGACCCATATCCAGAAGAATCAGCTTCTAATCCTTATCAAGACCTGCAACTAAAACCAAGATACAAATATGTGTAATAAATCTCTGCTTGTCCGTATGTTGCTGTTAGCTTGGGAAGGACTGTTTTATATTTAAGGAAGGCTTTGCCTTGTAAATTTAGTAGCCTTCACATAAAGACTGTGCGGATTCCCCCACTCCACCCCACTTTTTTCCTCCAGTTTTTCCCCCAAACACAACTTGAAGGTGTTTTCTCATTTTCATCAGTGCACATTCTTCACTTGGTAATTCTAACAGCCGCAAAACATTGGATGGCCCCATCTTGTGCTTGCTGCACACAAAACACTGGATTACTCTAATCCAATCTAATTTCATAGGATATAGAGTCCAGTCTCTCAAGACATATGTCTGACCTAGAAGTGCAAGTATATTATTGCAAAGCACTTTTACAGCTAGATGCACACACAAAAAAGATTGCAAAGATATAACAATGGACAGTGTATGATTATGCTTTTCATCATCTTCTTACAGTGGAGAAAACTAATTTTAATTAATAAACAACCCACATTAGCAGACAAACAACACTCTTTTTAGGTTAAGGCTGTGTACATGACACCAAAGTGTCAATGTGCAGTTGAGTCACATTGATCCCATTTTTCTGTGTGTGCTTTTGTGCATGTTCATTCATACATGAGAGCTTTCCATTGAACCTGTCCACACCAGTAGGCATTGCTTGATGGGATGTATTTGCATTGAGTTTTGTTGCCCCCCCTTCAATTAGTACTTCTACACCCTCCCCGAGTTCTGGGAACCTGAGGTCCTTGGTGAACATGAGTACAGGTATTTGTTTACATGTGTGCATGGCCATTACACACACACACACACACATTTCCCAATATATCAGAGTAGCATAAAACTGCAGGTTTAAAGAAACGTGTGTGTGTTGTGGCTAACCCACTCTCTCCACCACAACAAAAGCCTTATTCTTATATTATTACTATATTGCTCTTATAGATATCTACCATACTTCAGCTAGGGAAGGAATCTACAGGAGAGATGCTGAATACAATACTTGGGTGTGGAGAAACACAAAGGGAAAGGAGGTCTACATTTAGAGTTTTAAAAGTGAGAACCAACCCCTTAGCTTAGGCCTGGAAACGAATGGGCGGCGAGGGGTGAAAAGCAGTCTAGGATTCTTCTAAACGTTTTTTCCTGGTGCTCATTGATGATAAAACCATGTTACAAGTGGCCTGTTTAGCTTGTTGATGTTCCAATGTGGGTGTATCACCTTTCCTGGAAGCAGCAATTTTGCAACAGACTGCTGTTCCAGAACTCTTCAGATTTAGCACAAAAATCTTCTTACTTGGACAGGTTTTCTTTTCAGGTTGCTTGGCAATTGCAAAAGTGTGGGCGTCTGACTCTCCAGCACCTCTTGCTTAGATTTCATTGTGTTCTTTCTCTCTTTTATTCCATATTTACAGTGGATTCTCAATTTACAGAAGGGTGTTTAGCTTTCCTTTCCTCAATATTTTCCCCTTCAGTTGATCTCTCTGTGTGTGTTTGATTTAACCCCTGCTATTATGGACTTATAGGCACATGTATGGATGTGTCTGAAAACCCTTGTGGAACAGCAGGTGCTAGCAATTCAAAAGCCGCAGTATGGTAATAACTTTACTAGAAATGTCACAATATTCTAATAATTGTTACGGTTCTTCAGGCATGACGATACAATGGCCCTTTGGTGTGCTTTAAAAGCATGTGTTATGGTTACTTCTTAACTCTTGCAATGGTGCAGTTCTGTAATTTTAGACTTTGAAATGGTCTTATGGGGAATCCACCTTTAGAAAATAACGTATATTAATTCAAAATGTAGGGAGACAACCCTCAGACCCTCCCCAAGTGTCCCCATTTTCTAAGGACAGTCACGGATTTACATAAGCTGTCCCAGTTTCTAATTTGATCCCTGAATGTCCTGCTTTTCCTTAGGACGTCCCTATTTTCAATGGAGAAATGTTGGAGGGTATGCAGTTATGTGACTCCCCCCAAACCAAGGAGATAACTATACAACCTTTAGAAGACATCTGAATGGGGAAGGTTTTTAAATGTTTAATGGGTGGCATTTAAATAATAAAAAATATTATTATTACTATTATTATGGAATAGGATGTCCCTGTTTTCATCAGAGAGATGTTGGAGGATATGAACCCTGCTGCAGTTGAGAAGGCTGCTGCTTATTCTGCTGAGTGAGGTCCTAGACTTCTACCCCAAAGTCTCACCGTGATTGCACCACTGCATACAGTGGTTCAAATCAATTAAGTAAAGACAGTCTTTTATAAGCGGCTTTTCTTTCCCATTTGTTGTTGTTGTTGTTGCTGCTGGATCCAGCCATTCAAAGCAGAGCACCTGGAACAAGCAGCATGGAAGGATGAAGCGAGGGAAGAAAGGACGGAGACATCTGTCTCCAAAGGTCACAATGAAAGGAGCCCCTTAAGTGCAGGTATTAAAAAAATGCTATTTAGATAAAATTAGCCGAAGCAGATTAGCTTCTTTCTCCTATAATGTCACAAATTACGTAATCACTAAGACATTCCATCACAAAATTAAAGATTATGATTTCTGAAATCTAGCTTGAAGAAAATCTACACTAGGAAATTAAGCTCTCCTTCATGTATTAATTAACAGCAAGGGAAATTAGATGAACATTGGTTCTCTCTATTAATACCTACTTTCAGATTAGTCCCAGTAGGGAACTGAATAATTTCCTCAGGAGAATTAAAGCCCTTCTATCTGTACTAATGACGGGGTGATTTATAGGATATTATTAAATTATGTGGAGCAGCAAAGAGGCAAGCAAAGCTAACGAGGAAAAACAGGTAGCCATTATGAAATATATGGTGACTTCGTAAGCATTGTTAGTTTCTTTATGTTAAGACTTGGAGGCCTGCTGTATCTTGAACTGTACTTATGTAAGGTCTACATATGCATAAGCAGGAACTCTGGCATGGCCAAAGTTTCTAATCATGCCTACAACTGTAGCGTCCATTGCTCACCTTTTGGCCAAGTGAGTTGAGAATCGTTAGGTGAAAGGATGAATGGAATAACTGCTGGGTTATTTCTAAAGGTGCTACTGAGAAGGTGGACTCAAACTTTAGCAGGTCAGTAATAACATTTATAACATTAATTGATTGCATGTGCAAGGTGGCAACACCAATGCGGAAGTCACTACAAAAGACTCAAATGCAACACAAGCATAGATATAGCAACGTAATATCAAACACATCCGCCTTCGTTACGTTAGTTCAACACAGTCATAAAGCATCATTTCAGTGTCACTAATCAAGTAGCAATTTATTATTATTATTGTTATTATTATTAATTAAATTTGCATACTGCCCTTCATCCCTAGATCTCAGGATGGTTCACAAGGTATAAAACATATAATAAACAATACAAACAAGAACAAATACAAAGCAAACCAATAACCTCCTTTGTACCTTTTGACACACACAGTTAGTCCCCTTTGTTGCTACCCTATTTTATACCATTAGCTACGCATAAGTGCTTAATCTCTTTGAGGCTTCTACAGAATGAATTGTTGCATTTTCCATCTCCCGATGTCTACAAATTGTTTTCTTATCCATAACACAGCTTGCTTATTCCTTTCAGTCATGTCAAATATGGCATTGCTTTCTTTCCATCGAGCACTCTTTCTTCAAAGACAACTTAGCCAAACAATTTTGGTCCCTACAAAAGGCACGCTTTGCCCTGGGTGCTATATTCTAGAACCAGCCCTGTTTGCTGCTCTACCTCAGGCAGCAAAATGTATTGGGCCAGCCCTGTGAACTAGAGAAAACAGTGTTCCTGGTGAGTCTATCGAATGGATTTTATGAAAATTCCTTAGCAGCAAAAAGGGAAGACAGAACGTACAAAGGAACTGCCCCCATATACACACACGCCAGCCAATTGAACTGGATGTAAGGGGGCAGGAATTACATGTTCATACAGAGGGACACCCTTTGGATATGACAGTACTCCAAATTCGAGTGTAATATAATTAACGTCACAACTGACAATCCAAAACCATTGTCAAAGTTATAGAATGTATATATTTCTTAATATTTGGGGTATATGAATAAACAGCCTGGGTTTTTTTGGTTTTTTTAGAAACCTTAAATTTTATGTTTAGATTCTAAGCAAGCACAACTGCTTGTGGTAGATTTGAGGAAACTGCACTGTACTCATTGTCTACATACATTTTGAAAGGGTGCATCATTCCTAGAGTAAATCTTAAGTCAGAATGTCTTTAAAGTCCAGGATGTCAAAATACAAAACACCAATGGCTGAGTGTGTGAATATACAGATCTACATACCAAATAAGCTACATATTTAAAGACTCTCCCCCTCTTCCTAATGCATGAAAGCAACATATATGACCGACATCTGGGGAGGATCAAGTTCAAAGAGATTTGTATTGTCACGGAAAAGGATTTGATACTGCAAGAGATTGTTGTAGGCTTCACCCAACACAGAAAGATCCTATGAACCATGACCCTTGATTTAATGTACATATAGCAGGAAAACTCCAATTCAGACTTCGTTAGATCTTATTTGTGGCATTTGGGGTCATTGACCAACTTAATTGAAAACAGGCATGTAATAGCTGAAACTTAAATGAAATACCCAGGTGGCGCTGTGGGTTAAACCACTGAGCCTAGGGCTTGCTGATCAGAAGGTCAACGGTTCAAATCCCTGTGACGGGGTGAGCTCCCGTTGCTCGGTCCCAGCTCCTGCCAACCTAGCAGTTCGAAAGCACGTCAAAGTGCAAGTAGATAAATAGGAACCACTACAGCGGGAAGGTAAACGGCGTTTCTGTGTGCTGCTCTGGTTCGCCAGAAGTGGCTTTGTCATGCTGGCCACATGACCTGGAAGCTATACGCCGGCTCCCTCGGCCAATAATGCGAGATGAGCGCGCAACCCCAGAGTCGGTCACGACTGGACCTAATGGTCAGGGGTCCCTTTACCTTTACCTTTAAATGAAATACACCTTGCTTTGATGATGATAATAATCATAATCATAATAATTGACCTCCACACACTCTGCAAGTGCTAGTTATCTGAAAAGGCCTTTCATTCTTGCAACAAGCAGCAAGAATTTTGGAAATTTCCTACACTCAAAAGTTTCAGTCGCTGGCCGTGAGTTGATTTATGATTTGATTTACTGCACTTCCATGCACCTTTCCCTTCGAGTGAATTCCAAAGTGGTTTTCAAACAATATACAGTATTTAATCAACAGCATTTTTTTTTTAAAAAAAATCACAGTTAAAGCACAAAACATCACAATTCCAATGCCCGAGCCATTAAAAAGCTGAGCATTCCAAGTCATATAATTAACATTAAGAAATCAAGAATAAAACCATTATAAGTTTACACATTCTACAGAACGACATGGTTGCTGACATGTAGAACTCAGCAAGGAGGAGGATGGGGACAAAACCAGAATTAGTTGGATCTGCCTGTCATGGGCTCTGGCTTCACCTACTGTTGACCTCCCTGCCTCCCAATCCCAGTGGGCACCAACCATCTGCAGACCAGAGACCTGTTTGTAACTAGCTGGACCAGCATAGGTATACCGTTGTACAGCAGTTGTGCACAGGAAGGTATAAGCAGGCTCTCCTAGACTTCCCTCACCTCTTACGTTGACAACAACCTCATTACAACAGCATTAACTAGATGAATACATCAAAAAGCATAAGAGAAAACAGCTTGTGTGGAAACAAGCTAAGCTGAATTATGTGCTTAGCTTGTTTCCCATGGGACCTCTGTTTCCATCACCTGTTTTGGATGGAATGTCTTATTACATTCCAGCTCTGATTAACCTATACATTTTAATTAGTATTGATAGGGTATTCTTATTGTTAATGTCATCTGGAAATGTTTTTAATTTTACAGTATATTATTTCCTTTTGTTATATTTTCAATTGATATTTTTAAAAACAATTTAAAAACAGTGCGTGGGCCGAGTTACGCTTCTTGCCCCAAATTACCCAAGTACATATCACTGCTGTGAGTATCCCAGAGAACATTCTTGCAGTGCAAAGTTAAGGGCCAAAGCCGGTGTTGACAGATATAAGCCTCTAGCTTTTTAACTCAATTGAACTTTGGACTTAACTCTTGGATCACTTACAGCAATCTAAGAGGTTGCTGGCTTGAAGCCTGATTCTACGCATCTTTGCTTAGAAGTAACTGCTGTTGTGCTCCAAGAGATCCTAGGCAACCGTGTATCAGATTGTACCATTAAGTAATTGTGCAAACTGGCCACCAGAGTTCAATTTGCGAGAACTTGGGAGAGGGGATATAACAATTTCAGTTATTAGAGAAATAAGACCTAGGAGATCCAAAATGTTGAGCTTTGTAATACAGTTTGACTCTTGCACGCTGCAAATGACCATCTTGAGCACCACAATTAATCACGAGGATGGATCAAACCATTTTAATGGAGTACTCACCAAAAAGAATTTGATGTATGATGAGACATCGGGACACTAGATGTGCTTCACGAGGAATTAAACAACAACAACTCAGAAGTTGCATCTGTAGAAAGGAGGAAGTGTATTGTAAATATCTAAAGACATCACCCTGGATTTATAGGGCCCAACTGAACTATAAATCCACCTTGCGTGGGAATCTGTTCCACTGCCGAACAGCTCCGACTGTGAGAAAGTTTCTTTGAATGTTTAGTCAGAATCTTCTTTCTTGTAATTTGAAGCCATTGCTTCAAGTCATACCCTCCAGAGCAGGAGAAAACAAGCATGCTCCCCCATTCTCTTTTCCAGGCTAAACATACACAGCTCCTTCAAGCACTTCTCATAAGGCTTAGCTTCTAGACCCTTGATCATCTTGGTTGCCCACCTCTGCACACCTTCCAGCTTGTCTACATCCTTCTTAAACTGTGGTGCCCAGAACTGGACATTGTATTCCAGGTGTGGTCTGATCAAGGCAGAGTAGCGTGGTACTATTACCTACCTTGATCTGGACACTATACTTCTGTTGATGCAGCCTAGAACAGCTTTGCGTTTTTTGTTGCTGCATCACGCTGTTGACTCATGTTAAGCTTGCGGTCCACCAAGACCCCTAGATCCTTTTCAACATGTGCTGCTACCGGTAGTGAGCCAGGTGTCCCCCATCCTATATTTGTGCATCTTGTTCTTCCTGCCTAAGTGCAGAACCTTACTTTTGTCCCTGTTGAAATTCCTGAAATTCCTTTTGTTAGCTAGTTCTCTTTACCCTTAGGAAATATATTCTAAGCAGGGATATATATACTCACTAGGAAAATCAACATCAAATAACTTCTGAAATTAAAGTCTGAACCACAAAACCAAGAGAATCAATTTCAGCAAAAAAAATGTTTTACAAAACCAGTAACATGACAGAGGAAACACTAGCCCTGCAGGGACAGGGAACCTGTTTCTCTCCAGGTGTTGTGCAGACCACCCCGGCTGGTGGAAGTTACCGGTATGTGTCCAACAACATCTGAAGGGCCACAGGTTAATTATTTCTGAATAATAATAATAATAATTTATTATTTATACCCCGCCCATCTGGTAATTGTTGTTCTCTTTGACCTCTGGTAGGAGGGCATTCCACAGGGTGGGTGCCACTACCGAGAAGGCCCTCTGCCTGGTTCCCTGTAACTTGGCTTCTCATAGTGAGGGAACCGCCAGAAGGCCCTCGGTGCTGGACCTCAGTGTCCGGGCAGAACGATGGGGGTTTATACCAAAACCTACCTTTGCAAGCCCTAAGAACAAGTTGAGGGAAAGACAAAAGTCTGATATAAAGCAAATCAAGTGTCTGACATTTATTTTTTTCTTAAAGGAGAGGCTTCCTACTT
The DNA here is from genome assembly GCF_965207765.1 of Zootoca vivipara. Classification (NCBI taxonomy): domain Eukaryota; kingdom Metazoa; phylum Chordata; class Lepidosauria; order Squamata; family Lacertidae; genus Zootoca; species Zootoca vivipara. The sequence continues at coordinate 18,131,982 of NC_142592.1, read as the reverse complement.
TGACATCACCTCGTTTTATTAGTATCGCCAAGGCAGACAAGAGAATTAATTTCCCAAGAAACCAGAAAACATGAAGTTAAACCAAGAATCTTAGATTGCATCCACAGTACAGTGGCAAGGAATGCAGATAACAATGGATGCATATAATAATGGATGCAATCAGCAACACTGAGAATAAATGGATTAATATAGTCCTGAGGTGTAAGGCCCATAAATAAGGTTTTAATCATCATTCACATACACTGCACAAACATGACAAGATCCAGAGGCAGATCCAAACATTTAATTTTTAACAATATTTCAAATGTGACATTTCTTTTGTCTATTGTTGCACTGGTTAAGTTACTGCAATGTGTCTTTTACACATTATTATCTTTCTCAGTCTTGCCTTTGCCCGTTTGCTAACAACTGTTCTTGAAGTAACCTTTTCCAAGAAACATCAAGAGAAAGCATAGGCAAACTCAGCCCTCCAGATGTTTTGGGACTACAACTCCCATCACCCTTAGCTAACAGGACCAGTGGTCAGGGATGATGGGAATTGTAGTCCCAAAACATCTGGAGGGCCGAGTTTGCCTATGCCTGCTCAAGAGACTAAGCTGCCTGTTTCCACAAGGAAAGGACAGACTAGAGGTGATGCACATGAGTTACATGGGACAGGTTCAATCTCTGGCATCCCCAGTTAGAAAGAAAGGTATTAGGTAGTATGCCTAAGAAAGACTTCTGCCTGGAGAGCAGCTGCAAGTCAGTGTAGACAATATTGGGTTGGGTGGACTCATATGAAGTTGCTTTGCATCATCATTTATCAGGCTTGAGCACCTTTATTCTTGACTATTTGTAGCCCACTAGAGCACAATTTTGCAGCCTCTCTAATTACTGATGCATGCCAGGGCTGCCTTGAAAAATGCAATGCTGTATTTTATGTTAAAGCAGCCAGGCTTTCCATTATTTCAATAGATTTAAAGGGGGGAGAAAGAACAAGGGTCCCAACGTGCAAAAAGAACGCTGTTTTGACAAACATGAAACATTGAGTCAACAGTGTGATGCAGCAGCTAAAAAAGCCAATGCAATTCTGAGCTGCATCAATAGGAGTATAGCATCTAGATCAAGGGAAGTAATAGTACCACTGTATTCTGCTCTGGTCAGACCTCACCTGGAGTACTGTGTCCAGTTCTGGGCACCACAGTTTAAGAAGGATACTGACAAGCTGGAACGTGTCCAGAAGAGGGCAACCAAAATGGTCAAAGGCCTGGAAATGATGCCTTATGAGGAATGGCTTAGGGAGCTGGGCATGTTTAGCCTGGAGAAGAGAAGGTTAAGGGGTGATATGATAGCCATTTTCAAATATATAAAAGGATGTCATATAGAAGAGGGAGAAAGATTGTTTTCTACTGCTCCAGAGAAGCGGACACGGAGCAATGGATTCAAACTACAAGAAAGAAAGATTCCACCTAAACATTAGGAAGAACTTCCTGACAGTAAGAGCTGTTCGGCAGTGGAATTTGCTGCCAAGGAGTGTGGTGGAGTCTCCTTCTTTGGAGGTCTTTAAGCAGAGGCTTGGCAGGCATATGTCAAGAATGCTTTGATGATGTTTCCTGCTTGGCAGGGGGTTGGACTGGATGGCCCTTGTGGTCTCTTCCAACTCTATGATTCTATGATTTGCTTTTGACTTCTATAGCCCTGTCTGTACAAGAAATGCTGCATGGATATTTATTACAAATGCCACAAAAATGGATGATCCTAAAGCAGAGAGAGGGGGGGAAATCTTTAAACTTAGCAGTGTACATAATCACGGAGATTGACACAATCATGAATCACATTCAGTTATGCCTTGTGTTGAACCAGAGTCTGGAAATTGGTACTATTGGATTCAGTTGGCTGTGCATGAATGAGAAAATGGTACTTTATGCTGAATTACAAGTTCTGAGCCAGCGGTTTTGATGCATGCATGCATATGGTTTTGCTTGAGCTTATAGCCCTTCTAAGACAGCTGGGGCATGTACAAAAGCTATGTTCAGTATGAGACCGAGGAAACTATGTGCATGTCAGAGGTCCCTTGCACTCTGCACCATGGCTTAAGGATCTGGCTTTGGCCACATCTGCACTACACATTTAAAACAGTGCAATACCACTTTTAAACAGTTGTAGCTTTCCCCCAAAAGATAGCATAAGCAAGTTATCTACTAACCACATGCCTCCAAAAACAGATCAGTTGGATCCCACATTTCATGGTTTATTTTCCAAAGAGAGGTGCTCTCATTACCACCAAATATTTAATACTGTTCTCAAGCATTCTTGTGGCCTGAAGGGATTCATTGTAATACATCTTCACAGGGTTATACCATGGATTCCTATTTCCCTGTATTACTATTTCATCCTTTATAATATAGCCCCCGACTTCAGTGTCCCTCAACCTTACAGGAATCGCAAGAAGAGACGCTTACTGTATTTCCAGCTTATTTAGAAATCGCTCGAGAAGCGTTTCTTCTTAATGGTAACAAGCAAAACATGCCTTCTCACATAATTGTTATTTAAGCTGCCTGCTGAATCTATTCTATCCTGAGCAAATTAGAGGCTTTTATGAATCTGATAGCTGGTGAGTCATCATGAAATAGGCCCAAACTGCACAAATCCCTTTTTTGAGCCAGGCCTTCACTCACTAGGTGACATTTTAATGAGAACATTCCCCCTCACAGAAACTCGGTGAATACATGCAAAGGGAACCCACTCAAAATAGCGCTGCGTGAGGAAAACACCTATAGAAGAGACGTGGTGGGGGTGCAAGAACTCAATGCTCCTCTGCTATTGTCATAACAACCTGAACACTTTCCCTTGCCAAACAACATACTGGAATAAATGCCTTATAGCCGAGTGCTCATATTGCTATACACAAATGAAGTGGGGTGAGAAATCAAATTAATTTCCATTACCACCTCCACCCGCTGGTCTTTGCAGAGGTATAAATTGCCGTTTAAGAAACCAATATGGTGTTTAAAAGTAGTGCCCGCAAATATATTGTTATTTCACGACAGCTGCAGCAGCAGCGGAGGTTGCCTTTGTGGTTATTGAATATTCTGCAGAGTTTAAGTTAAAATATGCTCGATACGATGTGTCACTGGCTGATAAGCACTCTGACATTTCTATATCCCCACGCAACGGGTCTTTAAAATCATTTGTGTTTGAAAGGCCTGAGCGGTTTCAGCACTGAGAGGGTTTAGCCCAGAGATGCGGACACAGATTCACATGTCAGTTCAGCATCTAAGGCTTTCTTTTTCCCTTCTTCTTTCCTCGGTACATGCTGTCCTGGCTACATCTCCCCAAGGCCTTTCACAATTATTAGTTAAAATGAAAGGCGGGGGGGGAGAGCAGTTTCTGTTCTACATTCCTTCAACCCAGTTAGCGACCATCTTCTGGGGATTACTCATGAAAAATAGCTTAAGAATCAAATTAGCGTGTAAAATCTCATTTTGGCCTACTGTGTTATTTTTAATCCAATTAACATCTGAACTTGCAAAAACAAAGGCCACCTTGCTACAGAGTAGGAGGAGAAGCAGACTTGCCATAAATCATACTGGAGAGCAGAATTAGCCTCCTGAGCCTTGTTCAATTTTTTAAAAAAATTATTTCTCTTTGCAGGCTGGTCAGGAAGCTCAAGATAAGGTGGGGAGAAGTAGTGTCCTAAAATTGTTGCTCCTCCTTTTCTTCTTTTCATTTGTTTTTATGACCCCAGAGTATCAGTCCAGCTGCTACAATGCTTTACAATATGTTGCAGGCACAGGTTTTCTTGTACCTGCTCTCAGGTAAATGATTGACCTTCTCTTGTCCCTTTGAGACAATTTCAGGGAAGACTTTTGATAATTATTTTAAGGTGCACATGTCTCCATTAGATTTGCCGTGAGTCGACGCCTGGGAGCGGGGAATAGAAACTCAAAGCTTCCTGTACTCATACCTGCCAAGTCTCCCGCTGAAAAATGCGTGATCAGCAGCGGCGCAGCACCGGAGGTTGCGTAGAAGCAACTTCCGGGGCTGCTCTGCCCATGTGTGGGCACCGGAAATAGGGCAGAGCGGCACCGGAAGTCGCTTTTACGCGTGCCCAGCGGCCATCTTGGTGGTGGCCGGGTGGATTGCCGCCGGGCATGTGTAGAAGCGACTTCTGGTGCCACTCTGCCCTATTTCCGGTGCCCACACATGGGCAGAGCAGCACCCAAAATGGAGGCTCCCTGGCAGGTAAGATATCCGGAGGATTTCCGGGATTTTTCTCCATTCGGGAGAACAGCGGGAAACGGAGGGAGCTGGCGTTTGTCCACAGGCAGATTTCCAAGGTCATGTGGCCAGCATGACTAAACCACGGAACACTGTGATGGAAACGTTTACCTTTCCGCCGCAGCGGTACCTATTTATCTACTTGCACTGGTGTGCTTTTGAACTGCTAGGTTGGCAGGAGCTGGGACACAGCAAAGGGAGCTCACCCCGTTGCGGGGATTTGAACCACCAACCTTCTGATTAGGAAGCCCAAGTGGCTCAGTGGTTTAGACCACAACGCCACCCGCGTCCCTACAAAAAGACACAGAGCAGTGGAAAGAGAGCTGCTGCTTGATTTGAAGCTCTGCGCCACAATATGGCAGGGCACCCTGAACACCAGGTTGGAATTCTAAAAGTGGCATCTGGGTTGAAGAGCCTTCTATATCATCTTCCTGACATTGTAGCCTGCTGTTTATTCTGAATGATTTTTGCAAGTTTTCTGTCTTTTATTCATATTAGGTAGGCCTTCACATTTTGGTTGTGAAGCCTTTCTTTGTGTTTGGCACACAATGGGCTCCCAAGATGCACTGCACTGAGTATTTCAGGTGCAAATGAAATGCTAATGCATTATCAAGGTTCATCATGGGGAGGGGGGCAAGACCTTTTCTTCACTTTGGTAAATACAGCTATTTTTAAACAGCGCTGTAAGCAGCAGGCTTACCTCGTTCCTGTTGCTTCCTGATTTCTAATTGCTACTTGTGCTGTTCATGCTTCTTTTCAGGCTTCTCTCTGACATACTCAACACTCTGTGTCCAATCCAACCCCCCAGACAAGCAAGGAAGCTGCTCTGCAACTCACTAGGCAAAGAGCTACCCCACAGAGCTGTTGGACCAGCCTTTAGAGAGAGCCTACTGAACTGACTTCTTCCTGGCACTGCTGAAGGCCAAGATACAGCCAGAGGTGTCTGCAGAAATAATTCTGGAGGGATGGGCAACGTCTATGACTTGCTGCTACAGGTTATTGACTATATGCGGTCTTCGTATGACTGAATCCCACATGCCATGCAGTACATAGTTCTGAAGCGAAGCAGTGAGAACCAGTGGTGAGTTGTGCCTATTGATAATATTGTAATATTGTATGGGATTTTACATTTCAGATTTAATTGATAACAAATCTCTTCACTTGTCCATTTAACAATAACATAAGACACTGTGAAATACAGATTCAGTTTGTCCACTGAACAACAATACTATAGGCCTCTAAACCAAATTTGAAAACTTTTAAAGGCTGGATTTCACATATTTTACCCAAAATCTACTTTGGTTGCAGTGAATGCCAGAGATAAAGGCTAAAACCAGTCAGACCTTTTTGTTAATGCTTGTCTGTCCATAACCGGAAGAAAAATAGAATTGTTATTTAAACTGGAGTTTTGAGGTCTTGGCTAAACCAGACAATAACCTCTTTTTTCAGTTTCTTCTTGGGACAGGTCTTCAACTTTTCTCTATGGACACTCTGCAAATGTAAGTCACACAACTGATCTTCACTCATTGTCACACATAGTCATGTCTTCACCCTGCACAAAGTGCTAAAGGATCATTCCATGGGGCATATTGTAACTGGGAGGGAAAGTGCTACAAGGATGGCTGTGTTGAGGATTCATTCCCCGTGTCTGCAGTAATGAGATCGTTGTCTATCACATGATGGTGTATGTTTTCATTCCGCAGTGGGAAGTGATGAAGACAGGATGCTTGTGTTACTGTGTTCCATGAAATGGGATTATTGTCCTTCGTTCTTTTTCTTTGCTGTCTGATGCTAGAGAGACGGAGCCATGTTGCAGTGCTCCGTGTGTTTATATGTAAATAAAGTAGATTAACCAAATGCTGAGTTTCTGAGGTCTGTTACGCGAGCAGCAAACACTCTGCGGACCCCTGAGTGTGCTGATGTCTGTTGGCATCAGTCGCTGTGATGTTCGGGCTGGAGAAAGCTTTTGAAGCCCCCAAATGATCAACCAGGAGGGAGAGAACATGCCAGTCGGGCATGTGTCTTTGCCAAGGTCCTACTCATGTGTAGGACGACTCCTAACAGGCTGTACCCTTAAACATTTCTCTGATGAAAATAGGGACGTCCTACCATAGGGAAAAAGCAGTACATTCTGGGATCAAATCAGAAACCAGGACAGCTTCTGTAAATCCGGGACTGTCCCTGGCAAATACTTGGAGGGCCCAAGTTTGATGTGGTCTAATAGTTCAGTAAACCCCATGTTGCATATGTCACACTGTGATGGATGTATTTGTTTGGTATTTGTTTGATGCAGAGATGAAAGATCATTCACATTAGTACTGTGGTGCCTTGGTTCTCAAATGCCTTGGAACTCAAATGCCTTGGTTCTCAAACGCCATAAACCTGGAAGTAAGTGTTCAGAAGCTGAATATCCAATGTGGCTGTCGGCTATTGTTTCTGGGGCGCCTGCACCAATCAGAAGCTGTAATTTGGTTTTCGAACATTTCGGAAGTCAAACAGACTTCTGGAACAGATTAAGTTTGGCACTTTCGTTTTTCCTATTTATTTTGCGTTTTTGTTTTTGAGGCTTTTTCGGTTAATTTGTTTTTGTGACTGTGTGGAACCTAATTCAGCTACTGATTGATCGATTGTGTGACTGCAGAAATGGATAAAAGCCCCCCATCCAAACAATGACTATCATCAGTGCAGGTAAGAAAAAAAATTAATTTTAATTTTTATCATCTACAATACTGTCTTATTTATTATATAGTACACTACATTGATTATTGCTTTCATTTTATGGATCAATGGTCTATTAGATAGTAAAATTCATGTTTAATTGCTGTTTTAGGGGTTGTTTTTAAAAGTCTGGAACAGATTACTCCATTTTGCATTAGCACGCCTTGGTTTTGGAACGCTTTGGTTTTGGAACAGACTTCCGGAACGGATTAAGTTTGAGAACCAAGGTACCACTGTATTAAGAATTATAGTATGGTACTTAAGCTATTTCAGGAATGAAAAGTTTTAAGAGCTCACTAAGGTTAAATACAGCATCTTGTGTGCAAGCTGAGTTGCTATGGAGACATTGCTTAGCACTTGCCTCACTAAATGCTATATTATGGTACTATTTCCTCCCTCCACCCGCTTAAATCTGTTGCACTTTGTGAAATTGTTGCAGACAAATGGCAATGAGAACCCAGAGATGTTCAGTATCCTCCTAGAAATATTTCCCAGGGACAAAGATAAAGAGTGTACAAGTCTGACATAAACTTGGTGCTCGGCTATGAGTGATTGCCAAAGAAGAAGAAAAAAAACCACTTGTACTGCATGGAGTTCCCTGTCACCTTCCCCTTTGCCAGAAGCAACTGCAATCCACCTGGCGAGCTGGGATCACCACCAGAGCCTGGAAAAATGTGACAACCCTACAGAGCAGCCTGAAGTCCCTGTAACTCACTTTCTTTTTTATCATAACATTTAGAGCAGGTGTATTGGTGCAATTGGAGAAAAGCTCCAGGTAGTTGGGCCCGCCATCTTTAAAGGGAACTCTCGACTTCCAAGAGTGAAAGGGGGAAAGGTAAATCTGAGAAACTACACCAAGGAGGTTAGAAAAAACCTATGGAACAGCATAAGAGGTGGGACAGGTGACTGAAAGGGGAATTGATGAAAATTGCCTTCCTCTTCTTCAATTCACAGCTTATCATGTAAAGTATTTGCGGCTGGTGGGGGCGGGGGAGATAGATAATTGAGCTATCAAAGGATGAAGAAAGTAACTTCCATAAATTCATTTCAACCAAAGAGACAAGCATACATTTAAATGTGAACTACCAAGGATCTAGTTTCCAAAGCAACAGTAACTAGGTAGTGTAGAAACCCAGTCATTTTTGCCAAGGTTTCACAGTTGCAAAAATAAGCACAAAGGCAGAAATTCTTTTGCACATGCAATATATGGAGTATATAGCAAGCTCAGAGTAAGCCTGTTGACTTCAGTGAGATTATACAACAATAGGTTAGCAATTCTTTTGCACTTTACTCAATGTCATCCTGAGTTTAGTAGGGTGACAATCTCTAGTTTTGCAGTCAAAACAACCAAGCTAACTTTGGAGCAGTAGCTATTAAAATGGGAAATAGACAAATATGTAACTATTGTACAATATTCTTCAAGTGAACTAAATAGATTTAGTTACAGGTAGGTAGCCGTGTTGGTCTGGATCGAAGTAAAAAATAAATAAATAAATAAATAAATAAAACATCCAGGAGGCCCACAGACAACTTTCCAATACTGCCTTTTACATGAAATTGGACTCAGACCCCACACAAGCATACAAAAAAGAACTGAACAAGATTATTAAGGAGCTACCCCTACACATCCAAGAACAGATCCTCACAAACACACCAGCGGAACCTCGGCCAGGAACTTTCTATCTTCTACCCAAAATACACAAACCAGGAAACCCAGGACGCCCCATCATCTCAGGTATTGGCACCATTACAGTGGGTGTTTCCGGCTATATGGACTCTGTTCTGAAACCATATGCTATCAGTGCTCCCAGCTACGTACGTGACACCACAGATTTTCTGAGGAAAATACAATATTTGAACAATCTTCCTAACAATACTATACTAGCCACTATGGATGTGGAATCTCTATATACCAACATCCCACACAATGATGGTTTACAAGCCATAAGGAACACCATTTCAGATAAAACCACAGCGGACTTTGCTACCAAACTCTGCCACTTTGTCCTTACCCACAACCACTTCAAATTTGGTGATGACCTGTTCCTCCAGATCAGCGGCACAGCCATGGGCACCCGCATGGCCCCACAGTATGCCAACATCTTCATGGCAGATTTAGAACAACGTTTCCTTAACTCCTACCCACTCAAACCTCTCCTGTACCTGCGATACATTGACGATATTTTTATTATCTGGACACATGGACAACAGACCCTGGAAACCTTCCACCAGACATTCAATGACTTTCACCCCACCATCAACCTAACAATGAATCAATCTATGCAAGAAATACATTTTTTGGACACTACTATAAAAATACAGGATGGACATATAGACACCACCTTATACAGAAAACCAACTGACCGACAAACATATCTACATGCTTCTAGCTACCATCCCAAACATACCAAACAATCCATCGTATACAGCCAGGCCTTACGTTACAACCGCATCTGTTCCAACTCTACAGACAGAGAATCTCACCTAAGAGATCTACAGCAAACCTTTTTAGAACTAAAATATCCACCTGATGAAGTTAAACAACAGATCAACAGAGCCAGACAGATACCTAGAGAGAACCTGCTGCAAGACAGACCCAAAAAAGAAAATAACAGAACACCACTAGTCATCACATACAGCTCCCAAGCTAAAACAGTACAACGCATCATCAGAGATCTACAGCCTCTCCTGGACAATGACAGCTCCCTTTCTCAAGCTCTGGGAGGAAGACCTTTCATTGCCTACAGACAGCCACCCAATCTTAAACAACTCCTCACCCACAATAATACAACCACCAGACTTAACATGGACACTGGTACCAGAGCCTGCAATAAACCCAGATGCCAACTTTGCTGCCACATACACCCAGACAACACCATTACTGGCCCCAACAACATCCAACATACCATCTCAGGACTATTTAATTGCTCATCTTCTAACATTGTGTATGCCATCAAATGCCAACAGTGCCCTTCAGCTCTCTATATTGGACAAACAGGCCAAACCCTACGCCAAAGGATAAATGGACATAAATCTGACATCAGGAACCAGAAGACAGAAAAACCAGTAGGAGAACACTTCAATCTCCCAGGACATTCTATACAAGATCTCAAAGTAGCTGTCTTACTACAAAAGAATTTCAGAAATAGACTGGAAAGAGAAGTTGCTGAATTGCAACTTATCACCAAGCTCAAAACCATGGAGGGACCTGGTTTGAACAGAGATATCGGATTCTTATCTCATTATACATGATAAGCGATCTTCAGCCATCTCAACCCTTGCTTTTTCATGCAAAACCATTTGCAGTCGTTTGCGGTCATCAACAGCTATCAGTCAGTCAATCACCCATTTCCACCACCCTTCTGAGTGATCCCCCCTCCCCATCCCCACCCCTCCCCACCCCTTCTCTACATAAGTGCCTGGAAACTTCCATTTCACTGTATCTGAAGAAGTGTGCATGCACACGAAAGCTCATACCAAAATAAAAACTTAGTTGGTCTTTAAGGTGCTACTGAAGGAATTTTTTTTTAAAATAGATTTACATATGCTAGATATTCTATTACGTGATGCATGCAGTGACGAGATTTGTCATCAGTTCCAAGTTGCTTTTGCAATGAAACCTGAACTTGGATAATCTAGGTTAATAGCCAGCTTCTTCATTAGGACTCCTGCAACGGTGACAAACATCTTTAGGTTTAGTAGTCCATTGCACCTAGTTCCAATAAATATCTCTGAGAAGTGTTTTTGAGTTCCCATGAGTTTTTGAGTTCTCAAACTGCATTGCAACAAGTCCCATAGATAATGGAGGGAGAGGAGGACAGCATGAAAGACTTGTACAAAGTAAGTCAAATCTCTATTCGGACTTTAAAATTTTTAAATTTGAAGATAGGAAGAGATTCTAAAGCAACGGAAGCCGATCTCTTCCAAATGGTTAATCAGGAGGCGTATTAAATATTCCTAAGCCGAAAGGGGGAAAGTTCTTTTCCAGATTGTGGACCCGAGAGAAAGAAAGACTTTCCCAAACCTTCCCAGCCCCCGGTGTCGATACCCCTTGAGGTTCAGCAGCAACAAGGGGGAGGATGTTTTGACAGCTGTCAAAAGCTGTCAAATTGCTACAGGATTAAGAAAATTGATTTTACTGTTGTGGACTGTAAAAATTGATTGAAGAGGATTCAGAAGTAATTTAAGCGGAATTTAAATTTGAAATGTAATGAAGTTAAAGACAAAGGATAAGATCAGCCAAGATGGAGCCGACAACGTGGTAGAGAGGAATTTTCCAGCACTCTTTGGCCCTTATCTCTGGTCTGCCTGCGGTTAAGTGAACTATGAAAACAAAGTTTTCTCGAGCCTTCCAGGAGGCTGTGTTGAACTATCTACAAACATGGGAAGATATTTACAAGGAACGGCAATGTTTGAATCCAACAGAAATGGAGAATGAGGTGCAAGATCAAGATTTAGAGGACAATTTTGATGCTGAGACTGTGTGTGAGGAGCAACAATTTGAGGATAATTTGGAGACTGATTTGGACCAAAAAAAATATGTGTTGGATGATGAAAAACAAAAATCTGAACAAGGAGATGAGGCCGACAAGGAGAAGCAAAGTGAAGAGAAGATTGATGGAAATGGAAATCCTGGAAAGACTGAAATGTGGAGTGGTGTTAGTGAAGGGAGGGATAGGCAGGAAGAGGGGGGTGCAAAGGTCTGGAAGTGGATGTGGGAAAGGACTGGTGTGGGGTGAAAATTTTAGTTTAAGGGTTTTTTTTTTTGCTTGACGAATAACGGTGTCTGAATCTTGGCCTGCTAAAGGATATGCTGATCCAATGGGGGGAATGGACATTGGGAGGGGGGAGGGAGAGATTTTTAAAAGTTTAGGGTTAAGAGTTTTCTGGAGGGGCAGAAGAATGGCTGGGGAAACATGTTAAAGTTTGTTTTTAATGTTTTTGGGGATTAGAGAGGTGTTTGGGTAGAGAACTGCCTGTCTCCCTCTCTTTACTCTTGGCATCCAGTGGCAGGGGGTGTCTGGAGGGGAGAGGGAGGGGTGGAAGGAAACCCAGACACAAAAATGGAGCCTTTTGACTGCTGAACCCCTCGGGTTACCCTAGTGGCAGGAGGGGACTCGGAGGGGGGCAGCATGAAGAAGGAGGAGGATTAAGTTAATATAATAAGAATAAGATTTTGAATTAGATTAGAAAACCCGCCAAAATTAATTAAAGAAGTTAGGAAATCCAGGAGGAAGAGAATCGTGGAAGCCGCAAACAAACTGTTAAGAAAATAAGATTTGGAATTTAGATGTTCTTGTTTTTTCTTTTTCTTCTTTTTTTCTTTTTTCATTTTTTTATGTTTTTTCTTTTCTTTTCTATTTGTGGTTTTGTTGTTGAATTATAATGAAGAATTAGCTGGGGGATAAGCCAAACCTCAGAGCTCCTCCGCCTCTGTCCTCTCAGTGGCAGGGGGGGGGGATGAGGGGGGATGAGGGAGGGGGGAGGTCAAACCCAGCTTAAAAATGGACCCCTTTGTTTCTCAATGCCCATGGGTATCACTGGTGGCAGAAGTGGTCATGTGGGTGGAGGGAAAATGAAGGGACAGAGTTTATTGTATATGTTGTGTATGTTTTGTCTTTATAAAGAAAAAATCAATAAAAATTATTATAAAAAAAGAGAGGAGGACAGCATGATAGCAGAAGTGTTCTGTGATTTCCAAACGTTTTACTGCATAAAAATGCATACCGATACTGTGTTTGTGGGGGAGTTCAGGTGCTTCTGTTGGTTAGAAATATGATTCACTAGCCATCTCATAATCATCATTGATTGGGAATTTTAATAACACCCCCCAATCACCATAGTTTTGATGTCAGGAGTTAAAATCAGTGCAGTTTTGAAAGATTGAGTCCACAATCTTGATTAAAAATGACACCTAATAGTATCCAAATGCAGACAGAACTTCTTGATCTCAGAAACCATCATGCAAAATATGGTTATGATGTCTTAAGAACTGTCCAAATATATTATGAACAAACAGCTTTCCAAAATATATAGTAGATCGGTTCATGGGGAAAAAACCTACAAAAGTGGCCAGTCACTTCTACCTACTTTTCTCAATTATTTCCCTTAGATTCCCTCCTTAAATTGAATCATTCATTCCCTCTTTCTCATTCACTCGTGCACACAAAAGCAGCAGGGGTTTGAAGTATAAAGGCTTATTTGAAAACAAAACCCTTAAGTTCAACATCCACATTCCAGGCACAAGCAAAACTTTGAAGTGGGTATTTGTGGAATAGTTCATTTTTGGTACCCATCTTTGAAAATGAGACGTACAAGCTTCGTTGCAGGCAGATAGATGCTCTCTGTGGGACACTGGCACTGCAACTTGATTCTGCCCAAGAGATGTTACATCCAGATTCGTTCTACACTTGGAGGCTCCTAATTCAAGTATTGGCTGGAACGAACCAAGCTTTGCTTATAGTAGCTGACATCCTTGCAGCCTGGAGCTGTACAACCACAGTTTCTCTGTTGGTCAGAAAATCAGCTCCAGGAACCACACCAGCAAGATCAGGAGCCACCCATTTGTATGACAAACATGACTGCATCTATATCACCAAGCTAGACATTTTATTTATTTTGGAGGTGCATATATACCACTTTTCAAGTGGACCTGAAAATATTATGCAAAAGGTTTTCTGTAATCATTGCTATATTTTCAAGACTCATTTTGGTTTAAGACACAGAGATAGGAGAGTTCTGAGTCATGCTAAAAGGCAATGACATTTAATCACTGATAGAGCTAGGCAAAGCGTTATCTAGAATGAGTGTGCATAATAGAAGTCTGGTTTTTACCCATCAACAGTGATAGGATCAAAGTTACTATGGCCTGATTCTGCACCAATAAAGTCAGTGGAATTTTTCTTCATTTCATTTAACCGAATAAGCAAAGAGACATTTTAAAGTTCAACAGGAACAGCTGCTTTAGCACCCTCTTGTGGCAAATGGCTCCTTAAATTCAGGAAATTTAAACCAGCACTGCATATTTTAGAAAATCTGTGGCAAATGGGTGAAGATAGATCAGGATTCTAATAGGTAGTGTTGTTTTCAGTTACTGAGAATCAGCACCAAAGGAGACTAGGTAACAAAATGGAGCTTAAGAAGTTGGATCAAATGTATATAAAGCAAATGTACATAAAGCTATGTTGGAGCTATGATATCAAAAAGTATGGTAGATTTCACTAATAAACAAGGCCTATCTTGACAGTAAAGGCTGGTGTGATAGGAGCTGCAGAGAGAGAGAGAGAGAGGAAAACACAGATCCATGCTACAAAAGCCAGCAAGTCAAAGGTAAGCATACTGTCCTGTAACTACAACTTTGCATAGTGTCGTCACTCTCCATATGTATTGCATTGCTCAGTTCAAGCTGCCATTCTGAGCATCCTAAATCAGATGCATGGATGCTAGCTCCAGGGGGCCAAGCTGTTTTGCCCGCCCCATATTTTGGGGGTAGGTTCTGGGTCCCTCCAATGTCCAAAGAGCACAGAGGCAAGGCATGGAGCTAACCACACTACGGCTCCAGTGGTAAGCAGCTTCTCCTCCTGCTATGGAGGGGAAGGAAGGTCAAGGCAACCTCATTGAAACCCTGTGGCCGCTGGATTTTACTCCGCCCCTGGCTCCTCCCAACATCCTAACTTCACACGTGGGGGTCGGGACATCACACGTTTGGCGTTGCCCCTCCTTATTAACCTCACAAGCTGGTGCCTCTGATCAGACAATAAATGTCATTATTTCATGCTGAGATGCATATTTGTTAGGGGGGGGGCGGCATACTGAGCAGTCACTTAAAACTACAAAGGGAAATCCAAGATATTGTTACTCAGTACTGACACGTAGCACAGTATAGTTTACTATTTTATTTAGTGCAAAAAACAAAAACAAAAAAAACCCACTGGTAATCACAAAAAAGGTTTCTCAAACACCAGTCATTCATAGAAATCCTAAGCTTAACCATGTCACACAGAATCTTTAAGAAGATGATCTCTCTGGCAAGTATATAAGGCGAAACAATTTTTGTCTAATCCCGGTCCATGGACTATACTTTCGTATAAATATATGCTTGTCTTTATCCGATAGTAAATAACAAACCAAGTCATTTCCAGCCAAAGCTCTACCTAGAAATCCAGAGAAGTACCTGTTCCTAGGAGTCATATATAGCAACACATAACACACACTATTATACAACATTCAACAACATTATTCAAATAGCCTTTTAGGCACAACGCCCACACATTGATTTTTCCAGAATCATCATGTATCTTCTCTCCTGAACCGATAGGCTGATGGTAGAGTTTTAATGCAGAAGACAGTAAAGACCATTTTGTTGATGTTCTGGTTGGGGAGAGGGATGCTAAATTGTATCAATGAGAGTTCCTGAACAAATTCCAATTTTAAGAATCGGCACCAATGAGAGAATTGCATAACCCTTGAATGCAGAGCCAACTGGCGTCTGCACAAAAAGTATTACAAATCCTACGCACTCCCACTAGGTTAAGGGTGGGGAACTTGTTGCCATCCAGATGTTGCTGGAACACCACTCCCAATAACTAGAAGTAATGAACAGCTAACATCTTAACTGTCCATACCATTGGCAAGAGTGACCTGGGCCCCAGTCTAACAAAATCTGGAAGGCCCCATGTCCTCACCTCTGAACAAGACCTTCCCTGCCCTTCCCACCCAAAGATTCTCCTACCATTTTCACTCTAGCTTGGCACCTTAGAGTTAGCCATTTTAGGGGATGAAGCTTAATTTTTGCAAATTTATTCAGTGAGGGGGTCTTAAAAATATGGGTTTGGGTGTGAGGACTTTCATCCCAGTGAGGGGTGAAATTTAGAGCAGGGACTCATCCAAATGTGTCAGACAATTGGGTATGTGTTCTTATGACAGAAAAGGCATAAATTTAAAGGAATAAGGTTTCCCCTATCTGATAATCCATTTATGACATAGCAAATACAAGATGGGGAGAGCTGCCCTGCCCTCGTTGAACTGGTTTTGTATTGGAAATCTCAGGTTTCAAGATCTTAATTCAACTTTATAAACTGAGGAGATTTTTGTTCACTTTATATTCTAAAACGATTCTACATCTTTACAAGCTTTCCCCTTTTATACATTGATGTTACAGACAAAGAACTAATATATTTCCATTACACTCCTTGGCCATGTGTATTTCAAATGCAATTCAAAAGGGATTTGTCATAAGTGTTGACTCATATGCTCAAAAATATATCTGAGTAGGAGGAATAGGCACCTAAATCACTCTAGTAATATGATCCATGACTGTGTTCTTTGAAACTATCAGTACCCTGGAAATGTCTACCATATGCTAAGACTGACAGTTTCCCCCCAGCCACCGACTCTGCCTAGTTTACAGCCTCCTAGAAGGTTATGGTTTGAATATGTGGCATGGTGCATTCTAAACGTCAGTGAAGGAATTTGATTTAAGTTTACAAAACCACCAGCATGGTAAGGAAGCTGCCGATGGTGGCAAACATGAGTTAGGGTGTCCTAAAATGTCATTTGGCTAGACTTTTTAAATTTTATTTTGAGTATTAGCCTCCAAAAATGCTTAAGTACTAAAGGAACAAATGCCAAGAGCTGGGTTCTTAACTGTGAGTATTCAGATGCATTTATGAATCATCCTGATGATTGATAGACCACAGTTAGAGCCAATAGGAGGAAAACTTTCAAAGAACTGGGAGAAGGGTCCATCATATAATCATCAGTGGGGTGCACAGACCCCCCCTCCCCCCATCTGTGACCTCTGGATTGGGTCAATTTTAAAACGTAGGTGGGAAGGGGTGAGCACTCTGAACAGCATTCCCCTAGCATCACCCTCTGGAAATGACCATCCAAGTAGGAGTGGAACCACCATAAAGCAGTGCCACCCACCCCTAACTCGAACAGCCACTCCAGAAGGATGCCATGGTGAAAGCCCTTGAGAGGTCGAGGAGAATTAACCAATATCATACAGGGCGAAAGTTCAAAAAAGATGTGAAATCATTATACTGTAATAGCCTCTCTATCCCTGTTATCCACTTGTATCAGCTTAACTCCAAATTATGTGGGCAAGACCTCCGCATGTCTTTATGTAGCTAATTATACTCTGTATAGGTTAGGATGATGCAAGACTTGAAGCAGAGAGAAAACAGATAATTTTTGTTGCCAAATGTGATTGCTTCCCATACCGATACAGTGATCTATATGAAAGTGTTGCTCATACAGCAAAGAGACCCTAGAACAGTGGTAGACAATATGATACCTCCTATTGTTCAACTCCAATTCTGATCATCCCTGACCACTGGCTATGCTGGTTGGGGCTGATGGAAATTGACACTCAACAATATAATGGCACCCTGTGTACCATGTTGAGTATTCTTGCCTTGGAACAACCTATGGAAATTGAAGATGGCAGAAGCAACCTGACTGTTTCATACGTGGACAGGTCCTCGTTATCTGAAATTCTGCCATCTGCTGATTTTGATTAATCATTACTTCTCAGCATGACGTGTTGTGAGGACAAACAAGATCATGAAAGAATTGCTGTACTCATATTGTTTAGCTGCCATAATAAGACAGAAGACTCCTTCTGGCAGATCATGTAGTGGCTACTTAAATGCTGCACAGATCATGGTAATTGAAAAACTGGGACTGGTACTCTACTGAAGAATTACCACCTTAAAAAGTGAATTTATATTAAACTCATTTTTTGTTAGTGCATCATTAAAACAGTTTGGGGTCGTGTAGGAGTTCCACCTCCTAATATTGAGCCAATTATTCATCGGAAAAGAAAGGCGTCTTCTTGTAGCAGCAATTTTGTGATTACCTCCTGTGCACTGAGTCATTCTACCCTCTAGCTGTTACTAGCTCTGAACAGAACTGGAGACATCCATTATATTAGATGCCTGCTGTGCTCCCAGGATAGAGCCTGATGCTGAAATGTGGCTAGGAGCTCCTGGAACTATAAGTCAATTTCATCTGGCTTTCTCAGCATCGTAAGGGAACCTTGCCTAAACTAACCCTAGGATTATATACCCCACTGTTAATTCCACATGGGCAGGAGATAGAGCATGCCCATCTTAACCATGTATTTTAGCTATTTACTACTTCAGAGTTTTAAGTTTTGTAATGAAAACTACAATGGCTCAATAGTCACTTGCTAACCACATTCCTAATAAACTTACTTTTAAACAAACAAACAAACAACCTGTCCTGAACCCCTGGCCTACCTGACAGGGTCTGTATGTCAAGTCCCCAGTCTGGGAGTGATCCACGTGTCCTTCTTTGGTGATCACTCACAGCTGAGTAAGATTGTCTTCCATAAACACAGTTTTAAAAGTGAGTCTGTAAGTGACTGTGGAGGCCAATTCTGAATCCACACATCCTTCCACAGTGGGGACATAGATTTCCGGGCGGGAGTTGATCACAGTGAGTGTTTGCCAAGCGTGCCTTCCTCTTAGCCCGCTTCTCCCTTTCATCCTGAGTTCGAGCGTCTTCAAAGCCCATGACTGGTAAAGGCTGTTCTCCAATTGGAGTGCTCGCAGGCCAGTGTTTCCCAGTTGTCAGTGTTTATGTTGTTGTTTAGTCGTTTAGTCGTGTCCGACTCTTCGTGACCCCATGGACCATAGCACGCCAGGCACTCCTGTCTTGCACTGCCTCCCGCAGTTTGGTCAAACTCATGTTCGTAGCTTCGAGAACACTGTCCAACCATCTTGTCCTCTGACGTCCCCTTCTCCTAGTGCCCTCAATCTTTCCCAACATCAGGGTCTTTTCCAAGGATTCTTCTCTTCTCATGAGGTGGCCAAAGTATTGGAGCCTCAGCTTCACGATCTGTCCTTCCAGGGAGCACTCAGGGCTGATTTCCTTAAGAATGGATAGGTTTGATCTTCTTGCAGTCCATGGGACTCTCAACAGTCTCCTCCAGCACCATAATTCAAAAGCATCAATTCTTCGGCGATCAGCCTTCTTTATGGTCCAGCTCTCACTTCCATACATCACTACTGGGAAAACCATAGCTTTAACTATACGGACCTTTGTCGGCAAGGTGATGTCTCTGCTTTTTAAGATGCTGTCTAGGTTTGTCATTGCTTTCCTCCCAAGAAGCAGGCGTCTTTTAATTTCGTGACTGCTGTCACCATCTGCAGTGATCAAGGAGCCCAAGAAGGTAAAATCTCTCACTGCCTCCATTTCTTCCCCTTCTATTTGCCAGGAGGTGATGGGACCAGTGGCCATGATCTTGGTTTTTTTGATGTTGAGCTTCAGACCATATTTTGCGCTCTCCTCTTTCACCCTCATTAAAAGGTTCTTTAATTCCTCCTCGCTTTCTGCCATCAAGGTTGTGTCATCTGCATATCTGAGGTTGTTGATATTTCTTCCGGCAATCTTAATTCCGGCTTGGGATTCATCTAGTCCAGCCTTTCGCATGATGAATTCTGCATATAAGTTAAATAAGCAGGGAGACAATATACAACCTTGTCGTACTCCTTTCCCAATTTTGAACCACTCAGTTGTTCCATATCCAGTTCTAACTGTAGCTTCTTGTCCCACATAGAGATTTCTCAGGAGACAGATGAGGTGATCAGGCACTCCCATTTCTTTAAGAACTTGCCATAGTTTGCTGTGGTCGACACAGTCAAAGGCTTTTGCATAGTCAATGAAGCAGAAGTAGACGTTTTTCTGGAACTCTCTAGCTTTCTCCATAATCCAGCGCATGTTTGCTATTTGGTCTCTGGTTCCTCTGCCCTTTCGAAATCCAGCTTGCACTTCTGGGAGTTCTCGGTCCACATACTGCCTAAGCCTGCCTTGTAGAATTTTAAGCATAACCTTGCTAGCGTGTGAAATGAGCGCAATTGTGCGGTAGTTGGAGCATTCTTTGGCACTGCCCTTCTTTGGAATTGGGATGTAGACTGATCTTCTCCAATCCTCTGGCCATTGCTGAGTTTTCCAAACTTGCTGGCATATTGGGTGTAGCACCTTAACAGCATCATCTTTTAAAATTTTAAAAGTCAGTGTTTATACTACATTTTTTAAAGATTTGCCTTGAGAGAGTCTTTGAACCTCTTTTGTTGACCACCAGCATTACACTTACCATTTTAAAGTTCAGAATAGAGTACAGTGGAACCTCGGTTTATGAACACCTCGGTTTATGAATTTTCGGTTTATGAACGCCACAGACCCATCTGGAACAGATTAATTCATTTTCCATTACTTTCAATGGGAAAGTTTGCTTCAGTTTATGAACGCTTCAGTTTATGAACAGACTTCCAGAACCAATTACACCCATGGTTCAGTTTATGAACGCTTCAGTTTAAGTACTCCGCGGACCCGTCTGGAACGGATTAATCCACTTTCCATTACTTTCAATGGGAAAGTTCCCTTCAGTTTATGAACGCTTACTCCGCGGACCGTCTGGAACGGATTAATTCACTTTCCATTACTTTCAATGGGAAAGTTCGCTTCAGTTTATGAACGCTTCAGTTTATGAACAGACTTCCGGAACCAATTGTGTTCATAAACCGAGGTACCACTGTAGTTGCTTTGGAAGACAATAATCAGGCACAACATGACCAGTCCAACGATGTTGATGTTGATGTTGAAGAATCATTGCTTCGGCATGTGTCCAAAGTCCATAGTAAAGCACAGTCCCATAGAGATCCTGGAACGCCCAAACTGAAGTGTATCAACATGGGCTGTTGAGCAGACCTAGCACCTCAGTTCTGCTTCCCTTTTATACTTTGCGTGCTGATTGCAGCACCTGGGCTTGATGAGGCAGGTGACCCTCACCTGTTCTGAGCCTACACCAGCTGAGGAGTCACATACCTCCTCCCAGAGTTAGCGAGCCCCACCTGGCTCTTGGCTGGCATGCACTTCCCACTGCTCTCTACACCTCAGAACTTGCTGTGTCCATGGAGACAGGGGCCCCTTTGGCTCTGTGATGGGTCCTGCTGCTCTGGTTCGTGTGCACTGACACCCATCCCCTTGTCATCCTCTGTCACCCCATGATTACTTCCTACACCAACATCTCCATCCTCATCCCCAGCTTGCCCTGCTGTGTCACAGTCCTCGCCGGGATCCTCTTCCTCCTCCCTGTCATCCAGCCAGTTTATGACACAAACAAACACAAACCTTGTTCTTTGAATAGCTATCACTGATGAGGAAAGTACCAACAGGGTTCTATCCAATGCTATGCAAGTAGAACTCGTTTTCCCTCCAAAATCTGCTCCAGATGATCCTCAAAATACTCCAGAGTTGATTTTGAGGGCACATAGGTGGCTGGAAGGGAGAGTAAAATTCCACTGCATGTCTGGATATCTGTTGCATCAGTGGAGCTGCAGTGTTGCATATAGCCCAGAGTTTAGCATCCTACAAACTCATAAACCTACTGAAGTAGTGTTGGGGAATCTTCAGCCCAGGGAATGAAAACAGCCGATTATATCAGGAGGCATCTTTTCTGTGCTTGTTGAAGGAATGGTTGACATTGAAAAATCCATATATTTTAGATCTTGAAGGTCATGATAATAATTTTGGTTGGCATGCTTATCTGTGGTATGAAAAAGCGAAAGTGCACAAAGGATTTGCAAACCATATACTCAGGAAAAAATTGTGTAGAGTTTGGGATAAATACAAAAACCTATTGGAGACGAAAACACCACTCTGGCTCTCACCATTAGAAGCTATAGTGATAAAGAAAAATATATAATGGAAGGATGGGTAATATGTTGAAATTTATTAAGAGAGGAGGGAGAATATAAACTAAAATAATTTAAAGAATTAACAACATGGATGCAATACCACCACGTGAATGAAGTATTTAAAAAAGATATGAAACAAGGGTTTGGAGAACAATCACGATTGGAAAGAGAACTGTTGGAATGTAATGTTAAAGTATATATAAGATATTATTGGAATGGCAGACAAAGGATGAACAAGTAAAATCTTCAATGATACATTGGGCAATTGATATGGGTCATAATACAGATATAGACGTATGGGAGCAACTGTGGAATATGGATAGAAAATTTACTGCATGTTATAGTACAGGCTTCCTCAACCTGGGCCCTCCAGATGTTTTTGGCCTACAACTCCCATGATCCCTAGCTAGCAGGACCAGTGGGCAGGGATGATGGGAATTGTAGTCTCAAAACATCTGGAGGGCTGAGGTTGAGGAAGCCTGTTATAGTATAAGGGAAAACTATATGAAAATGTTTTACCAGCTTGCATACCTTTTTTAAAAAAAGGTGTCTTTGTTGCCACCAGTTTCCTTCATGGCCTTGAATGATTTCTTCCTCTTCTGCAAATGCATGTCATTACAGAATTATCTAGAGGCATTGTAATGGACAAAGCTTAGTGAGTGCCTAACACACCAGTTTCAGAGCTACAGTTTTATTTGCTTGATGTGTTCCCAATTTTCCCCCAACAACGCTGTCAGTCACAGATTTCTGAGCTCATGAACCCAGCTGCCAGGAAGTCGACATTCTAACAATGAGTTTAATATACCCTTGAACAATTTCCCTTTGAAATAACCAGATATGAGACAAATGGTTGTTTTCTATTCCAGTATTTGCCCCAAAATCTCACAGCGCAATCAAAGTTCAAAAACATGTCATAAACATGTGAATTAGCTAATAATATCTCAATTGGAAATCCTGTCTTGAGTCTCCCACCCAGTTGACTGGATAAGCCTGTCAAAACCTACTGGTTTTGATGTTAGGTGTTTATTACTTCTAGTTATTGGAGGTGGCATGCTGCTGTAATGCATGTGTCAGGAGAATGCTGTTGAGTCATGTCCTGCTTGTGGGCTTCCGACAGGCATCTTCTTGGCCAGGGAGCAGGATGCTTGTTGTCTCCTAGCCTATTCACTGAGTGAGTGCTCAACGATGAACTTAGTATAAAGGTAGGCTGATGCCAAGCGGTGAAGACTTTATAAGCCAACCTCGGCACTTTGAACTGTGTTCAATAAAGGCAGCCATTGTATTTTTTATGTATTATTACATTTCTATACCAGCTTTATCTTCCAAGGATCTCATGGCGGCATACATGCTTCTCCTTCTCCCCATTTCATTCTCACAACCCTGTGAGGTAGCTTAGGCTAAGAGATGGTGTCTGGCCCAAGGTCACCATTGACCTTGTTCTCAGAAGCAGTTCCAAGCATGTGGAGGAGAAAGGAAGAGTAGCGTTTTTTGGGGAGGGGGAGCCGAAGACCTTCAGACAGAATGTATCGGTGTAATGGGAGAAGTGAAGATTGGGGGGTTCTGTGTGTACAGAGGGGCCTCCTAATTTGGAGTGAATGGTGTGTATCAGGGTGGCCTAGTGGTGACGAAATTGCTTCAAGGTCACCAAGTGAGTTTCATGGCTGAGTGGGAATTCAAACCCTGCCCTCTCAGGTCCTAGTCCAACACTCTAACCCAGGCATGCCCAAACTGTGGCCCTCCAGATGTTTTGGCCTACAACTCCCATGATCCCTAGCTAACAGGACCAGTAGTCGGGCAAGATGGGAATTGTAGTCCAAAACATCTGAAGGGCTGATGTTTGGGGATGCCTGCACCATTACAACACACTGTAGTTGTTTAAGGACTGGCACCCTATTCCAATTAAGGCACCTACACATTCCTCAGGAATTCCAGGGGGTTTCCAATGAAAAATTGTTAGAAACAAGAGCTGCGATGGCTCCCAGAAGTATTGTTATTTAGCCAATTGCTGATCGGGTTGAGACAAGCAGAAAGGCAACGTTTTACCCCTTCCCCAGAGCTTCATTTAGATGGTTCTGAAAGAGCTATTTAAGACTCCAGCAGTAATAGCATCTTGAGCATTAATCAATAGTATAATAGTCGGGTGAGTCAATAATGAACAGCCAGTGAAGTATTTGAGATACTTCAGCTGCTCTCTCACTTAGTTCTAGCCATTGTGAAGAAGTCACTCGCAGTCCTTCACAGAAATGATGCCAACCTACAGGGGTGGAGTCAAATACTTCTATTACTCCTCAGGCAAATGACTATGGTCCTAACTGCACAGAACCTGCCAGTCCCTTTGGACTAACAGCAATCAATCCTTATTTGTATTGAGGGCATCATGCATGCTCAATTAACATGCCTGTCACTGACAGAAGTGATACCATTGCTCCAAGCAGCTCTCATTTTGGAACTTGCCTGTTTGGATTAACAGCAACTTTCTATTTATAAGCTCTGCTTCTAGCACAAGGTCTTTCAGAGAGCTGCACCTCAGTACACTAAGGAATTTGCAAAGCTATTTGAATTGCATTATAAGCTAGTCAATTTTTAAGAGCACAAGGCAAGTAAAGTTGATCTGGCTGAAAAGACCAGACTCAAGATGCTCATCAGCAAAATGAAGACCAAAGTTGTCTTCATTGTTATCCCCACCTTGGGAATCTGCACAAGTTCTTCACTATAAAGCCAATATGAAGCATTACTTAGAAATACCATGTTGATGCCAGAAACATACACCCCCAGCCATAACCACAATCAAATAAAACCGCTATATCTAGATGAGTGAAAATCAAAACAATGAACATACAGGGTTGTATCTAACAATGTGTAAGCTGTGTTCTGTTCATGCACCGAGACTTCCCCATCCTCTTCTTTCACTGCCCCCCCCCAAAAGCTGCTTCTAACCCTCTGGAGCAGATTTTGAGGGTGCAGAGGGGCTAATGTTCAATTATGCAAGTGGAAGTCTGTTCCAAAAGCAGAATGGCGGTGCTGGATACCACCCTCAGATGTGAAATAAAGCAACCAGAAATCACCTCTCATCTTAGGTTTATTTACTTATTTACACACACACACACACACACACACACACACACACACACACACACAATGAATCCTGTTTGAATAATTGGTTTTCCAGTCACTGCTACTGCAGGAAACAAATGGAGGTCAGGTGTTTGCCAACTAAAGCCCTGTGGGGATAAATAGAATACTCCTGGGGACTGCTCGCCAGACAGCTTTTGTTTCTAGGGGAAGCAAATTGTGTTCAAAGGCTGCTACCTCCTTCAGATTGTCTCTCGCGTTTTAAGGGTGTTTATTACAGCTGCATTAATTCCAAATTGGCCATTAGCATTCTACTGCATGATTGTTTCAGCATTGCACAATGTACATGACACAGAATGCCAGAATGTTCTGCACCAGACCTATGTACTTATAGTCACATCCTAGTGACTATAGGATGTATAGTAGGGAACGGCTTTGACACCAGTGGCAACTGAAATATTTAGAAAGCCCAAAGGATAACTGATTGGGGGGGGGGGAGTCATTCAGGGAATTTAAATTCCCTGTTGACCCTCATTATAGAGAATAGTTGATGTGCAATCAGTGAGTAGCATTAGTGAGCAAGAAATGCACTTAGGAAAGTTAAGATATTGTGGGGAAAGAAGTCATTTTCATGTTCCAACTACTGAATCATGAAGTCTTGCTCTTTCCTCAAGCATAATCTCTCTTGCTGCAGAGGAACAGCACAACTTCCTCAGGGGGCTGTGAGCCTCAAAAAACCTTCCTCATCCTGGTGCAGTGATTAAATATGTAGCTTAGTTCTCTGCCTAGGCTTTTTTTGGACACACTAGGATATATTTTTAGCAGCATAGAAGTGAATTCAGAACAAGATTCCCAGCTGGAAAAAGGCACTGGATTTTTCAGAAATTCAGTTGCTTTTAGTCTTATCCTCAGCATGCATTTACAATATAGCTATGTGCAAAAGAAGACTACTAATTTAGGAATTATCTTGACCCACTTGATTTCCATTCAGTAAAGTCTTATAATTGAAGCATTTCTTCTTTTTATAGGAGGGTGGGTCTATCAAAAGCAAATAGCCAAAGTGGTTTGATCTCATTGGGGGTCTGAGCTTACATAAGAACTAGATGGGTTTAAAAAGGGCTGAATTGCACTGAGTTGTTCGGCGGAACCAGATTTAGGAAGCTTTGCCCCACACAGGAAGCTCTACAATCACAACAGGAGGCAGTGATGTGCTTAACAATCTACTGACAGATAGAAGCTGGTTTCCAAAGAACTAGCCATCTGGTTAAGCCTAACAACTTTGGTTATGCCTACACCAATAGCAATCAACCAAAATTAGTATGAATGATGCAATGAGATACTAATCATCAAGTAAAATGTGAGAAGCACTCATCAGGAAGTTGTCAGCATAAATATCTCAATGAATTTTATTTGCTATTTGTGCAAACTTTTCCTTTTAATTTTTCATTGTTTGCCTTTTGAATAGAATACCTGAATATATCAAGAAATCAGATTCACTTATTCACGGCAACCCCAAATTATTTGCTGATAGACAACAAATTTATAGTCCACCACTGTATGGAGACAGAGCAGCACAAACTATCGTGAAGGACAAACTTTTCAAAATAAACTCTCTACACAAAATAACATTAAGAAGTGGCAGACAGTCCTATGTAGGTTTAAAGGTAAAGGACCCCTGACAGTTAAGTCCAGTTGTGGACAACTCTGGAGTTGCGCGCTCATCTTGCTCTATAGGCCAAGCGAGCAAAGGTCTTTCTTGTATGTATTGAATATAGCACATGGATCAACAGTTGGTTCCCCAGCTGGTTCCTCTCACCAATCTTATTATTATTTTTAAATAGAAATTTTATTAATACAAAAAACAGTACATGCAAACAGTACAAGCATATATATATACAATGTATAGCTTCAATTTTATACTGTTTACATGAGGTTAAAATCCCAAAAACGAACTAAGAGGCTAAACTGAAAAAAAGAAAAGGGGGGGGGAGAAAAGAAAAGAAAAAAAAGAAGTAAGAAAGAAAGAAGAAGAAGAAAAAAAGGGGGAAAAATGGAGAAAAATTAAGGGGGAAGGAAAAACAAACAAAAAAAAGGGGGAAAGAAAAAAAGACTGAGTCAACAGCCTTCTCTCCTCTCACCAATCTTAGACGTCCAAACAGTCTGTGAAACTTAAGCTGTCTTGCCGGTTGTGCGACAAAACTTTCATCAGGCAAGAGTGCCGACTACTCGTTTTCCATATAAAATATCTGTTACCATCAGATGATATCTATGTAGTAAGAGAGAAATAGGACAATGAATTACCTTGGAAAAGGGTAAGAAAATTGGAGGTAGATGTCATTACTACCCGATGGAATAAAGTTTCAGGAACTCCGTATAGACCAGTTTTTATTCAATTAAAAACTTCAGTGCATTTTATGTACCATTTAAAAATACAAATAACTAGTCTGTTGGCACTTCTGTCAGTATAGCATTTAAATACTGCAGTAAAGTCACTACTGTATTGTTGAAAGTCTTATGGCAGTCCCTAAGCTATGCAAAATCACTAGTGACAAAAGTAGTAAATGTACAGACTGCAGGAAAAGGTACACGGGAAATGTTTCAGACCAGCATTTTAACTGTTACTTGACAAGAGACAAATCCTGCACAACATTTCAAGTAGCAAATTACACTAAACATGTCAAGAAATACTTTGGTTTTAAATGTACAGGACAAAGGGAACATGGACAGTTCTGTAAAACAACTCAAGGCTAGTGTCTTTTTTGCTAATAATAATAATAATAATAATAATAATTCAGCTTTCATAACAAATGAAAGAAGGAACCATATGGCTATACAACATCTTTCCAGACAAGTGCAAAATGTCTGAAATATTTATAATTTATAATATTCTTCAAACTACAAAATATTACATTTTGTTTATTACATATTATAAAGCATCATCTACAAGCTTATCAGAATTTACTCAAATCATATAGTTTTTCTTTAAAACATCTAGATACTCCTTTCTGGCCTTGGACACTTCGTCTTGTTTTGATGATTCATCAATTGATCCTATAGGAGAGACTCTAACAGGTCCGGCATCAAGTTCAACTGTAGCTGAAAAACAAGAAAGGCTTATGGTTTCCTACTAATTTCAAAAATGGCATTAATCTACCATCAGGGTGGCTAAAAATAATAATTCAGTGCATGACTGTTTCTCGGAACAAATGCAGAAACTATTGGAAAACAGTGCTTATTTTGCTAGTGAACAATGAAATGCAGATATGATATGATCTTGCTCCACTTAAGATTGCTATTATATGTTAGCTTCAAAGAAAATGTCATATTGGAGCCTTAAGTGCAAATTGATAGTTTCCATAGATCAGACAATTCAGTGATGTAATTTTTCTGGAGGTTTTAAAATCTAATAATTTTCTGCACTGTAAAAAGACAAGTTTGATTTTGCGTGTTCATTTGTATTTAGTACAAAAGAAGTATATGCATGTTAATTTTACAAGTATCACAAACATTTTTTTTTCAAACACCCCAAAATAGTTGAAATGAAATATTGTATGAGGAAAAAAGTAAGATTAAAAGTGCACTGGGTCTGATTTAAATGTGACACTGAAACCAATTCAAGACTTTACCTTGAAATTATTTTTACTGAAATACTTGGAAATATTTCAAAGCATTTAAAATTGGGTGGTGTTTTTTTTAAGTAACTGAAAATAGTTATTAGTTTTAGTATGTCTGAAATCTGTGAGGCTTAGTCCCATGTAAGTAGTGTTAGGACTGAAACAAATGGAAAGTTTTCTGGCCCACTTCACTAAAGCTATCACAAAATTTGGTCAGTAGTATGCCAGTGTGCTGCTACAAGACTGAACCTGTACTTATATTACTAGATACTGAAGGCTCATCCACATAGCAGTGGATCTGAACCTGCTTTGTCTTCTACCCCCTCTCTTTTTGCAGTGTCCACATGACACCCTCCTATTCCAAGTAGCAACATGTACTTCCCCCCAGATCTTCCCAATCTGCAGATAATCCAATAAAGGAAGAAAATAAAAAATAAAAAGATCATGTTACCCGAGCGCAGTTGCAATGAAGCTCATTGTATGGGAGGGGTTCTTTTCATTTTGCTGGGTGCTTATCACCAAACCCGACTTCCATTCTGCTTCCATCAGCGCAAAGGAAAGGATGCAGCCTGCCCTTTCCCACTGGTTGTCAGTACCGGCATGTTTGCGGCATTTTTATTTTTAAAACACCTCTTTTGTAGAGAAAAGCTCTTGTGCAAAACAGCTATAATGGTAACATTTGCCCTTGCAGCTGCAGGGGTCAGGAAACGGAAAGGAGATAAAAGGAAGTGGCAGCCTTTCACGGGAATGACTCCAAATCCTTGTCTGGCTTGAAGCAACACAAAGGTTTTAAAAAATTGCTGACTGCTCTTTTGTGCAAATCTGGTATACTGGGGGGGGGGATGTCATTTAAAAGAAAATGTATAGATGCACAGCTAAACAAATGTTTGCACTTATGTCCACAACAGACCTCAAAAACGTATGCTGGGGGTTGGGAAGTACATTACATGAGCTATAGCTTTCAATCCAAGGAGAAAGTTTTAACTTTCCAGATCTGTTATTATACCATAGAGATCTTTGTTTTCCAGTGTAATGAATAGCAGCCAGAAACCTTGTAACAAGCTGATCTAGGAACTTAATTCTGATACTGTACTAGGATATCCCTTTCAGGTTCGCTCTCAGATCCGATCCATGCTACACAGGGTATCCATTAGGGATGCTTATTAGCACCAACATTGTTTAACATTTACGTCAACTCATGATTTGAGTACAATGATAATTATGTACCCCCTATATTGGGAACCAAGAAAGTTACAGTACTTACATATGCTAATGACCCTATTTTATTGTCTCAAGCACCGGAAGAGTTAAGAAATCTTTTAATCAACTGACAGTGCAAGAAAGACTAAAAATTATGAAAAGTTTTGGGTTTTTGCCAATAGGTTTTAAAAACACAAGTGGCAAATTGATGGGCACCCCAATGAGTGGGTGAAATCCTTTAAATATATAAAAAATGTAAAGGGACCCCTGACCATTAGGTCCAGTCGTGACCGACTCTGGGGTTGCAGCGCTGATCTCGCTTTATTGGCCAAGGGAGCCAGAGTACAGCTTCCAGGTCATGTGACCAGCATGACAAAGCCGCTTCTGGCGAACCAGAGCAGCGCACGGAAATGCCTTTTACCTTCCCGCCGGAGTGGTACCTATTTATCTACTTGCACTTTGACGTGCTTTAGAACTGCTAGGTTGGCTTGGCAGGAGTTTAAATATATAGGTTTATACTTTTGCTAGAGATATTCCCCCAGCCCTCAAAATTTATGAAGCCATTCACCTCACAAATCTGTTATGGCACACAAACATGGGGATCTCTTCAAAAATTGAATCTGGAAATACCCCCAAATAAATATCCTTGTGTTACCTTTGAGCTCCCTAAAGCAACTGAGACGCCCGTTCTCCATTTGGAAGCTGGTCTTCATTCAATGAAGGCCATAGTGCATATCTATGCCCTTAGGTATTGACTAAAGTTTTAAAAGGGGATAGGGCCCATTTTAGTACTTTCTGCTTTCAGGCAGACATTGAATCTTAACAATAGAGAAATTCCATCTTGGAATCAGGAAATACTACAAGTGATTGATATGCATGGCCTCTCTTTGGACACTCTTGGTTTGTTAGACTTTGAGATGGTATCATGCCACATTAAATCTCATACTTTAAAACATATTCGTGCTGATCACACTTCTGCCTGTCTGTCCAAATGTACCCTCTGGTACCCCTTGGTATGCCAAATAAGAGAGTAGTTACGGTAAGTGTTCCTAGATTTTGTTCATTTTCAATTTATAGGGGCATCAGAAAATACAAAATACAATGCAGCCAAGACAGAGCTAGTGCTTCATTACATTGGCATGTCCAATGTCTTGTGTATATTTTTAAATAACAGCAGCATGGCTGTCCAGCAGTGGAAGAAGACCTCAAAGCAGCTAAATTTGAGCACCTGGTATATGTTCAGAATATTGCCATCGCCAATAAATTTTACACACCAGTTAAGGGTGATAAGAAGATTAGACTCTCTGGAATCTTTCTGTGTGGTATTGAAGTTTTATTACATTTGCTAACTGAGCAGATTTTTGACATCCTCCAACACCTATGTATCTTCAAATATGGAACTTGCTATAAGATGCACAAAGTGGGGATAACATTCGGTCCTTCATAAAAAACTGATTGATTGTATAAACCGGTAAGTCAATCTGCAGAAAGCAATAAGAAGAGACATGACTACATTGACCGTTAAAAGTAGCATAAAGTGCTAAGTTTGATAAAATCTATTGCTAGATCTATTCTACTTTGCATGTGTGTGGCTTGTGACTTTGTATTTAGATAAAATGTTGAATTTTTTAAAAAAGCTCAATGGTGCCATGGGAGTCAAAAAAAGGGGAAAGGGGATCATTCCTCCTGGCACAGTACTACAGAGAGCTTTAGTAAAACAGTGAGGCATTTCATTGCTTTGCAAACACCTCCAACCTGAAGGGCCTGCCCCCTTGCTCCCCACCCCCATCTCAGAGCCTAAGCACACATTTCAGTGCAACATGGGAATGAGGAGAGGGGAAACCATGGCTTTAAGTCTAAAGCAGAAAAGGAAACTGCAGTGCTCAGATAATCTACTTTAGCTGAGTTTGTGCTCCTCTTCTGAATTTAAGTAACAAAACAATGAGGTCTGAAAGGGAACATAAGAACAGGGAAGCGATGAAAGAACAATAGTTGCAGCTGGATGATCAGTAACAAGGGAGTGAACAAAATGATGATGCTCTAGATTAACCCCGTAGTCTGGAAGCAGCCAGGATTGATAAATGGCTACACAACTTGGCATCCCAAGTTCAGATCCTACCTCACCACTAGATGTAGGCAGGGACTTGGGCATGGCCTTGAGTTGGATTCATGCCAAGTAAGACATCTGTTAGTTCCACAGATTTCAAAAGGGATGAGGTAGTTATGGCTACCTTCTGTGGATTTCAAGGAAATAAATTCCTATTGGGGGGACATTCATCTTTGTAGCTGCGGGTGGCATCCAATAATGTCTACCTGCTAGCACAATGGAAATCTGTTTGTCCAATGAGGCTTTCCCTCTCCCCCCAGCCCCACATGCACCCACAAAATCTGCATGGAAGAGTCCTATGCTCCCGAGAAGATGCTGGGAGCATTGGGTGCTGCTGGGGGAGCAAAGGAAGTGGAAATCTTATTACTGGCACAATGTTGGAACTCCATGGAACTCCCCAGTAATTCTACTTTTGTCCCCATCTTGCTCCTTGCTGAGTTCTATAAGGACAACACTGGGGAATAATAAGGACTAAGGGGGAAAACCTGATGGACAGTTCTATCCCTGGACTGGTTGTAAGTAAGAAGGGAGGCAGGTGGGGGCTAGCTGAGGGCCAACGGAGGTTAGGGGGGCAGTGCCCTGCTTCTCCAGTCTCCACTGTTGGAACTTACTGGTTAGCAGCAAATTTATTTCATTTCACAAATCCATTTTGAAGCAGTTTTCCAAGAAAAAGTGAGATTCTTTAATGTTAAAACACTCTTACTGAATCAAAAACAAAACTAACCATATAATTATTTAGCCCTAGACTGTATACTTAATTATTTGTATAGTCCTTTACACCTTATGGCGTTCATCCATACAATAAGCCCATGGCATACCTTAATATGGTTGCTAGTCACTTATGGAAAGGAAAGCAAGGCCATTATTATTACATTAAATGGTCACTTTGTATTGAGCATTTGCTTAAAAATATAGATCTGTGAAAATCCTTCATTTAAAAAAATGGTGCAAGCCAGCGTGAATGGATACTTTGATTTAAGCTGTTTTCAATCACATTGTTTGAACTTTACATATAGAATCACAGAATTGTAGAGTTGGAAGGGACCATGAGGGTCATCTAGTCCAACCCCCTGCAATGCAAGGAACTTTTGCCTAACATGCAGATTGAACCCACAACTCTGAGGTTCAGAGTCT
Organism: Zootoca vivipara; assembly: GCF_965207765.1. Classification (NCBI taxonomy): domain Eukaryota; kingdom Metazoa; phylum Chordata; class Lepidosauria; order Squamata; family Lacertidae; genus Zootoca; species Zootoca vivipara. Next base: position 18,099,151 of record NC_142592.1, on the reverse strand, counting down.
TATACTCTACCAACTAAGCTATCTATGACTATGACTATGTGGAAGTTACTAGCTTTATTACTGAAGACAGACAAGCTCATCAATGGAGAACTCGCAATACATGTCATGAAAAAAATAATGAAAGCCCGGCCTTCTTGCATTTTATGTCACTAAATCATTGCTACTCATTATAGGATCAGTACACCAATTCAGCTACTGAGAATCTTTGGAAAAAGAAAATTATAATGCACATTCTGAAACAGTCGTGATAAAGCCCAAAGGCAGCTATCATGTTCAATTTATACCAATTAAAATGTTCATGAAAAGGATTGTCCAGTAAGGTTTTATTATTTATTTATCTAATTTGGAAACCACAAAAATAAAACAGTGTTTTAGCATGCCACCTCTGAATACTATTACTGGTATCAGTTTGCAATGAATATTTCACAGCAGGAGGAGTTTTTAAATTGCTAGCACGCTGTTTGTTAACATACCTTGTTCTAGTTCCTTGGCGATAGTTTTTTCTAGTTCTGTCCGCATCTGAAATCACATTATGTGAAATTTTAGTAGCTATAAAATAATAGATGCAAACATACATTATTCATTATGACATGTCAACATCAGAGCAACTTTCATGTTGGGTCAAATATTCCATCTCTGATCTTGATACCAATTTTCAGCTCCTTGTTTTCAGGTAGCCTCAATCAAATTATAGACAATTAACTTTTTATTAAAAAACATAGACTATTTAATAACAGGATTTGATAAAACGAGCAACTGAGAGGTAATGTAACAATTGAAGTTAAGGATAGTTTGAAAGTGTGGATCATAAATATTAGATACTACCATAGTATATGCCAAGGAAAAAAGGGGAAGAAATGAGGTTTTTTATTTTTTTAAAAAATTTTTTTTACAAATCTTCTCAGAGGAATTCTACATAAAGTACATGTTCTAAGAAGCTGGTAATTTCAATCACTTTCAACATCCTTGAGAGAAAGTGGCAAAGGTACCGGTAATTAAATTATTCTTTTTCTGATTAGTTACTGAGTAAATTAAGAGCAATCACCCACAATCCCATGTCAAGGTTTTTAATGTAGGAAGACAGTACTCATTGTAGTTCATGTTTTCTTTGAATTCTTTGGAGACTTTCACAGCGCAATCCTACGCATGTTTACTCAGAAGTAAGCCCTGCTATGTTTGATGGGTTTTACTTCCAGAATATTTGCATAGGATTGAATGTCTGAACTGGAGATTAGATCTACATGTTGTGTAGATGCCTACCATCTTCCCTACTTACTAGTATCCATTATATCAGATGGAATCTCTATTGAGTGCAAGGCAGTGTTGGTAAAACAAGGGCATTTCTAATTGAGAAGCCAAATCAGGAACTAATTGAGGCATATATGACTAAGGCTACAGTTTTCATTAATTATTTCTATTTTTCTTTTTCTTTGTTCTAAAAGGTAATGGAATAAGTATAATGTATTGAAATTACGCTATACATTTTTTTGGGGGGGAAATATAAATATTAAAAACCATCTGAGAAGTTTAAATATGTAGCGTAGCGTAGCAGCAAAAGCTTAGCTTCTTTTTAGCTAGTCTACTTCAGTGTAATACATAATTTTAAACTAAAATGTCACTGAATTTTGTGCAGTACAAGGAATCACACGGCATTGAGCAATGCGGAGTACACACCTTGTTAAGTGCCTGGTTGTAGAGAAGAAAAGGAAGAAATAGACTTTTGATCAAGGAGCTGAAGAAGTAAAGAACAAGCCATAAGTTGTATAGGTCTTGAAGGCAGAAAGGAAAATGACCAATTTGTAAGTGTGAGAAAAGGGAAACTTTTGCAATGAAAAAATTCTAATCTACTGTGGGGATGCAATCACATACACTTATGGAGTAAGTCCCACTGAACTCAGTGTGCTTTACTTCTGAGTAAACATGCATAGCATCTCACGCCAAGCCTGGAAACAGGGTTGGAGCCAGAGGAAATTAGGCATGTTTTAGTCTATTGAAAATCAATGACATGATACTCATGCCTAGCACTAAAGTTTGACTTCCTCTGGGTCCTGCCCATAATTAGTAATTAGAAAGGCTGTGATCACAAATTCCCAGAGGAACAGCTATTCTGTCAAGAGTTTGTTATGCATGCATTCTAGCTTTAACTGAATGGTCACTGTTAGTACGTGTTGCATTGCATTTCTCTCTGGGCTCCCTGCTTAGAAGTCTTCTCCACCACCCATATGTATTTATACCTGCAACAACTGAGGATTATATTTAATGCACCTGATGAAATTGACTCTAGTCCACAAAAGTTTACACCATAACAAAAATTGTTTGTATTTAATAATAGCTGGAGCCCATTTGCACTGCTGGAATGGAAGGCATGGAAGCTAACAGCAGGAAAGAGCAAGGGCATACCATAGTCAGTCAATTCTAGTTCTCTCTAAGACATGGCATTACAGTAAACATCTTTTTCGAATGCATTTATTTTCAACTTTTTAATGTTTCGCTTTTTGGAGGGTTTTAGGCAGAGGTTCTCTCCACTTTATGCATTTTTTCATAATTTCATTTTTATCCTTGTGATGGAGGGATTAGAAACAAGCAAATGAATTTTGGGAGGAAGGAGAAAGAAGGCAAGGCTTAAAACAAGGATCAAAGACATTACACTGAAAACAAGACTATGAAGGTGCCACTTAAGGTAGGAATTGCCATATTTTTCTGTTTTCTTTCCCCCCACGCCTTACGGCTTATCCTAGGGCTGGGGAACCTGTGGTCCTTCAGATGTTACACTCCAAGTTGTGTCAGCCCCAGCCCATGTGGACAATGGGCAGGAATGATGGGAGTTGTGGTCCGGCAACAACTGAAGGGCCACAGCTTCCTTATCCCTGCTTTACTCTGATCAATTTCAACTGGAGACTGTTAAGAACTAGCTAATATAGGAGCTCCCGAACTTTTCCCATTTGAAATTTGCTAAGGATCTTGGAACACCACTTAAATATTTTTCTGCCTGTTGGAGCAAATTATACTGCGGTGTGCTAGAAGGTATGCGAGTTTTAATTGTGTTTTAATTGTATTTTTACAGATATGCCGCGGACTCCAGTTTGGGAACCCCTGATCTAGTATTAAATGCCAATGGCAGCAGTGTAGATGATATTACCTCTAAGAGATGCTTTCTGCTGAACAAGAAGCATCATATTGCACCTACTTCTTGCCTTGGTAATGAACTGGGTGAGAGCCAACAACTGAAGATCAATCCAGGTAAGACAGAAGCACTGTTAGTAGGTGGTTCCTTAGACTGGATGGCTGGGAGGTTGCCTGCTCTTGGCGGGGTTACACTCCCTCTGATGGGGAGGATATGTAGCTTGGGGGTTCACCTGGATCCTTTGCTGTCACTTGAGGCTGAGGTGACCTCAGTAGCACAGAGTGCCTTCCATCAGCTTCAGCTGGTGGCCCAGCTGAGCTCCTATCTGAACAGAAATAGCCTAACTTCTGTTGTCTATGCTCTGGTAACCTCTAGGTTAGATTACTGCAATGGATTATATGCGGGGCAAAACTCAATGGCCAGACTGCTCAGCAGAAAAAGACAGTTTGAGCATGACACCAATCCTGGCCCGACTGCACCAGTTGCCAATCAGCTTCTGGGCCCAATATAAAGTGCTGGATTTGACCTATAAAGCCTTAAGTAGCTGAGGACTGCAATACCTCAAGGACCACCTTGAACTAATCTGCACTCTACAATCAGCATTTTATTTCTTGTCTTGCTAGTATCAGCAAAATAACTAAAGAATGCCAATGTCTTTGTTTTAAATAGTATTTGTGAAACAGAAATAACTGTTCATGTGAACATGATCTAAAGCTACAGCCTTACAGAAATGATAACTCATGGTTACTCACCTTTGCCAGGTAAGCTTCCACTCTCATTTTTGAGGATGCTGTACTTCCCGTTGGGTTCATGAATGCACCTCCAAAGCTAGGAGATCTGCTTAATGCTAAGTTGCTGCCAAGACTCCCCACCTGAACAGTTTCCAAGACAGGACTTGAAGAATAGCTGCCACTCATAAAGCTGTTGGCAAGTAAAGACTTGCTTTTGTGGCGCTCATGTAAGAGTTTGGTGCTGGCTTCTGTTAATTTCTCATTAGCTCTGTGAAAATTCCAAAGGCAAGTGAGAAGTTAAGCATCAGTTTGTCTTAAAAGAGTGGAAGCATTTAACATTTGTAGCAGTGGGATTCCAGACAGTGTTGTTTCCAGCCCATAAGAGGAATGCTCCTGTTCAGGGCTAAAGCTAGTCTGGAAAAGGGCCCTTGTACTGCTATTCCAGATTCATAGGGCTAGTCAGTAGGGAAACTCAGGAAAAAGTGGCACCCCTTTCTTCTCCATCCTGAAACTGTTCTCCACTGTGCTATATAAGACTAAGGGCTGGGTACAAGTCTGGCTGTCAGCCCCAAACATGATTGTGGGGAGGGGTGGTTTCTGAAGAAAAGGAAAGAGGTGCCCCTTTTCTCCTCATTTAAAACCTCTCTATATAGCAAAGGGAGGATTTTTCCTCCCAACACCTGCTAATGATAGTCCATCATAAACAATTGCATCCTTTTATGGGGGTGGGAAGGTTAATAAACATGCTTAGTTTTTGTTTTTTTGTTTTTAACATGCTTAGTTTTTAGGGTCACCCATTATTTTCTTTTAAATCTACAAACTGATACTTGTTTTGCAAAACTGGGTAAATTCTCAAGTAAGCAGAAATCATTACCTTCTCTGGTTATGTTTTCCTGCCCAGCTAATAAGCATGGGTCAATCAAGTGTGGTATTACAATAAATATGCTGTGGCCCTTCCGGAAATAGCGGCTGGACTTGGAGAGTTAGAAATATATTCTATAGTACAGCAGTGGAAGACTACCGAGCTCTGGGGCTAGATGAGTACCTTCATGTTCATCTCAGACCTGAGTACTACTGTGTAGGTTAGCTGGATGTACTTACTTATCTTTTTCTCTCTGCTGTATATGGGAGAGGATTTTGGGAGAGAGGTTGGTTCTGTCCCTTCATTTTAGTTCTTGAAAGGGAAATTCTATTAGGATAAAAGAAAGCATTTTCTTTCCCATCCTAATGTATCCTTCTCCCTAAAGGTTTCCCTGGCACAAGCCACAAGGAAGAGAATTGTCAGAAGACTTCTGAATTACCGATCCAATTTACTTCCCAAAGACTTTCTCATTTTTCGTTCCTCTGAGTACAATGTTTTATATCTTTCCAATTCTGAATGCACTGCCTCTTTTTGTAAGTTGTTGTCTTGTGGTCTGTTTCTCAGTATAGCCAGCTCACATTCTAGATCCTTTATTCTGTTCTCCAGCTGATTTCTCAAGGAAGCATAATTAGTAGCTCTCATTTGCTCCATTGTTTCTTGTGAAGCAGCCTGTGTCTGGGACACAAAGTGTCATAGTATTAATTTACAAGATTTATATAAAGATAGCTGCCCTCATAAAACCCATATTTTAAAGAAACCCAAAGACAGACAACAAGGATTAACCAGAGTGCTTATTGGCTGCCACATCACCTAGGTTCAGATATTTGATAAATAGACTTAGCAAGTTACATCATCTATGAAATTACAACAAAAGGTTGATGCATTTACCTGCAAAAACAAATTGACTTGTTCCAGTTTTTGACTTATATCTTGCCTAGCTCTTTCTTCAATCTCTCTTTTGTACTGTTCAATTTGACTGAGGTCCATCATATTGTCCTGTATATGGCGCTTGAGATTAGTTATTTCTTCTTCTAGCTGATGTTTGCTTCTCTCCAGTAATTTCATGGAAGACAACTGATCACGTAGTTCACAATTTGTAGATTCCACCTGAACACGTCTCGCTGACTCAGCCTCCAACTGGTGAGAAAGTTCAGCAAGAACTTAAACAAGGAACTAAGACTTCTTCAAAATAAAATAAATCAAGAAAAGTTTACATAAGTGCACAAGAATAGTGCTGACATTTAACTCTGTAGCAGTAAATGATATATTGAGGATTTGGTTACAGATCTAGGGAGATGTAGGTTGAGGAAACAGACTATGTGCTTTTAACAAGGAATGCATTATTATTGAACAAATGGATCAAAGCATTTGAAAATACTTTTTAATACAATTACTTATGAAAAATGATTACTTTAGAAAATGTTTTAATTGTATAAAAGCAAGAGGGAAATATACCTTGGTTCTTAGGTTGCTAACCTCCATCTCAGCATCAGAAAATCTGTTCTTCATTTCTCCATGTATAGTAGTAAGAGATGAACTCTCTAGACTCTCATATTCTTTTATCTTCTTTTTAGCTGTTTTTAGAATTTTTTTAGCTCTACAGAGTAGTAATATAGAAATCACATTAACCACTGATGAGAAAACCTGGATTATAGTTTTACTCAAATTGCTTAAAATATTCAAGAGATCTCACTGTCTTATTACCCCAGCAGAAACATAGTCTTCATGGCTGAATATACAAGAGAACTGAAAGTACTGTACTGGTGAAGCAGGCAAGTCAGTCTTTGGTAATGACAACAGCACTGCCACAGAAGACATTATTACTCCCTTTCCAGGTCCCCATCTTCTGCGGTGCTGCCACCTTCACTTCACTCACCTGGCCGCAGGATCTTTGGTCACTGCTTACCCTGAGATACAATAATTATTTCATCCCTTGACACCACAGGGTCTTTATGTTGTACACACAGTGGGCCCAGGCACAGTAAGGCAGTGGTGGGGGAGCAGACAAAAAACAAACACAAGGGGACATGTATTGGGATCAGTTTAGGCCACAATTGTTTACAGATGAAACAGGTTTGGTGCAGGCACCGGGCATGTATTCAATCAGCCCGTCTGGTGTTTGATGGAGGCCAGGAATTGTGGCAAGCTCACCTCGATCGCCACACAACTGCTGCTCTCAATTAAACAGTGGAAAGAGAATCATTTACAGTTCAAGACGGCGCAGGGCACTAAATGCAAAGTAGAATACTCAACAGAAGCAGCAAACTGCCTTTTAAATGAATGATTACTTTCAACAGGGTAATGTTAAAAGTATTTCTAACAGGATTTCTATAAAACCAAAGCATCTATTTATTATTAGCAGAACAACAGAAACTTCCTTACCCGCTGCATTCTTTTTGTAGTTCTGTGTTTCTTTTCATTTCTTCTTCTAGCCGTGCTTCCACCAATCGCTTCAACTCCACTAACTTCTTCACTTTTTTCCTTTCATGCTCCAACTTCAAGAGAGTAAGCACAACATCTTTACACTAACACTGTTCATTAACATTAAAAAAACACATCAAGCTGGGCATGCAAGTGCCCTTCTGATCACAGAAAGAATGTTTTGCATCTTGTGCTCAACTGCTGTGTGAGAACCAGAAAACAAAATGCAAAGATATTCCTCTGTTTGGGAAAATTCCCATCCCCCCCATCTCCAGATGTTTGATTGATAGGCAGACAATGTTCCTCTTTCTCAGAGGACCCCAGAGATAGGGAGAAGGTGTGGGGAGACCACAAATACAGTTCCAGGTAAAAACTACTTCTGAGACGTGTTCTGATGTTATGTTCCACCATCTGTCCCTCTACCTGGTTTAGGCAGTTTCCTACTGGAAGGGAGGGAAGCATCAGAACTGGTTCCTAGAGGTCTTTGACAGGGTGGACTAACCAAACTTTGATACTGTTGCTGTCTCTTGGCTTCACTTCACCATTCAGACCAAGTGGGATGAGAGGACCAAAAATTCCATCCACTTGCCTTAGGTGGTGAAACTGAAAGGACTAGGAGAACTGGTACCATTGGAAAGACTTCTGAAAGGTATGTTGATCATCCTTCTTTCAGGCCAATGAAAACACCTTCTTATCTTTAGATTCAACCAGCAAGTACTGGAGAGCTGCGCCACCAAAGATCTTGCTACAGAACCTACCATAGCTAAATTTGAGTGAGAAGTTTTATCAACATCCAGTGCGACACCTGCTAACAAAGCAACAGCCTGGAAAACTTTCAAGATAGCTGGAAGGATACAAAACTGGAAAACTTTCAAGATAGCTTTGCAGACTCTGGTGGGCTCTTGGGTGTATGCCAGGCCCACCAACAGATGGGTGGCAAACCTACGCGTTGAGAAATAGTGGAGGGATAGACCGGAAATACAGGCTTTTAAGGTGTATCTTGACCTCACTGCTCAATCACCAGCCAGAAAAGATAATAAAACCCTGTTTTCTGATGCTGGTTATATATGTTTGTTTATTCACTGAGAGTCTTTACTCTGAGGCCACCCTCCAAAAAATTATTGCAAGTGCCCATTTGAGGTTGGCGACAAAAAATGATATTTAGGTTTGTACTTTTTGTGAACTTACCTGCAATGATTCACAAAAAATATAATGAATGATTACAAGGGTTCAAGCGTATTTGTTAGGCACTAGGCAAAAACATTCCTTTTCTCCCAGGCTTTTAGCTAGTTAAACAATCTATGGCTTTTAAAACTTTTTTGGGAGTATTATTATTTTTAATTGTAATTGGATGAAATTTAATAAATATAAATAACTAAATAAAATTACTTGGGAGGTACCTAATGTTTACTCTGAGTGTAAAGAAACACAGAACAGTTTGATACAGGCTTAACTGCATTCAAGCTGGACTCACCTGAGCCATTAGCTCTGTCTTTTCCTTCTCAAGCTCAGAAAGGCGGGCTTCAAGTTTTGATTTTGACTTTACTTCTTCTTCCCACATACTGTGAGTATCTTGCGCTGTTGCTGAAAATATGGTTTGCTTCTCGACCTATGGAGCAATCAGAATGTGTTTTGATGCAGAACTATCACAGAAAAGGCAATCCTGATTAGATTATCTGTCTGGAAACTGTAGAAATGGGTCCCTTTCCTAGAGAAGCTGCAGAACTGTGAGTTGAAACAGGATTTTAAAAACAGCGTTTTTTCCCTTTGCAAGGAAACTCAGCAACTTTGAGCTGATCCTAAAAAATGGAGCTTTCCCCCTTTGCAAAAAAGATGCACAACTGTGAGCTGACGCCCCCCCCCCCAAAAAACAGGGCTTTTCCCATTTGCAAAAAAAGCTGCACAACTTTGAGCTGATCCTAAAATAATGGAGCTTTCCCCCTTTGCAAAAGAAGGTTCCTCAAATATTTAATGGGGGGGGGTGCAAAGGCACCTAGGCCTCTAGGAGTTGACTGCTATGCCTAGGACAATTTTTTTCCCCTTGTTTTCCTACTCTAAAAACTAGGTGCACCCTATGGTCAGGTGTGACCTATGCAGCGAAAAATATGGTATATAAAAATATAGACTCCATTAGGTTGTCACAGAGCCAACTACCAAGCCATAATTGGGTGATGGGGCAGTAACTACAGGCTTGCTTGCTCACTTCTTAATTCCCACACCCCCAGCCCTTGGTACATATACCATAGCTGCCAAGTCTCCCGTTGAAAAATGTGGGATCAGCAGCGGCGCGCCACTGGAAGCAACTTTCGGTGCTGGCGCCACCCAATTTCTGGTGCTGGAAATGGGCACCGGAAATCGGGCGGCACCAGCATCCAAAATGGAGCCTCCCTGACAGGTAAGAAATCTGGGGGATTTGCGGGATTTTTTCCAATCCGGGCTTGCCAGTGATTTAAAATACGGGGGTTTTCCAAGAAAAATGGGAGGCTTGGCAGCTATGACATATACTCCCCCTCCAATGTTTCCCTGCTTTGCTACCATTTGTTACAATGCTTGAATTAGGCAAACTGTAGTTACCACTAATTGTAGTTTTCCTCAAAAACAGGTATTGAAACCCACTTAAACAATTGTATCAGTCCTTTTTGCATCACATACATTTTTGCTACATACAGTTAAATATAAATTATTATTAAAATTATACATAAAATTATATGTAATCATCATTATTTAATTATGATGATGATGGAATAAGAGATAAAGTATTATTTTCAGCCTTATGAACCAAATTCTGTTTAATCTTTGGAATAAATATTTAAAGACTTGAGGTGATATTCAACAAAATCAAATTCAGAGGAGACCCATTAAAATCAATTGACTTGATACATTGATTTCAGTGGGCCTACTCTGTGCGTGAAAGCTAGTTTTATTATTCATCAGTGATTTCTGTCACATTTAAACTTTCCCTGTTTGAATTATATGTAGAAGACACTGACTGCAACTTACACACATTTAGCTTATGTGCATTGAGCTGTATGCACTTGGCAAAAAAATAATAATTTAAAAGGGGGTAGAAAGGGGGCGGGTGTCTGGGAAAAAGGCAATCCCACCTGCCTTTGAACCCAATAAATGTTGACTATATGCGATTTTGGCTTTACACGCTATCCCCAGAACATAACCCCTGTGGAAGTTGAGAGTCACCTGAATAATCACTTTCCTTCTCCACATCCCCACTTGAACATCTTTGAGCCCATGAAAGCACAACTTGGGTCAGCTATCAGTTGACTCCATCTGTGCCTTTAAAGCTTTCCCTTCTCAAGTGGGGAGGTAGTCCAGAAGAGGAAACCTGCCCTACTTGAGGAAGGACAGATGTGCTCCTTTCATTTCTTCTTCTAAGTGATTTCATACATGACACATATTTTTTCCTGTTTAGGGTTATTGTCTTTCTGCTTTCTTAAGATTTTGCTTTCTTAAGTTCTTCTAGAAATCTCATGGTTCCCCCAAGCCTGCTGGTATATCTTCCTCTTGTAAGTGGTGCCATTTTGACTGTGCAAGGATCAACATTCATCCCTCACCTTGGGATATCCACAATGTGCTGCATGCTAATTTTCATCATCTTAAAACAGAACCCCCCCCCAATATTTCACTTCTATCCTATGAGCATGTATAATCACAGACAAATCATCAGCACATTAGAAATCTTTACCGCACCTGTTGCTTTAGTTGCTCCTCTAAATTGACTTTTGCTCTTTGTAAACCATTGATCAATTCCTCAAGACGACTGTGAATCTAATTTTTTAAAAAGAAACCAACAATTAAATTACTAAGCTAAACTGAAATAGTTCTTTCCAGATATCTAGAAGCTACTACATTCATTTCAATAACTTAGAATTAACCTGATTAAAGTTTCTGAAGGTGACCTAAAATATTGACAAATCTTTGAATGTTCTCATAACGTAACATTTACTTTGAGGGATAATTTGTAGCAGATTACTGTTTGTGGAATGCTCTCCCAAGGAAGGCCTGCCTACCACCACCAATATATATATATCTTTAGGTGCCAGGTAAAAGCTTTCCTCTATAACCAGGCCTTTGGCCTTTAACTATCTGTGGCCTTTTGGATTTTTATAATGTATTTCTTTTCTCCCTTGGTTTCAATGTATCTATGTGGGGTTTTCCCTTTCTTTCTGTCTTTGTAAGTTGCTTTGGGTTGCCCAGGGCAAGATAAAGTGACTAATAAATTTAATTTATAATAATAAATAATAATAATAATCTGACAGTTGTTGGAATCATCTAGAAACAAACTTCCTACCCGTCACCCTCTCCTTTCCCAATCCTACTGATGACTTACAGAGACACTATTCTGCAGGTCCTTTTGAAGTATCTCAATTCTACCAGCTTGTTGAACAGCTGTTGCTTCCAGTTTGGCATTTTCTATTTCAAGACTTAAAGGAAATAAATAAATCAAAAACAAAATCTCAAGGCAACACACCATACATATATATACACGTTTGAGTGCAAGTTTTCACAACAAATACAATTCAGTAAACATTGCTATTTAATAACATTATCATTTGATACATAGCAGCTCTTCATTTCATTGCATGCTTAAAATACAATGTGCACATAGTGGCAATATATTTTACCTCTGTATATGGTCTTCTAATTGTTTTTTAGAATTAATTGCTCCTGTTAACTCTGCCAACAGATCTTGTAATTTTTGTTCCTTGTCACTCAAAGTATTTTTAAATTCATGAATATGTCTTTCAGACTGAAGATGATGATCTTCTGACTCCTGCAACTGTAAAAAGAAAGAAACCGCAACAGAACATGATTGGCTAAAGGGGCTTGGTAATATGATAATCATGTTTCCAGCTGACTATAGAACTAGAACAAAGTTGCTATGAAGTGAGAAAAAGAAGGTAATATCTTCTCTGAAGCCCCAGCAGAAATTATTTATTAATTCTGCATGTCTGGTCTACCAAAATAACTAAGTGGTGCCCCCAATCTCCAATTCTAACAGATATGCCAAAAGGATACCCTTGGAAGCTCCAGGAGAACCAACAGGTTTGCAGCTCCCCGTGCCTCCCCTGGCTATACAGATCAGCTTTAAAATACCTACATGGAAAGAACACCAGATGGAATGAAATCTAGTCCCCTCATTTTTATGGTGCAACCCTTTTGAATCTCTATTTCAAGTGAGATTGGTAATATAAAGGTACAAACATTGTTGAAATTAAATCCACCTCCATTCATACATGCCACTATTCTGCCTCAAAATGAGCATTTTAAAAAGTGAATAATAGGCTGAAGACATATTAGTCAACATTTAATAAGCTATTTTAATCATACCTTGAATTTTATCCTGTCTATCTCCTTTTGAAGATGTTGCTTATCCTCTTCTAGGTCAATACGATAACGTGTAGAAACTTCCAGTGAAGCTTCTGTCATGGACTGTTTTTTAAGAGAATCTGCAAGTTCTTGTTTAAGTTGCCTTATTGTACCCTAATAAAAGAAAAGATGATTTAAATGATGCCTATAGTTTGTGGAGAAATTTTTGCAGAATACTATCTGCAGTGTTTCATAAAATCTCCAAAGTACCCCAAAGTGCTCCAGAGGATCCTGCTTCAGTTCAGGATGATTCAGCGAGCTCCTGCTTTGAAGCCAAGAAGCCCCGAATCTCTCTGAAGTAGCCCTGCTTTAGTTCTCATGTCATGATTCATACAAAACTCTTGCACCTGGCAATAGATTTTCTTTCTGACTAAATACCAACTGAAACTTCGGACAGCACATGCCAATTGCTTCTAGCTAACACTCACTCCTATTTATTCAGAATGTAAAGATTTAAAAAGGGACTTATCAAAGTGTTTTAAATACACAAACTGGTTGTAAATGCAGTTCCCCTTTGTAGTATATTCCACAGTATTATATGGTGTGCAATTTTAATCTGAGGGTAAGGCTCATTTAGAAGACACAATTGCAGAAAACTCTCTATGTCAAACCAGTATAGTACTGCTAGGTGCAAATAGAGATTTGTTAATGCAATCAGACTTTTGCTACTGGCTAACAGGATTGCATCACTTTTATTTTAATGTTTAGAGCTGCACTGATTGAATATATCACACTTACCTCTCTATCTGCTTTTTCTGCTTCATATTTCAAGACTTCCTCCTTTAAATTATTGCATTTTGCAATTAATTCCTTATTTACCTCTTCCTTCATCTGCACTTGTTTTTCGGTATCAGCTCTGAGTTTATTGAAAATATCATGGAATCGATCTTGGACATCACTCACTACTTTTTCTTTGATAATACCCTTGTTTTGAAAATCTTCATATTGCTGCCGGAGTAGAAGATTTTCACTCTGGAGCTGTGCTAACCGTTCCTGCATAGATTCCTGTTTTACCACATATTTGTTCATTTGCTCCTTGTCAACTTGCCGCGCATTCTCGAGTTCCTTCACTAGACAGTGTGCCTGATTTAAATCCCTTTGAACGCTTTCTAACTGCATGGTTTTTTCTCTAAGACTATGTGTTACCTGATGAAGTTCGTGTTCGAGACTATTAGCTTTACTTTCAGCTTTTCTTAACTGCTCAGACATGCCATTGTTTGTTTCTCGCAGAAGACATAGATCATGGTTCAGTTTCTCTTTCAAGCGAAGCCATTCATCGCACTCTCGTTGCAGTGTTCGTTCAAGATCATTTTTCAATATCTGGCATCGTTCAAGTTCCTGAGCAGCAGAAGTCGAGCGGGAACGAACTGAGTCAAGTTCTCCCTCCAATCTTTCTTTATTTTCTTTAAAATGTTCTAATTTGGATGTTAGGATTGCAACTTCTGTTTTTGATAAATTTATTTGTCCATTGTATTGAAAAATTGTTTGAGTCAAAGTTTCTTCATTTACTTTCAGCTCCTTTTTAAGGTCTTCTACTTTTTCTTTCAAAGCTTCATTTTCTTCCAAATATCTAGTTTCCTCTTCTTGGTGCTTGATCCTTATGTGTTCAAGCTCTAATCTTAACACCGTCAGTTCATCTTCGAGCACTCGATTTTTATTTAACAGTTCCTTTTCTTGGGCATGATTATCAGTCATCTGAATGATTTATAAACATAAGGTAAAGTTAATTTTAAAATCTTCCAAAATTCTTTTATTTTCCTCATCATTATCATGGATTTATATACTTATTTATTTGATTTATTTATTTATTTTTAAAAATTAAAATACAATTTCTTAAATTCATACATACCCAAACAAAATAAAGATATAAATAATAAAGAAATCATAACATACAAAATCATAAATAATGAAATAATACTGAAAATATAACCCATAATAAAGTGATAATAAGGATATAACATAAAGAAAATAACCTCACCCCACATCAACCTTGGATTAGATTTAACTAAAGAATGCTCATAATCGTGGTAAAGTCAGGTTAACCAAAAAGAAAAAAAGAAAGGAAAAAAGCCGAAGCAAGAAAGAAAAAAACAGAAAAAAAACAGCCAGTGTTTAAAAAAGTAATTTATAAAAAGAACTTCCGATTATCGACTTAACGCTTACTTATCCTTTTCCTCCTCTGCTTGTTTTCTCCTAATTCTCTAAAAATAAAACCTCTCCTCATCTTTAATAATTCATTCTCTTCATGCATTCTTTAAATTAAGCAAATCACCAACTCTGTCTTAATGCCTTCTTTTTTGAGATACTCTTCCACTAATTGCCATTCGTTTTGGGTCTTCTGTCTAGGAACGTTCCTAATTGCTGCCGTCATTTTGGCCAAATTCATATATTCCACCATCTTAATTTGCCATTCCTCCACCCCTGGCAGTTCTTCACCCTTCCATTTTTGTGCTATCAGTGTTTATTTGATTTATATACCACCCTTCATTTGAGGATCACAGGGCAGTTTACAGGATAAAAAAAGCATAATAACAAACAAAACAATACCCCCAACAGCTTTAAACAGCTAAAGGCCTGGGAGAAGAGGAATGCCTTTGCCTGGCACCTAAAGATATGTAATGATGGCACCAGGTGAGCCTCCCTGGGGAGAGCATTCCACAAACAGGAAGCCACAGGGCAGCTGACATCTTTGATATCTACCAGCTGGAACAGACAGGAAGCATAGTTGTTGCCACGTGAGATGTAAAAAGGGCTGCAATTACCTTGAGAGAACTGGTGATAACAGCCACCTTCAAGAACAGCATATGGAAAGAAACATGGCTGCCTCTTATAGGTCCATGTCCCCCCCCCCCATGCAGTGCTTGTTAAAAGAAAGTGGAAGAAAAAAGACTAAAAGAATTTGGTGGAGTGCAAATTCCAGAAGCAGGCCATAATCTGATCTGCACATTGGTTCAGGAGAAACCTCTCTGGAATCTGAACCCCTTCAAATTGCTTCCCAATCCCCCAATTCCCATCTCCTATTGTACACCTGGGAATATCTTGCATACAGATATTAATCATGTTTAACTAATGCTTATGCACAAACAATACAATCCACATTAAAGTGTGACAAATGAAGGTCTTTAAACGTACCAAGAAACCATAACTAGAACATAGTGAGCCCTTTAACATACTGTATTGGCCTGAATATAAGCCTCACTTTCCCCCCAAATTCCGACTGTGAAAAGTTAAAGTGCAGCTTATATTTGCGACCTTACGGTATGCAGCCAGGAGCCTGGCAAAGCGGTGCCCGCCCCGCACACACTCCCCAATCCTCTCTCCAAAGGGAGACAGCATACTCACACTTTAGAAATTTGCTGCAAGAAATCCCGGAGTAGTGAAAGTGAACTCAAAGCAAAAATTTACTGTCCCATAAGTTTATGGAACTGTTCTGTGCTAGTACGTCTTGGAAAAATATTTGTGCTGAACTCTCTTACACTTTTAAGCATTTGATAAAATGGATACCTCTGATTGTATAGCTGCTGTTTTTTTCAACTCTTCCTCTAATTCCTTCTGCCTCCAGAGTTGAGTATTCAAAATACCCTCTTGCAGAGCTCTGGCAGTCTTTTCTTGTGACAGCTGCTGTTGGGCTTCATTGCGTTCTTCTTCAATCTACAAAAATGCATTTAAAGATGTATCTAAAAGAATATACAATTTTATTTTTTAAAAAAATTGAATTCAGAACAAAGCTGTCCTTTAAAAAAATGCACTAAAAGTGAAAACTTTTAGTAAAAACAGAAGTCACTATACTAGATTTTATACATAATAATTGCTTTTCCAGGTATTTATTCTGTTTCTGGGATTAAGAGAAATTAAGATGAAATTCTTAATTTCTCATATTTTCAAAAGAGAATTAATTTAAATCTTTTGAAGTATCTTCTTTTATTTGATAAGAAAGGAGTTCAAAGCACATACTATTGTGGTAAGAACAGAAAGTACACGTTACCTTTTTTTCTCTTCAAAATACGTAAACTGTGAAAGAAAAAAACCTAAAGCTTGCATATTAATTTTGAGTTTGTCATATTTCTGAACAAGCTTACCATATGTCGAACAGACTTCACAAGGTCTTGCACTGCCTGAGGCGTTCTCTTGAAACTCAAATCTAATGCATTTGATGAGGAATTGATCCTCTCTAAAATGCTTTCTCTAACAGGAGGAATAGAAAAGGAAAGACTAGGAAGCAAGCTTCCTTGATATCCACCAGATGTAAATTTTCTGCCCAATAGGTAAGTGCTAGAACTGCCATGAGGATAACTAGAAAATGTAGAAATCCACTCCTGATTAGGTTCGTCAATTTTCTTCATTCTATTAAAATCAGAATACAGCTGGTAGCTTACACCAGCCTTCGTAGGCACTAGATAAAAATACTTCTACATATTCTGAATGCTGGTAATGACCAATTTTCAGTAATCAGATCTGGCAGATGCCCAAACATTTTCAAGTCATCTAAGTATTTTGCATTTTCTCACCCTACTAAAACATTTTGTTCAGTTTAACATACCAACTAGAAGCATAAAACTTAAAAACTATTTGTGAAAGGAAATTCAGACTCAAGGTATCAAGCAAATAAGGAGTAACAAAAAGTCCTTAAGTATGCTGCTTCTTCAGTATCAAAAGGAAACGGAAAGGGGCAAAAATCTTTAAAACTGAACTCAAACGAGGAGAATGCATACTGTTTTAAACAGTGTAAACATTAAAATATGGACGAGCACTGTAAAGCTGTCTATTACAGAACTGACATAGCCATTTCTCCTTTCTTCTGAGCTTCAGCTGACATCACAAAACACATAGCCTATCTAGTTAATTATGAGGTCACTAAACTTTTTAAAAGTCTATTTTCCTTTTGCTCCCTAAAATATTTAAGCTAAATGCAACAGAAATAGTAAGATCTAATTAAGCAAAACATGCTTACTGATTATCAGTTATTACTTTAACCTAAATTAGGGGATTTAATATTTATATCTGATTTTCTATCAGGTTGGTATTTAGGAGATCAAACATTCTCATAAAATATGCCTTAGGCAGCCTGGCTTGAATTGTCCTTTCTGAACCTTTCGAAGTCACATTTATTCATTCATGCCTTTAACAGAAGCTAAAGTAGCAAGACTGCACATACTATTTAGAATTTTGACCATGGGCTGGTTGTTGTGTACATTGGACTGCTCAGCTTACACTCCCTTTGACGTATGCACACTTACCAGAGGGTAAACCTCATTCAAAATGTATTTCTCATTTATTTCTAAGTAGACATGTCTCTTATTTAAAGTGGACAGTTCTCTATTTGAAAGTGTCTCCTATTTAAAGGGTTGTCCAGTCCAAGGTGATTCTTTTTAAATCAGAAGAAGGGAGAGCAGCAGTCTTGAACTGCCGATCATCAGTATGAGTAAGCTGGCACATAGGCCACGTGGTTAGAATCTTTCCCTTTATAGTTAATCGGTATCAAGTTCATTGCTTATACCCAAAGGCTGCTGCAATGTATGCAATGTCATTCAGTAAAATATATACAAATTTGGTACAAAACTTAGAACATTCACATTATCAAAACATGACCTAATCAGCACAAAGCTATGGAGACACTTTAATATAACAATTAAAACATTAAATAATAAAATTTATAAACTAAAATCATCACGTGGCCACTGATACATTAAAAGAAATATTAAATAATACAATTGATAATTGTGTACAACTTTGGTAAGAAAGATGCATCTTGGTATGGATGGCATCCGATGAATCCATCTCCTTTACCGTTAATACCGTAGCTACCTCAGCAATATAATTTTTTATTTTATTTTCCTGGCAGCAGTTGCAAAAAGTGCTACACGCCAGGTCACATATTTATCTGTGTCTCTTTATAGTTAAAGATTCTGCATTTCTATTTAAAATAAAACAAACAGATTTTCCCACATTTTATGTTCCTTTTCTGCTCTTTTGGAAATGGCAGCAATTTAGTATTGGGCTATTTTCTGACTGGTCCCTTCAGCATCTTCTCAAAATCACAAAGGTCCTCCTAAGCCCCCAAACGGTTGGCAATCATTGCAATACTTTATCTTCTGCATAGAAAATTAATTTTAGATAGTTGCTCCTAAATTTTGGTTGGATGATTTCACCCAAGTGTTCGATAAATAGATTAAATAACAAGGGAGTGAAAGGGCAGTCCTAACAAGAACTCTTTTAAACCTAAAGGTTTCTAGTGGAACTTTGTCTACATATATTGAGACAGTAGGTTTAGAATACATTAGCTTAACCCAAGACATGAATGTGGAGCCCATCCCTATTTTGCTCAGTATCTGGAATAGTTCGACATTTTAAAAAGGTAGGCCAATTTTCTTGGCTAAATGGCGTAATAGCATAATCAAATAAGAGAAAAATCAACTTGGGTAGCCATCTGATAATTGGCCAGGTTTCCAGTCAATACTTGAATTATGAAGTGGGGGAGTAAAGGGATCCATAATGCTCCTGAAGTGGACCCATAAGCTCCACCTCTTGCCTGACTTCCAATTTCACTGTCTCCTATTGGTCCCCATAAGACACAGTCCCTATTCCTATTCTTTACTCAATTGCTGAAATAGAATAACTAGGTCTACTTTCTCATGAGCATTATTTATCGCCCACTCAAATCTTCCATTCTTGGGCAAGGTGATTGAGCGAGTGGTTGCTGAACAACTCCAGGCATGCCTGGAAGAAGCGGACCATTTGGATCCCTTCCAGTCAGGATTCAGGCCTCATCATGGGACTGAAACTGCCTTGGTCGCACTGGTTGATGATCTCCGGCAGGCTAGGGACAAAGGTGAGAGCTGTTTCCTAGTCCTGCTGGATCTCCCAGCGGCTTTTGACACCATAACATCCTTCTGGACCGTCTAGAAGGGTTGGGAGCTGGGGGCACTGTTATACAGTGGTTCTGCTCCTTCCTCCTGGGCCATGTTCAGAAAGTGGTGGGGGGGGGGAATGAGTGTTCAGACCCCTGGGCTCTCACTTGTGGGGTGCCTCAGGGTTCTGTCCTCTCCCCCATGCTTTTTAACATCTACATGCAGCCGCTGGGAGAGATCATCAGGGGGTTTGGGCTGGGTGTTCATCAGTATGCAGATGATACCAGCTCTACCTCTTTTTCAAATCAGAACCAGTGAAGGCGGTGAAGGTCCTGTGTGAGTGCCTGGAGGCGGCTGAAAGATGGATGGTGGCTAACAGATTGAGGTTGAATCCTGACAAGACAGAAGTACCGTTTGAGGGGGACAGGAGGCGGGCAGGTGTGGAGGACTCCCTGGTCCTGAATGGGGTAACTGTGCCCCTGAAGGACCAGGTGCGCAGCCTGGGAGTCATTCTGGACTCACAGCTGTCCATGGAGGCGCAGGTCAATTCTGTGTCCAGGGCAGCTGTTTATCAGCTCCATCTGGTACGCAGGCTGAGACCCTACCTGCCCGCGGACTGTCTCGCCAGAGTGGTGCATGCTCTAAGTTATCTCTCGCTTGGATTACTGCAATGCACTCTACGTGGGGCTACCTTTGAAGGTGACCCGGAAACTACAACTAATCCAGAATGCGGCAGCTAGACTGGTGACTGGGAGCGGCCGCCGAGACCACATAGCACCGGTCTTGAAAGATCTACATTGGCTCCCAGTTCGTTTCCAAGCACAATTTGAAGTGTTGGTGCTGACCTTTAAAGCCGTAAATGGCCTTGGTCCAGTATACCTGAAGGAGCGTCTCCACCCCCATCGTTCTGCCCAGACACTGAGGTCCAGCACCGAGGGCCTTCTGGTGGTTCCCTCGTTGCGAGCAGCCAAGTTGCAGGGAACCAGGCAGAGGGCATTCTCGGTAGTGGCGCCCCCCCCCCCGGTGGAACGCCCTCCCATCTGATGTCAAAGAGAACAACAACTACCATACTTTTAGAAGACATCTGAAGGCAGCCCTGTTTAGGGAGGCTTTTAATGTTTAATAGATTACTGTATTTTATTTTTCTGTTGGAAGCCGCCCAGAGTGGCTGGGGAAGCCCAGCCAGATGGGCGGGGTATAATAAACAAACAAACAAACAAACAAATAATTAATTAATTAATAATAATAATTGGCACCTGTTACAAAATAAAGCAAAGATCAGAAAAATCTTCATTTTTTTGCACTCACTAGTTCTCCAGAATGGGAGAGACAACCTCTGTTCCATATCTGCCAAGTCTCCCGTTGTTCGCGGGAAACCCCTGTATTTTAAACCGTTTCCCGCTGGCAGCCCGGATTGGAAAAAATCCCGTAAATCACCCTGATTTCCTACCTGCCAGGGAGGCTCCTTTTGGGTCCTGGCGCCACCCGATTTCCGGTGCCCATTGGGTAGCGCGGCACCGGAAGTCGCTTTTACGCAACATCCGGTGCCGCGCTGCTGCTGATCACGCATTTTTCAGCGGGGAAACTTGGCAGCTATGCTCTGTTCAGCCCTCCCTCCTATGCGGGGCTCACCAAACAGAAAACCTTCCCGAAACAGAATCACCTGCTACAGCTTATCAGTGATGCACAGTGAATTATTTCTTTCATTAGTCAAGATCCCTTTGGCCAGCAACCTCTCTGTACTAGTCTGTGTTCCCACTGTGGACAATATTCACATGGGTTTGCCTTGTTTTGCATGGGAATGCATTCTCAACACCCCTTCAACTCTACATAACTTTTTCCAAAAATCTGTACACTGATTTTATCCAATCTAGATCTTCACAAAGAAGCTGGCTAGAGCTATGCATTTCCTCGGCAGCAAAAGTTCACCATCTGCCCCTAGACCTGCAGGTTCCACCCCAACAAGACAGAAAGCACCCCTCCTGTGTGCCAGCCCCAGAGAGTTAAATTGCAGCAAGGAATTAAGAAAGAAAAGACAGGGAGGAGTCCAAGAATGTGCTGTTTCTTGAGTCAGGGTTCTTTTGGATTCCGACATAGCCCAAGTTGTTCCCTCTTGCGTGGACCAGAAAATGTACCTAGATTCTAAGGTAGCCGGAATTCTGAGTGTGTGTCTGGAATCGGCTGACAAAACCCTGAGCAAGGACAGGCAGGCAACCAACTAAGTAGCTGAAGTGAGATCTTGCCTGGGATCTGCATGAATGAATCACAGGATAGATGGTTTGATACCAGCCAGTACATAACCACATTAAGGCAGCTTAAGGAGGCAAATTAAGTCATCTCTGGAGCTTTCTAACACAGGAGCTAAGGAGATGCATCACAAAAGATTGGTGGTTATGGTGAGCTGTATTTCAAGTACTGACCCCAGGCCAAATTTAATGTTCAGAAATAATGCCTGTTTCTAAGACAGTAGTTCTAATTATATTTAGCCCAAAGTAAATATTAAAATAAATGGGACTTCCTCATGAGTAAACATAATTAGAATCACCCTGTAAACCAATTATGTTAGACTCAGAGGTAATGGAATATGAATAAGACTGCCTACCACAAAAAAACGGTTTCTGTTCATATTCTTTGTAAACAACCAAATATAACATGAGAGTACAATAGTTAATTTGTTGTCTCAGACAAATGCTTACTACAAATCCAAGCTGTTAATAATGTTTTCAGTACTTTCATAGGCATTTTTACTTTATTTCTCCATTGCCTTTAGCTGCGATTCGTGCATTGCAGTGGATTGCACTAAAAACCCTTTGGGTTCTTTCCAACTCTACAGTTCAGTGTTTCCAGATTAATCTAACCTGTTTCAAGTGGTTTTTCAGTGTTCTAAATTCCATTTCCAGACTTCTCAGCATTAACTCAAGTTGTTGTTTTTCTTCCGTTTGTTTATAGTACTGCTCCTCTTTCTTCCTTAACTGTTCTTGGTTTTCCTCGTACAACCTTTCAGCACTTGTCCTCTTTTCTTCTTCTTGTTTCAAAGAAAATCTGGCAAATAACCATTTTAAAAGATGTGTATGAATACAGAGGCAGGCATTTAATGTTAGGTTAAAATGCCTCTATAAGAGATGTTTGAGGCTATGTGCATGGGGGAGCTGTGCTTGTTTGCCCTTCATCCATAGATCTCAGGGCAGTTTGCAACACAAAAACAGAAGATAAGTAATAAAAACATATGCAAACTGATAGCAACACTTGGCCTACACATTTTGGACTTAAGCACATAGGTCCCTGTGGAAATATGACAATGTGCAGACATCAAGTGATGCCATTTCTGTATGTTGTGCCACTTTAAGAATAGGCTACTCTAATAAAACCTTAGCTTAGCAATGCTGACTCCATCCTAGAAAGTCTCCAACTTTTTACAGCAGAAGTATCTAATAAAACCGATTCCATTTTATTTTTTTTAGATTATCAAAATTGAAATTTTTTATGACAGCTTACTTGAGACTGCTGATAGTACTTTCCCATTCAACTTTTTTATGATCCAGTGTAGATTTCATTTCTGTCATTTCTTCTAGTATTCTCTGCTGCTCTTTTTTCTCATTCTCAACTTTTTTTACTTTTCCTCGAAGATGAATAGAACATGCTCTTTCACGTTCAATTAAACTTTCATATTCATGACATATATTTTGAATTTTCAGGAGACTCACGGAATCCACTTTGGGGGAAAACAGTGTAGTATTAACTTACTTGCTCAAAATTTTAATTCATAGCAACAAGAAAAAGTGAGTTATGTATAGCTTTATATCAATACCCTGGGAAAATGTGCTTGGAAAAAAATCACACATATTGATTGTATTCTTGAGGTGTGATTCACACAATGAATTCTTGGTAAGTTTAGGGTTCCGAATTCACCGGTGTTGAGGGGTGCACTGCACATGCATTGTAAATGCACTTGCACTTCCAAGAATCTGGGCCTCAAGTGACAATGATGGCTATAGGAACACTCCCAGATTATGAACCTGCTCCTTCAAGGGGAGTGCAGCCATGTCCAGAAGAAGCTGTTCCACCAAATCTCAGACATGGGAATTACCCACCCACAGGATCACAGTCTTGTTTGGATTAAGGTTCAACTTATTGATCCACATTACTGTCTCCAGGCATCAATTCAGGACCTGTACTGCCTCTTCTAAAACTTATAGAAGGGAGAGACAGAGCTGAATGTCATCAACATACTGCTAGTTGTTTGGTCCAAATTCCCTGATGAGTGGTTGCTTTGTTGCTGCTGCTATTGCTAGGAGTTAAAATCCTTGTTGATCTACTGCAAATCACCCACAGGAAGACATACAAACATATTCAGATGGTCCCACCCGTACCCTGCCAATTAGATTTTAGGGGCATACAGGGTAAAATAGAGGGAGAGGAAGTCTTGTTTACAAGAGCAAAAGTTGTGCAAGCAGCTTGACACTGTTGGGTGTTGGGTGTTAAAAATATTTATTTTGTTCTGAATATTATGCAATAGCACTGTGCTTACCTTTACTATCCAAACTAAGTTTTTCTATCAACATCATAGCTTCTCTATAGACTGAAGTAGGTAACTCAATATCATCTGTAGGTGTATCTGAAGACGGAGTTAAGTCATCAAAATCATTGGTAATTCCCACTGCTCTATAGATCTATAAGTAATAAATACAAAATCAAATAGAGTAAAACTTCATAGCAAATCAGACCATTTCTTTTTAACTATTAGGCCATAAATAGTGTTTCAAGAATACAGCAATAGCTCAGTTCAGCACAATTCAGTCAAATCAAACCATGATCAGTTCACATGCTGGTTATTTCACTACAAAACACTTGAGAAGCATGACTGTCCTTGACCTTGGTGCCATGATCCTCCCCTCTTGTCTACATGTGAACAGATCTACAGTTTGGTCCTAAACAATGGTCTGATGTCCAATATGCAAACAAGCCAGGGTTTAGCTTGTTACACAAACACATCTTTGTGCTATATCAAGGGTAGCCAACATGGTGCCTTCCAAATACTGGATTGCAACTCCCATCAAAACTGACCATTTGCTATGCTGTCTGAGGCTGATGGGAGTTGTAGTCTAAATAACATGTGGCATCACATTAGATGCCCCTGCGCCACATTCTCTGTCAGCTCACCCACTTCCAAACAGTCTCTGGATTTTATGCCAAAGCATTTTGCTTTGTTCAGTTGAATGCAAAATGGTGGTACACCTAAGCTGTTATATTGTCATTGGCTGGCTCTCCCTAGACAGAAGGCTAGCTGAGAACTTGCCTACTTAACAACTTTCAAACAGCTCTTGGCTTTCCTAATAGTGCTGCTGATTTCTAACTCTCCGGGTGCTGGTATCCACACTTCTTCTCTCCCAATTTCTTTAACAGTCCTATATAGCCATGACCAGGATTTTGTCATAATTTGCCCCGCATTCACAACTTTATTATAGCTCATATCCAGTTGTGTATTAAAAGAAGTCACAAAAGTTCCATTGGTCTGACTGAATCATTAAACTTCCTTCCTTCCTGAAAGTGACAAATTATTAATGTCTAACTGCAACAGTTATTTTGCCAGCAATCACCAAGTGCAGATTGTCCCACTCAGCGATCTCTTCACACATCCAGGGAATGTGCATGTCCAAGGCTTGCTACAACTCATTCCTGCTTTTGCGCATTATCCTAAACCTTGGATCAGCATGACATGAGTGTGGCCATTCTTCCTCAAAAATTGGTGAAAATACCTTTGCCATTTATAGTTCTGTACAAATGTTTATAAGTTAAGGTAAAATTTTGACAGCCTATTTTACAGTACCTTTTTTGTTTCATTCACATTTCGGGCTTGATGTCTAGAAAACAAACATAATACTTTTTCAGTATGAAAGTGTTGCAAGTAAGCTACTTTTAACTTTAAAAATGTACACAAATTTTGTATCTGTATCTTTGGGCAGTGGCTCAGTCTGTTTTGGAGCCACTTCGTGTGTTTCTAATTAGGCTCTTTATCTGGAACTACATTAGATCTGTTAAAAACTAAACTGTTTTCCCATCATTCACTATAATGGGTAAACTAAAAACAGTACATATACTTTAACATAAGTGGATTAAATTAGCAGCCCCCACAGCAACCCAAACAAAGTGCAGAAGCCTGTCAAATTTTAGGCAGATAAACCCAGCGTGAGGGTGTGTGCAAGGCACTTTTAAAGTTTGATGGGAAATAATTCACTGTTATTAAAAGTTAGACCTGTGTGTCTAAACCAGTGTTTCTCAAACCTGGGGCCCCTGCTGTTGTTGAACTACAACTCCCATTATCCCTAGCTAACAGGACCAGAGGTCAGGGATGATGTAATCTCACTGTATACAATTTGTACAAGTGACAATAAAGTATTTCAATGATAGGAATTGTAGTCCGACAACTGCTGGTACCCAGGTTTGTTGAATACTCGTCTAAACAAATGATCCCCACACCTCTTAAGCTCAGGGTATTTCCTGAGTCAGCGTCTCAAAATAATGAGGCATTTGAGTTGAGACTACAGAGACACTTGTAATCTTATGGAGTCTCTGTGAGGCTTTGAGACACTTTGTTAGAGGCACAGATTCAAAAATATAAGAACAGATCCTGAATCACCTGATCATTCAGGGTACACAGAGAATTGATGCATAGCCCTGGCAAATTAAAAATTAAACCAAATGCAAATTGGCAGCATGAGCACATAATTGCAAAGACTTCCTCAGGAGAACTTGGAAGGCTCTGGTAAATCTGGAGACACAATACTTGGCTAAATATATCACTGCCATTATTCCAAATAACAGAGCTTTTTACACTCACCAAACAAATAACATGCATTCAATGGTGGGATAAGCTCAGTCTGTAGTGCATAATACTCTTGATTTCTTGGATTGCAGGGGAATGGACTAGATGACCCTCTACAATTCTATGATTTTAATGTTCTAAACAAACAAACAAACAAACAAACAAACAAACAACATTATGGCTGTCAGTACCTCTCTTCTTCCAAAGATCCTTCACTTAAACTGCTGTCATCATGAAGTTCATGTAGATTTTCAATAATCTCCTGACTGGTTTTCTGCTTTGAAATCCATTTTTTGTTTTCACTCTTTTCTACATCCTTCACCTTGGCAATAGGATTTCCCCTCAAATGCAGAAAAAACATAGTATTTAAGAAGCTACAGCAAAATATTGTAAACCGCACCACCTTAAATAATATGCATTGGGGAAAAACAAATGCACCTGTAGCAAAACAAAAAAATTATACAGTGAGAAAAATGAAACCATAACATACTTAAAGATGGAAAAATTATTGGCAGATGATTGTTGGGACCAGATCTTTGAGGAAAATTAGAGCTAAATGCTACTAACTACAACAGTATGACTATTTCAATTGAAAATGATGAACTATGCTCTCACGTGTCCAGGATGGAGATGTAAATATAGTCTACATCAGATGGTTGTATAGTTACTTATCCCCTTGTGCAAACTCATTCAGTACATTCATATGAGTACAGATGTATATTAATATTATTATTCATACTCACTTCTTAAAAGTTACTGTAAGTAATCCCTTTTTATCTACTGAGGAAATTTTGCTCATTAATTGACTTTCTTCCATCATTTCACCTTCATTTTCTGAGGGCTTTTGATCCCTTTGTTCAATATTCATAGCCAGTTTTTTTCCAACATTTGCAGTTTCTTTTTTTCCAGCAACCTCCACTTTCTCCCATTTCTGCTTTCTTTTTTCCTCTTCAACCTAAAACATATTGTCAATATATTGTCAGAATGCATGTAGATTGCCAATAATTTTTCATTGTTCTTTTATTTTTTTGCTCAACACTCCAGGAAAACAACCATTTCACCACTGGAAAGAAAATACTCACTACTAAGCTTGCAAGTTAATAAGAATTTGTATTGCATAACAGGTAGTAATGAAAGAATACATGAATTAGTGACAGAAAAAACCCACAGTATTTAAGTGAAAGCAGATAAATTATTTAGAGAAGTGACCAACAATACTATAAATGAGGGAAATGAATCTTACAAGAGTAACATTTCACACAGCAAAAGTGAAGAATGCTAAGCAAGAATGACAGTAAATGGAAATATTGATCAATACCCTGTTCAGAAGCCACTTTCACATTTTTTGGGCCAAATTCTTATCCTGATTAAAATGGGTGCAGTGTATTTGTCAGGCCATTGCACCTATTTAAAACTTAAGTTATTTGTGGCCTTTTCATGTTAGTATAGTCTACTATTTGTAAACCACCCTTGATTCATAGATCTCAAGGTGGTTCACAGCATAGAAATACCAGAAAAAACACAAAATACATGATAAAAACAAATTGGTGAATTAATAGTTAAAATCATCGTCTAATGGAAAGAAAGCATATATAATCTCTTCCTTCATGATCCGCTTAAGAAGAATTGTGTGAAGCTTAAAAAGAGGGCTTTCCGACAAATGTTGAAGAGCTAAAATGAACAGAATGTGCAAGAAAGGATGTGCAAGAAAGATCAAAGAATGAAAAGCAGCAGGTACACTTCTACCTCTTTTTGCAGTTGGGCTTTTTCGTTCTCCAAAGCCAGGAACACTATCTGCAGCATTCCTACCTCATTTTTAAACCTTGCGACATCACATTCCAATTCTTTATCCAGTTCTTTTTTTGATGCTTGATGGAAGCTTTGTACAGAGTTTATCACTTTATTTCCAATCTCAGTATCGGTATCTTTACAACTGCTTACAACAGTCTTAAAACTATGTAGAGTTTTTCTACTTGTTTCGTTTGCTACATCAAAATGTAAATTTGAATTGTCCATCATGATAGGTTGTTTGATACATGCAGTCTTAAAAGTTGCATCTGAAACATTGTCTTTACAAGTATGCAATGGTGAATAATTGGGACTTGTTATTGGAGCTGAAGTCTTCCCACTCTTATTTGTTTCCAAGTGTTCAACTGTATTGTCACTCCTTTCTTCACCTAGATTCACTTTTGTACCTCCTGTATTATTGGACAATGCCTCATCATATGTGTTCCAATGCTGTTCAATATTCTGATTTTCATTCTTACACAGTTTAAAAAGAGGCTTCTGAGAAATGGAATTTTGGGGATATAAAATCGTGTTTTCAGTACTGAATTCCACTTCTGTGATCACAGAGTTTGACTCTCCATCACTCTTTCCCTGTATACCAATGGTACCTTTAGACAGATGAGGTGGTGATGATTCTTTCGTACCCTCTAATACACCACAGAAGCCATCTTGCGATATTCCTTCCACAGCAGTATTGCATATTTTCTCATTTCCATTAACTTCACCGAACATTTGCTTTAGTTCTGCTGTAATGCTCTTAAAATTTGTTTTGACTTCCCTTTTCTCACTTGCAACCCACATTTTTTCATATCTTTCTTCCCAGAGTGTTGAATACAAATGATTGTATTTATTGTTTGATTCCGCATTGTAAACAGCTGCTTCCGTTTTCTTTTCATCACAAGTATATGCAATTTCTGCCTTGTCAGTCTGATTTTCAGGTGGTGGTTTCTCTATAGAGTTGGATGTGTCTATTATATTTATATCCTTATGCAAGCAAGTATGGACAAAGAAGAATTAGCAAATGATAACCAATAATTATGCTACAAATATTATAAGAAGGAATTCAATGCTGGCCTTTTATTTTTTAACAAAAATGTTGGGACTGCAGCATCATAATAAATGAAATATATTTCTTCCTTTTGTGCACTTGTGTGTGTGTGTGTGTGTGTGTGTGTGTGTGTGTGTGTGTGTGTGTGTAATTTACTAAACTCATCACTTTGGACAGATTTATAAAGTAAAATAAAAAATTCAAGTACTAATATTAAGTATTCCCTGTACAGATTTTCAATTATTGTGTAGCAGGAATAACTGAGGAGGTTGGAGAAGAGCTATGAATCTTTTGAGAATTCACGGCTCTCAAAAGCATTAGAACTCAGCAAATCTAATGTATTCAGATAGATAGGAATACTCAACAGGTCACAACATCTTCCCAAGCTACCTGGGGCCTCACACACCATTGTTACACTTCCCACTTCAGTAACTGTCACCACTCGCGGTGGTTATTACTGGGTATCTGTGCAAGCCACACATAGCCACTTGCAAAACAATGGAAAACAATGGCTGCATTAGTTGTGGCTGAAGGGGCTGGTGCGGCTTCCAAAGAAGCAGACAGGTAGTGGGAACGATCCGATCTATGTTTATGGGGAAAACAAGAGCCTTTCCCATTACGAGGCAAAGGTTGAACTTGGACAAGGTTCAGTTCCAAAGACACTGTGCTTAGCTCTGTGAACACTCACGTGAAACAAGTGTCTATCCCCACCCACCTTAAGGAAACAATGACATAAAAACCTCAAACAAGGGGAGAACACAAGGTGGAAACGAACAAGTGGATGAAACACTGAAGACAGGAAGAAACAGACCCTAGAAAAGACATGGGAATGATCGGGAGAAGAACAAAGTGTCGGGCAGAACACTGGGTGAAGGGAACCAGACAAACCACAGAATCAAATGACTTCCCACATGGTCAACAAAGGGAAGGACAGAAAGGCAAATACACACAACAAATAAGAACCGTTATGATCCAAAGACAGGTCCACAGAGTTGAGACATCTCCACTTTTGGATCTGGCTCCCGAAGGAGGAAGGGGTACTGAAATTCAATGGAGCTGTAATTTTTTCTTGCTGTCACTGGAGGGTGCTCAGTATCTATTCTGAATACATATCTTCCTGCCTTGCGAAACTACAAGATACTTGAAATATACTGGAGAAATTTTGACACTGTATGTTTAAGTGCTTCTGTGGTAAAATGTAGGCTAGAGAATCTCTCTTGGTGGGACTGTGATTTTCAGCGACCCCAAGAAGTAATGCGCCCAAGTAATTCCATGTGAAAGAATGATACAAACATTGATTTGCAAGACTACTGCAAAGGTCTGACCATTATTTTGAATTCCTCGGTAATTGCCATTTCGCTGCTAAAAATCTTTCTAAATACACTTTTCTATCAGTGGCATAGCTTTTAATTCTTTCCTTTGCTCAACATTTGACATGCAGCAGTCCATATTTTCAAAAAAAAAAAAAAGTATTTATTCTACCTCTTTCATTTATTCATTCATAGAGGAAAGGATCTATAAATGTGTTGAGATCACAGAAACCAAGAGCCTAAGGGAGTTCCCATTCAAATAAACACAATACAGTTCTAGAAATAGAGAATGGGCAGTGATGAGAAATCTGGCTGAAATTAACAAGTAGAAAAAGACATAGAATTTGGAAGCAGAGATGATGAAGGTATCAAATTCATCAATTTACCTTCAAAATCACTGAAAAACTAAAAAAATAATAATCTTAAGGATTGTTGTAGTCACATAAGAAACAATATTCAGTTTAAGTATTCAAATGTTTTCAGTTGTACTTATGTACTGTTTTCAAATACTTACCTTGTTCTCATCTTTTTCTAATTCTTTCATGCCTTTTTGTTCATTACATTGATCTGTAAAATATTAGATGAAAATGGGTGTTAACTATTATAACTTCTGTTTCACTGTACTCCACAGAAAACCCAGATAGTATAAACACTTCTGATGGTTGTTGTTGTTGTTGTTTTTAAAACCTAACAAGTTAGCTATACTGAACTGAGACGTATTCGGATGTATTCAGACTTCCAAGGCAAGTAATCAAATAACATTCCAGGGCACTCAGAACTGTCAGAATATTTCCAGCAGTAATTAAAAAAATGGGAGAAGAGAGGAAAATGTAGTTAGGATGTCCCTACAAATACCAACTCCAACTAAAATTAATTCTTCAACATAAATTAGAACCAGAACTAACTAAAACAACTAACCCAGTTTCAAACCTTGCAATCCACAACTCTGTTAAGTGGACCCACTAACTATCAAATGAGTTGTGAATAGAATTGTAAGGCATTTTCTCTGCTCTTTGGTATATAGGCAGAGCCTAATATTGCAAAGAATGAAACCAACTACCTTTTAAAGCAATTCTTGTTCGAACATCAGCTAACTCTTCTGCTCTCCCAGCAACACTGGTTTTGCTTGCAGCATCACTTTTAGTTAACTGTAGTAGAGAGGCATCATCTTGCATCAGAGAGCTAAACGGTTTAGCGTAAGGAATAGTCCTCAATGAATTACTGGTAGAATCCCAGTCAGATGTACCTGATAAAGTCAGAATAGTTTTAGAAAGTTCAAAATGCATTGTATTTAAGTAAACACCATGACACATTTACTTTTTCTAGAAAACAGACCAAAATTACCTATTATGTTTTAAATTTATAGATAGAAAGATCTATGGCCTATTATGAACAAAGGAAAGCTCCCTATAGTTGAAATACTCATCTCTGCAATATGGAGTACCACAGCTCTTCTTTAGGAATTTCAGTAGTAACCCTCTATGCAAGGGTCTTCTGTTTACAATAATACTTGGCCATGCATCTCATAAGAGAAACACAGTCATCTGTATATGGAAGCATAGAATGTACCAAGGCCACATTGCCTGCCTTTTCTCAAGAACTTAATGTGGGAATCTCTCTCTTATTTTTGACAGTGTGTCATGGACTGGCTGGATGCAGGAGAGTGGTGAAAGGAACCAGCTGGGGAACCGCAAGGGAAGAAGGCTTAGAGCCTGGGGATTGTTGGTGGGACAACGATGAGTGGTCAGAGGGAGAGAAGGAGGTGTCAGAAGCTGAAGAGGTAACATGGTTTAGTGAGCAGGAAGAGTCTGTGACAGAGAACAGTCCAGAACCAGGAGCAGAAGTGGGCTGGAGAGAGGAGGGGGGGGGGCAAGAGGCAGAGATGAAGCAGGATATTAAAGAAGCCAGGGAGTCTCCTGCTGTGACCTGCTCTCCTCCTCCCTGGTCTCCCAGAACTGGAGAGGTATGAAGCAAGCAGAGCAAAGACGGGCAAGACAAAGGAGCCTCAGATTGCTTGAGGAGGACCCGGGGAAGGAGGAGACTTAGGGAGCTATGAGAAGGCAGGGACCTTCAATCCTTGCAACTGCCTCGTCAGGGCAAGACCTGCTGGGAAAAATTCCTGTGCTCACCAGGCCTGAGCTGTTTTGTTTCTTTGAATAAACAGTTAACTTCATTGACACCTTGTGAATTATTGATGACCTGATCCTGACACCTGCCCTGAGAGAGACTAAGCTAATATATGGTGGCCTTAAGTTCTTTCTTCAGAAGCATAGGATAGTTAATTGTTGTATTTTCAGTGTATGACACAAATAAAACTATCTAAGAACCTTCAAGATCATCTTCAGCGTCTAGTCCAAGTTCTTCCATTAAATCTGAAAGTAGAAAAAATACAAAGGATGTCAGCTGAAAATGATATTAAACAAAATGTGTATTTTCCTCCAAATAATTTATTGTAGAATGCATTACCTGATTTTTGCTTTTCTTTGCTTTCTGTCCTCTGATGATCAGCATCATGTTTGAAGTTACCTTTATCAGACTTTGCCTGCAACAAAGATAATCCAAAAAAGAAAGATGAAACATCTGAATTGGACCGTTAGCTATGATGATTAACTGAAGTAATTAGATTCATGTGAGATGACCAACTCAGTGTAGGTTACCCTCTTCCACTGTGGGAAGTTTGCTGGAGCAATAATTTTAATGGTGTAAAGCAGGTTCGTGACTGAATGCGGGATACTACATATAGAAATTAACATATCTCCCATTGTTCTCACACAATAAAATTCACTCAAACGGGTCAACTGCTTGCAGCCAAACATCTCCTAAGGACCATTACTGGTGACCTCAGTATTGCAGCTTCTCCATGATACATTGGTTACAACTCATCTACCATGTCTAGATCAAAAGCATTTTCAGCTATTCAATGTTACACTTCCAAAGCTTACCTATGATCTGTTCCCTCACATATACACACTACGATTTGGTAAGTATGTAAAGTAAAGAACATAGCTCAGTTGGTTAGAGTGTGGTGCTGATAATGTCAAGATTGCAAGTTCACTCCCCATATGGGACAGCTGCACATTCCTGTATTGCAGTGGGTTGGACTAAATGACCCTGTGGGGGTCCCTTCCAACTCTACAATTCTATGATGCTATATAGCAGTGATGGCGAACCTATGACACACGTGTCAGACATGACACGCAGAGCCCTCACTGCTGGCACGCGCCCCACCGGCCCATTTGCACTGTTGTTGTTGTTTTTTGCCCCCCATTTGTTCTCCCGCTCCTCCTACAGCTTGTCTCCACTAGAGCTTGTCTCCGCTGTTGCTGGTAGCCAGAGATTGGTTTTTTAACTCTTTCTGTGCTGATTTTTCTGGCACTTTGGCAGCCTATGATTGGGTGTAACAGCGTTCGTTTTTTAACCCGTTCTGTGCTGGGATTTTTGGTGCTTTAGCAGACTATGTCGGTGCTGCGTGTTAGTTTCAGCGAAGGTATTATTCGTCATTTATTTTTGTTCTCTTCCCCCCCCCAAAAGCGCAGCAGCTTTGGGGCATCCCCCCCAAAAAACCTCCAAAACTTTGGTTAGCAGCTCCCCCAAAAAAGCTCAACAACTCTGGGCACTTTGTGATAAATAAGGGTTTTTTGGTTTGGTTTGGTTAAATAATTAGTTTTTGGTTTATTAAATACAGTTATATATTACAATTATACATTTTTGTTATTTAAACTATAAATATCGCAAAATTATGGTGTTTTTTCTCGAAGTGACACATCACCCGAGTTATGCTCGGTTTTTTGGCGAATTTTGACACACCAAGCTCAAAAGGTTGCCCATCACTGCTATATAGCCATATTTTGGTAACCACCTCTGTATCTCTCTACTATGCCTCTCCCACCCCACATCACAGGTCGGATTGTTCTATGCTTCTCAAATCCACTTTTCTCTTTTTCAGTATGTTTCACATATTGCAATGCAACTCTCTAACAACTATGGCACCCTCAAGAGTTCATGGAATAAAAGGCTGCTCTCCTTCTGTTCACAGCTCTTTTGACACTATATTTTAAAATACTAGCTTGTACTATGTTACATTTTTAAATTACTAATTTTGTTAGTTTTATACACGGCACTACAATAATTACATGTGGACTATATCTTGAAGTGGCAGAAGAATTCTCTTAGAAGCACAGGTCAAGACAGTTCTATGTTCATATGTTCTTTAAAAAAAACACAACCCACCAAAACCTTTAAAGACACACATAAGGAAATCAAGAATAGGCTCAAAAGAGCAAAGCCTTGTCAGTAGTGCAAAGTAGCCTACCTTTGAAGTCCATGAAGATTCTGCATCTTCCTCTTCCTCATACATTCCAAATGTCAATGCAGCTACAAAATAAAAGATCGACTGATTTTTCTCTATAAAAGAAAATTTTCTCCACAAGCAAGAGGG
Organism: Zootoca vivipara; assembly: GCF_965207765.1. Taxonomy (NCBI): domain Eukaryota; kingdom Metazoa; phylum Chordata; class Lepidosauria; order Squamata; family Lacertidae; genus Zootoca; species Zootoca vivipara. Next base: position 18,064,373 of record NC_142592.1, on the reverse strand, counting down.
CAGCCCCAGCTGACAAATCATCACAGCAAGTGACAAAGCAGCAAATCTGAGTTGAGCATTTGCTTGGCTAGAGAAAGTACTAGTATTCATTTCATCACAGTATCAGTTAAACTGCACTGTGACACTCTTTCTGATATTTGGGGCCTAAACAACTTTAAAAACTTATGTGAGCACCTTTAATTGGGTCTGGAAACAAACTGGCAACCAATACTGCTCCTTTAAAACTGGGGTTATAGGAGTTCTAAAGGGAACCCCAGCCAGTAATCTGAGTGTTGCATTTTGAAGTTTCTGAGTAGATTCAAGGGCAGACCCACAAAGAATACATTGGGATAATGCAATCTGGAAGTCACCAGAGATTGGAGTACCATGGCAAGTTATATTTGTCCAAAATGGGCTGTAACTGGTGAACCATGCAGATGAGACAGCGGTGTTGGAAGAAAGGGTTTTGGATTTGTTTAGCACCCGAGAAAATTTTGGGACAAACTGGGTCTGCTGAAAAGGAGAAGACTCCACTTGAACCAGGATGGAATCAGACAGTTAAGACTTAAAATTAAAAAGATGGCAGAGCAATTTTAAAATGGATTGAAGCAGGAAAGACAGGAAATAAGCAGCACCTGGTTCAGAACAAATCAGGGATGAGTAGGGAAATGTTTATGATCTAAGTGGGTGAACACTGAGAGTGCATGGCCATATGATAGACAAGGGGGGTGGTCATAGCATTTTAGGATAAAATACATATGCCAAAGACATTTGGAGAGTGCCACCATATCTAGGTATCCTTATTTTGATGCTGGACCACTTTGATCTGACCAAGATGGTTGAGCTGGAGTGCACTGTCTTAGCGGAGAACATGCATAGGATTATGCCGTTATAGTAGCCCCACATTGGGAACCACGGGGTTAGAGGCAGGCAGGTACACAGGTAAAGGCTGTCTGAGGGCAGACTGAGACCAATGCTTGCAACAAGTTTCAGATTTTAAACATGCGAGTGACCGAAATAAAATTCCAAAATGTTATTAACATTATAATCTGTGATATGGATAAAGAAAATTTGAGTTTTCTACCATTTTTAACAGCACCATCTTGTAGGGGATTCTGAGGGCTCCTGATATGTATCCTTTTTTTATCGGCAACATCTGATTTCCCCCCATCATCTTCTTTCTCAGCATCTTTCTCTGAAGATTCTTCCTAATGCAAAGAATGTACTAATTTTAAAATTAAACTTCCCACTTATTGTTTAATCTACATACAAATAATTTTTGTAAGATTTAAAGCGGAAGCCCTGTACACTACTTACCTGGGACTAAGCTCCACTGAACAAAATGATACTTACTTCTGAGTATGTACAAGTACATATAGGATGGTGTTGTAAAGTTAAAAATATCACTCTAGGGTCCTCTTGTGGGAAACACTAAGAATGGCTTTCTATCTGAAACATCTTGCTTCAGACAGCTGCCAATGCATTATAGGGTGAGAAATGTCAATCAATCTGTCAATCACTAAGAACTCTGAAGAGGGTTCTCTCAGAAACCAGTCAGCTGATTGGTGTTGTCAGTGAGCCCTACTTGCCAAGGAACAATTAAGAACAGACTTCAAACCCTTGATTGTTCATTTGCAGCCACACCTTTACCTGCCCGCACCTGACATCAGATATAATATGAGGTGTGTAGCAGGTTGGCATGGTTTGGGGAAACCTACTGGGCTTCCCCAACTATAGGCCTGTAGGCTAGAGATTCCTCACTGCTGCCATAGTTTACGTACTTATTTTTTAACTACAGTTCCATTTCCATTATTTTATTAACCATAAATCATTACTGATCCGTTATCGATGTAATTCATTGTGCTTTTCCTCTATGGACTCATGAAAGCAGTTCACAATTAAAAAACAGTAATTAAGACACCCTAAGACAGATTTCTGAGGCAGTTCTTAAAGACTCTGTATGCTCATAGCTGTCCTTCTTGTATCCTAAGGCCAGAACCAGCACCTTGAACTGTGACTAAAAAACAAATTGTTAGCCCATGCAGATTTTGTAGCAATAATGAAATACAATAAAGCTAGCACTTACGGGTTAACAATTACACTGCTGTGTTCTGAACCAACTGCAGTTTCCAAGTAATTTTTAAGGGCAGTTATTTATAAAAATGTGTTACACTAGTTCAGAGGTAGCCAATGAGCCGTCTTAAATATGTTTTGGACTACAGCTCCCTTCACCCATGCTGACTATCCCTGCAGTAATTCAATGGCAGTTATACAAAAAATGACAGGGTGGCTAATATGAAACTATAGATTTTACCTTTAATTCACAATTCAGATTCCTTCGCTGAAGTTCATCTTTGCCTTTCATTTTTTGCTTTACTACATGAGTTTTTTCCATCATATTATATTCACTTACTTTGGTACTAGGTTGAAAAGCTTTTAGATTTTCTTCCTCAATATTCTCACTTTTCTGAACTAGTGGTTCACATACTGCTTCTTCCAGTTCTTCTGAATCCATGTACTGTTCTTCTCCAATATTTTGATTATCCAAAAGATCAGCATCCTTGGAATTCTGTTTTCTAGATTTGTGTTTTTCAAGTTCCGTCTCAGACCCAGGATCATCAACGTTTTCAGTGTCATCACCCATGTTTGAATCTACCCCATTATCATGGCAACTGTTTGAGGGAGATGAAAATGCATCTTTTGCACGATCTTTGGTTCCTTCAAAAATCTCAGATGAGGGAAACACTTTTGGGGGGCTCTCATGTGAAATATTGGTGTTTTTCTCATTTTCTTGGAATTGGTCTTCATATTTAGAACTTTTTTCTCTTTCAAATGAACAATTGGACAGTTCATTATTTACACTAATAGCTGTATTTTCATCTGAATGCTCATATTGCCCATCAATAAAAGACACAGGGACGCCAACAGATTCTTTCAGTCCTTCGTTTTGTAAATCTATTTCACTATTAGTATTAGAAGCATTTCCCTCCTGCTTAAGCTCACTGGATGCAATAGATTTTCTTCCTTCTGGTTTTTCAAAATATTCCCCTTTCACATTTTCTATCTTGCCCAAACTTTCTTCTATGTTTTCTTCACTAAAATTATTCTCCTTTTCTTCACTGAAGTTATCTTCCATTTCCTCCTTTATCCCCTCTTCATCTTCCTCCTCTCCTTCCTCTTCTTCCTCCTCTTCCATGTCTTCTTCTTCCTCTTCTTCTTCCTCCTCCTCCTCTTCTTCCTCCTCCTCCTCTTCTTCCTCCTCCCCCTCCTCATATTCTTCCTCTTCATTGATTGAAGAATCATTTGGATCATTCAATTCTTGTTTTGGGGAATTAATGGATACTGCTTGTATATTTTCTTTTGATGATTGATTATTTTCATTGTCTTTATACAAACATAAGTGGGTATAAAAATACAGATGATAAACAAATGATAGATTGAAACTTGTAAATTATTATTTTTACCTGCTTAGAGTCCAGTTTGGGAGTCATCTGGGAACACTTTGAAAAGGAGCCGGGTGAGGATAGAACAGGATGAGGAAAGGATTGAACTTGGAACAAAGGCTTAGGAAGGGACTTTCTCAGATCTTCAGCTTCAGAATCTGATTTATTCTGTTGTGAAATGGCTATATGTTCTGCTCTGATAATGCTACTTTTCTCATCTACTACATCAAAATACAAACACACACAAAAAATTAAACACAGGAGAAATAAATAATTATTTTAAAAAATTGCTCAAGCAAGTTATAATAAACCTGTTTTACAGGCAGCTTACCATTTTTCTTGATTTGCTGGGAAAGATTCATTATCTGAGCCAAACTTGGCTTCTCTGGTTTCTGGAAACAAAATTTAAGCACATTAAGATTTAGCTGAAACAACACTTCATATATTATATTTTTAACAAGGCCACATTATGTTGTTTCTCTCTCAGCAGTGGGTCAAGCAAGCTCCAAGACTTTTACATAATGACCCATCACTGGAGTTATCAATCAATCAATGGATCAATGGATCAATCAATCAATCAGTGTTTATTATGGCAAACAGCCACCCTATTTAAACCACAATTTCTGCATAATTCTCTACATAATAAACAATAAAAATGATCAATCTGGGGTTTAATAATCAATATACTAATTAAGTGTACTTAAAATATGTACATCGCTGGAGTTAGAGTTTGCAAACAGGGGAAAACTCGCAAGCGAACAAAAAATACTGATCATACTGGTTGAGGTATGGTGTAGTACCAATAGCAGATGGTGGACCCAAGTATAACAGGTTATGGTTCAACTGACTTCTGCAAGTTATAACATACCTTAGGACTGAAATCTTCTTCTTCTTCTGAAGAAATCCAGCTGTCATTATCTGCTTTTCCAGAATCTCTGAAATGAACATTTAAAAATCAGAATATAAATCCAGTTTTATAGAACTAATTTCATCAAAAGCAAATGTAAAATCTTACCTTAATGAATCTCCAAAGGAATGGTCATCAATAACTGTTCAAAAAACATATACAATAAACACATAAAAATCAAGACAATGAACAAACTTTAAGGAACAATTTCAGTTAAAATGTTTTAAACTGTACAAATCTATAAAGATTTTAAGGTACAAAGATAAATTATCTTTAAAAATCTGAAAATAACTGCCTTGTGCACTTTTCTCCATATTCACTAGCTAAATAAAAAACAGCAAGCACAGATCTAATATTCCCCCATTGTAAAGCTTATCACTCCCTATGGTATTGGGAATGGTGGAAATGCATCACCATTTAGCATACAAATCCACAATTAATGGTGCACATGGATACGAGTGTGCATGAATAGAAGGACCTATGTAAACACAAAATTCCTTTTCAAGTTGTGGCTTTTTTGACTGCATCAATGTAAAAAAAAAAAAAGCTCCATAGGCATATATTTATTTTAATTGTGAAGTTGTCTTTAAAGCCAAAGTGCAAGAAAGTTTCACATTCACAGATGCCTCAGTGTATATTTGTGACCTTGTTGAAAGCCAAGCCACCTTCCATGTTGGGAGTAATTTTGAGCACTCACACTATCTCAATTCCAAATGGCTGGGTCTTTCTGAGCCTTTTGGGGAATTTCTGAGGGGAAAGAAATCAGGGCTTTCCCCAAGTTATCCAAAGCTCAAAAAAATTCTGGTTTATGTCAGCCCTATTGTCTTGCAAAATTACTTGTTTCAGGGGCAGGGGGTGGGTAGGGTAGGAAATGCAAAGTACTTTCCCTAAATTTCCAGCTCTCTGCAAAGGAAGCTTCTGAGCCTGTTCATCATGCATGAGAACTCTGGAAATCCTCTCTCTTCCCCCAATAGATAAATCAAGGAGATTGAAGAACATCACTACACTTCCCATAACAGGCTGAAAAGGAATTAGAAGCTACACAGAAGAAACAGCCCACATCCTAACACTGGATAGTGCATAGAGAAACAACTTTCAGAGACCAAAGATACAATTCCCTCATCCAAATTACCTCTGCTGACGTGTAACACTGTGAGCTCTATTTAAGCAAGGCCATTACCCTATGGATGAGAAGTTCCTCACTGCCTGAGGAACATTCTCTGTGAAGGTTAGACAATCCCATCATGTGTACAATGGGAGCTCTAGCATACAGTGGATCCATGTAGTACAGAACAGCAACAATCACTTCTAAATCATTAACTCTTAAAGAGAACAAGATACCAAGGGCTAAATTAGATGAAAGGTAAAGTGAGAAATTGCATTTCACATTTCTGCATTTTAAAACAAATTGCAGATATGGGGATGCTGATCAGACCCAAGTCCATGAAAGATAAAAGTGATGCTTATAGCAACTTCTTTCCCAGGAGGAAAAACATTGGGGGGGGGGACAACAACTATGGCAGGGGGAGAGGATTTAAGCATCCATCCTTGGTTGCCATATTTCTCAATCCTGACACACACAAACCCATCATCTAGTTTGGCCATTATTTCCACATCAGCTTGCTACAATTGAACTATGCACTATGGATTTTCTAAAAGCAGTAAGCACAAACCAAAGCAGGGTATCTGAATTAAAAATCTAAATCTAAACGAATCATTACATATTTGACCCTTGGAGACTGTTATACCTTTCCCTGAAACTCCTGCTGTTTGACTGAGTGTCAGGTGCACTTGTCTATCTATTTAGGCCAAGGCATGGAAGGAATAGATAAAAACAGTGAATTCATAAAACAATTACAAATATAGAAACACAAATACACATATAAACTAACAAGTTATTCAATGTAATGAGTTTGCTGCAATGAAAAACAAACCACCAATTCAAGTTCAAGAAAGGCAAATCATCCAACTCTATCCCACAATTTATAAACACCAATTAAGAAGAGACACATTAGTATTCACTTTTGTTATATATACAAGCAGGAAGCTTCCTGATCATTCCTTTAAAGAAGTGACAATGTTGAAGGAAAGACTTACATTGTATCAGTGTTTCATAAGAAAAGAAAATGTAACTTTAATTGTTGGAAAATACCAAACTAAACAGTTAAAACAGGATTAAGGGGCACATGAGAGAGTGTGTGTTTGTGTGTGTGTGTGTGTGTGTGTGTGTGTGTGTGTGTGTGTGTGTGTAAAAAAGGTAAAGGTAAATGACCCCTCGACAGTAGGATACAGAAACGTCTGTCCCCCAACAGCCCCCTGCACAACAATTGAGCTTGTTCCATTAGGAGCAGCAGAAGTTTTTTTAAAAAAAAGCCCAACTGCTGAAGAGGGAGGGGAAGATGTGCAGCAAAAGGAAAGCCAAGGAGGAAACACTTAACCCTCCACATGTACTGCAATGCCATCAAATATTCATCCCATGCAGTACTTAATTAGGCTTGATGGGGCGGGGAAGTATCTCAATGGCTCCAACGAAACAGCATTTTTAAGGTCAATTACTGTGCAAGAGTGTGAGGATCCTCGTTGAGATTACAGATGAGGAGGGAAAGATTAACTGTAAAGAGGATGTTGACAGCAAGTCTAAATGTATATGTGCATGTCTTTCTCTGTGTATAAGGGCTGTGGGTATGATTGAATGAGTGTTATGAACATGTTACTTGAGAATATGCAGCAATTTGCATATGTATAAGAGTGTGCCAGGAGACTCCTCCACTTTTTTATGTTAGTCCTAACCATGGCTTATATGCAGCCCCTGGGAACTTAGACATTAGAAAATGCAGCCCTTGGACCCGAAAAGATTCCCTACCCCTGTTTTACACTATGATAATTATGGTTAAAGAAATACATATCCAACCTAGATTCCACCAGCTTGTAGCTACTTTTTATGAGCACTGTTAGTTTGACTGTTTTGATACCAGTATTGAGAACCCAGGGCTGTTGCTCAAATTGAATGCTGTTGGCAAGTTCAATATGCAGCCAGAAATTAATCTGCCATCTCTCATTCTACAGTGCATCCAGAGACGTTATTATTACCATCATCACCATCATCATCATCATCCATCCATCCTTTAATATATGAATCACTTCCCATGAGGGATTCTGAAGCAATTTACAATATTACTAGAAGTCAAAAACCACGACTCTTAGGTTTCTACTGCAGAAGTGACAGCACAAAGATATGAGAAGAAATGCTGGCTGAAGCCAAGTTTCGATGTGTTTTTTTTAAAAAAAGGGGGGGCACCCCTTTCAGTTTAACATGCTATGTTAAGGGATTTCCATGGTCACTTAAGCTCCAAAATGCTGGGAAGTTACAGCTGCTAAGGGCCACATCCTTAGCAATGTTTTATTTAGGGAATATGAATATGGCATGGTATCATATGTTTTGGTTAGTTAAAAGTTTCACCACTACCTTAAAGCTTTCAGTGGCAGGGGGGTAGACTTAAGCCCCAGACTTCTCTGTACACCGGAAAATGCAACTGAATCTATCATGCAACCAAAGCTACTGAACTTGCAAGCAATACCCTCCACACAGAATGACAGAGCTAGAAATGACCTTGTAACTCATTTTTCCTTTTAACCCATTAAATAAGTGAATAGGCAGGATGTGTTGCACTAGTTGCAGCATGATGTCTCATATAAAGGTTGGTATATAATGTTTCAAAGCAGCATTGTGGCAATCATTTTTCGTATCAGGGCCTAGCTCTGTAAATATACACACCATGAACAAAAATGATCTTTGAACATGCACATAGTGCAATTTCCTCCGAAATGTCTCACCAGAACACTTCATGCACTAAGTCTGCAGATCAAAGAGTGAACCTTCCTTGCAAGATTATGAACTTCTTTTTATTTTAATAAGCAGACGCCCCATGAAGAATAAAAAAGTAATCCTAGTGTACTGCTGCTTTGAATCTTGTACCTTGTCATGGAATTTGCTTCTCTCCAAACTGACCATCCCTTCCCAAGTCTCACTCCCCCTTTCCCCATTGAGGGAGATATTATGATTAAGTTCAGGATTACAAAATAAAAATAAAAAAATCCTTCCAGTAGCACCTTAAAGACTAACTAAGTTTGTCATAGGTATGAGCTTTCGTGTGCATGCACACTTCTTCAGATACTTCTTGAGGATTACAATGAGAGTTTAAGAAGACAAATACTTATTAATTGCTTCTATAAAGTGTGTGTATAAACTTAAATTGCTTAAATGACACAAAGTAAGTGCAATATTATAGAAGCTGTTCTATTCTAGCCCCTCAAATATGGCATACATTTAACTAAGTTTGCATATAGCCACAGTGTAATTCAGTAGCCTAAAGCTTGAATTCTTCAGGTGCCATAAACTTTAAGAAATCCTTAGACACACACACACTCATTCTGCACTATATTAACATACTGTACAGGCTTGTTTCAGGTTGAAAACTCAGCAACCCCTAGTAGGAGGCACACAGAAGCAGTGAAGAATGTGGCTACTCTGCAATGAACAAGGGTTTAAACTAACTGACCTTCAAATTCCCTTCCAACTCTTACCATTTTGTGAATATTATTAGTCACCAGTTGGGTACTTGAAACATAGAAAGGGTAGCTTCAGTTTGCCTGATCACTTCAGTTGCATAGACTCCATGTCGGAACAAGAAGAGATTGTCTTGTTTTAGTATATAAAAAGTTTAGTATATAAAATCGTACCTTCTTTGTTTGTAGCAGGTGCACCCAACATGCCAGAATATCCATGTTTTTCTGGGCTGCTCAATAAAGTTAAGACTTTTTGATCTCCAGAGCTCTGTTCTTTATTTTTGCAGTTAGAAAATTCAGATACATATTGCAAAAGACTAAGGGGTAGAAGGGAGATAATGAAAAGAATAAGAACAAACCTCAAACCAGAAGAACATTTTTACATCAACTCAAGAAGTAAAATCCTAACTTTTGCAAGGGACTTTGACTTTCTAAAGATCCACTCTCACATGAGAGTTGATCCATTTATTTATTTGTGTGATTGTGTGTGTGTGCGCGTGCGTGCGTGCGTAGCTAGATAGATATTTTCATTCCAGCTATGGTTGAAGAAATTCAACCTATTTATTTTATGGTCAATGAATAATCTTATATGTTAGAATTAAAAGCTTACATGGGATCTCCGCTATTCAGAGCATACTCCTTTGTTGACCATCCACTTCCATCTCTATGAAAAACATCTGAGCCATGTCGAAGAAGAATGTTTGTTAAATCACGGTTTTTTTCAGAAGCAGCAGTCAACAGTGGAGTTCTGAAACAGAAAGGGCAAGAACGGCTGAATTTTATTGATGAATTTAACTTAGATGATCTACCTGCTGCTGGTTAACAGAACAATACAAACCATGATCTGCTACACTGGAAATAATGTAGATAAGGCAAAGCACCCCTCCACCCAGCTTTGTCAAACTCTGCCAATAGTAAGTGGGACCAGTGTTGCAGAACTCTCAACTGTGCCTATCTAAATCCAGCACAGGCGTAAGCTACCACTAGTGGAATCCCTGTAGTGGAATCCCTGCCACTAGTAATCAAGGTATACCCACAGAATCTGGTGTTTCAGGGTGGGCACTGTGAAGGCGCCTGCCTGATATCAATAGGCAGGGAGTTCCAAAGTGCAGATGCTGCCACACCAAAAGACTGATTTCTTACAAATGTGGGACGTGTATTATATGGCACCTGTATTAGTGCTGATTCCGCCAATCAAACCAGTCAAGTGGGCATATATGAGGTAAGCAAGAACATGAAAGGGTGGGCAGCACAGAAGAAAGTTCCATGCAGATACTCTTTTTGGTCAAGATTAGGCTACTATATTGTTACACCAGCAAAGCAACATTTCAGAATGAGATTCAAAGTCTATTCACTACAGCATCCTTTATCCACATTAGCATACTAGTTAAAGGTTGTGAAATTCTACTGCGAGAATAAAAACATGGAGAGCTGGTGATTATTAAGAACAGACCCTACCTCAAATCTGCTCCAAAAGGGTGGAGGAACCTACAAAGAAGATTGCAGTGGGGTTTACAGGACACATGTTGGGAGAACTTTTGTTGCAAGAGTAGAAGTAGCTCTGCAAGTTCAATTTCTTTCTTGGATACAACCCATAGTCTATTCATATATTACAGGTCATAGGACAGAAACTGCAACAGTTTTCTTTAGAAATAGTCCTTATGTCTTTAGATCAGGTAAATGAATAAGACTGTACCTTCCTGAATTATCTGTGGCATTTACAGAAGCTCCTTTTTTCAAAAGAAACTCTACAATTTCTCGATTGTCTTCTGTGACAGCAACAAATAGAGGTGTATACCCATCCTGTAAGCATAAAACTGAATTAGCAGACAAAATTTGCAATACACACATATTTACTGTTTTACATACAACTTGAGGACATTTGTGTGTGGACCAAAGTTGTCTGCATCCAAAGTAAGGTGGGAGAACTCCAAGTCTGAAGGTGAGGGGAGCTCCTTTAGACAGTGTTTTTCAATCCAGAGTTCTCAAATATTGTTGAACTACAACTCTCACCATACTCAATGGCTTGCAAAGCTGTCTAGGGATGACCGAAATTGAAATCAAACACAGCTGGGAACCCTATTTTATTATTTTTATTATTAAAATTTATACACCACCCTATACCCACAGGTCTCATTGAAGAATATTGCCTTAAGAAAGCCTCTAGGGCTTGGTGCACCCAAACTAGTCCTACACAAGGGGCTAAAAGGATGGCTTCAGGCTTCTTTGAATTACTCTCTTCCCACTTCAGTAACCAATGGCAGGACAGGGAAGCACCACTTCCTAATTGCTCTGAGTAATTCTCTCTCTTCTCCTTCCTGCTCCCACATAGGGGGAATCATTTGAATAATATCACACCCAACTCAGAACCAGCATGCTATGCTTTCACATGGATGCTTGGTAATTTGTACATGTTGCACATGCTGATTGGGGGTGGGTGGGTAATATACAAAAGTTACTCATTACACTGTTCTCTTGCCACAAAAGACAAGTTGCATGCAAGTTGACAACATAAGCAAAATTATTTTTCTTCAATAAACTATTTTAACATTCAAAACAGCATTCAGAAGCAAAAATTATTTTATGGTATTCAGCTAATTTTACTTTACCTCATTCTGTGCTTCAATATCAGCATTATATTCAAGGAGATGTTTTGTAATAGATAAACCAGAATTAGCAGCAGCATAGTGGAGGGCAGTGTTACTGTGAACATCCACAATATTAGGGTCTGCTCCGTTCTCAAGCAGATAAATTGCACAAAATTCCTGCTGGCATTGTACAGCCTGCAACAATTTAAAAAAGGAAATTAGGCCCACAAAATATGTTAATACAAACAAATATTTAATGCTGTCAGAATTTAATGAAACATGAAGCAATAACTTAAAACTTTATAATCAACTTACTGATGGTTATAAACAACTTATATATATATATATAAACAACTTATTGATGGTTGTCATTAACAAAAAAAAGTGGTACTAAACTGGCATTTTCAACTAGATATGGCATGTATAGAATGTGGTACTGTATTACTGCTTCATACATACCTTCATTAATGGAGTTTTCCCTTCATTATCACGGAAATTTAGTTGGCATTTGTTGCCTACCAAGAAAGCAACAATATCTGTATATCCACTGGCACAGGCAAGATGCAAAGGTGTTCTGGAAGGCATACCATTGAGTTCAATCAAGACATCACTCAGAACAGCAAGAGTTTTTTCCTATGTGTTATTTGACTTAATATTTCTTATCTTACACTTTTGGTTTTGCCCATTTCCCCCTCACAACAACCCTAAAAGTGAAACCTGAGAGATTGATTGACACATAGTTACTAAACTTCATGGGACAAGTATGTTCACAACGTAATAAAGACTCTCCACACCTACTGCTTCTCGTGGTCAATATTAATGCATTATTTACATTATTTTTTATTAAGTAAGAAGTTGCAAGAAGTTAACAGGCGCCTGAAAATAGTGAGGCAAGAAATGAAATCAGTAACAACCCCAAGGAATGTACTGAAGGGGCTGAAGACTCCAAGACTGCTTAACACAATCCCTGCATTCTACCCTGTAAGGGAAACATCATGCAAATGACCAATTATTCCCTAATCAGAAGCAGATACAGCGGGGTGACTGCTGCATATATCACCCTGCACACCTTCCAGGGGTGCCAACTTCAATAAAGTATTGGACAACAGGTAAGCCCCACCCTGCATAATCAATCAACAAGACATGGTGCACACACATCACTTGAATAGCCATGCCCAGCAACTTGGGGCTGGCCCCCTCAAATATTTTATTGGGGGGGGGCAAAGTGACCTCAGCCCCTAGGAGTTGGCTCCTATAGATCTTTGAACCACCGGCGTCCAGGATGAGGATGCAGAGGGTTCATGGGCCAGGCACCGACCAAGGAGGGGACAGAATTCCTTGCTTAGGAGGTACTTTCACTCTCTCCTGCGACTTGGCCTACCTCAAGGGCTACTGTGAAGATACAATGACTGTTGTATATATCACCTGGCACTCCTTCAACTGGTGCCAACTTGAATAAAATATTGGGGAGACAAGGACTGGCCCCCTCAAATATTTTATGGGGGGGAGGCCCGAGGAACCCTGACCCCTAGGAGTTGACCCCTACGGATCTTTGTACCACTGAAAAAGCAATCTCCGGCATCCAGGATGAGGATGCAGTCGGTTCAGGGCCAGGCACCGACCAAGGAGAGGACTGAATTCCTTGCTTTGGGGTACTTTCTCTCTCTCTCTCTCTCGACTTGGTCTACCTCACAGGGCTACTGTGAAGATACAGCGGAGTGACTGTATCTTCAAAGGAAGCAGCAGCAGCAGGCCAGGCTGAGAGCCAAACCGTGTAGGAGGAGGCGCTATATTCCCAAAACAACAACAATAATGATAATAATAAAATGCCAAGACGTCTCCTCCGGCTCAGATTCGGAGAGGGGGGAGCCTTTTCCGCGGGCAGGATCCCTCCGGCTCCCTCTCATCACCTGGAGTCCTTATCCGGCTCGTTGATGTCGTGCCTCTGTACTAGCCGCTGTACGTCGCCCAGGCTCCCTTCGGCCGCTGCCCGGTGCAGCTGGCCCAACTCTTTCTTCCGCACCACGTAGGCGCCATCGCTGGCGAGGCACGAGGCACAGGCGGTCAAGACAACCTCGCTGACCGCTTCGCTAGACGCCGACGCCGGCGACTGCTGCTGCTGCCCCGCCGCCCGCCTCTTCTTGAGCCTCAAGATCCCCTTTAGCCGCTTCATCCCTGTCGGCGGAGGCCGGGGGAAGGGAAGCGGGGAGGCGGCGGCGGCGGGGCTCTCGGGGGACGCAGCCGCCGGCCGACTGGACTCCCTCTCGTCGGGAAACGAAAACGGCCCCTGACAGACATTCAACGACCCATTGGCTGGAACTGGGGGGGGGTGGGGGGCGGGGGGAGAGGGCCTTCCGCGCGAGTCGCCAACCGCCGCCTCAGAACCGCGACGGTGGGCGGGGCGATGAAAGCGCGGCTCGCAGCCAAGGCAACGGCTTTTTCCTCAGGGCGGAGCTACGCATGCGCTCGGAGAGAAAGGATTTCCGGCAGCGAGGTCTCTTCCTTTTAAAGTGGCGCATGCGCGGCTGTCCTTGAAAGTTCCTCGGGTTCTCTTCTTCTCAGCTGTTCTTAAGTGCGCGTGGCTGGGTTGCCACGTGCGTTGCGTGCTAAGCCTCCGATTTGCCCCGGGGTTAAATGAGGAGGACTGCACGCGTGGCTCGAGACAAAAACTCTCTGCGGATTTATTTCATGTACTTTGTTTCACACAACAGCGCCCACACCTACGTTGCGTTTGTATTGCTAGCCTCCAATGGCTGCGTTTTCAGCATGCGGCATCCAAAGGTCGCTATCCTGGAGCCTTTGTCTTGTTTGGGCCCCTTTCTTTTACTGCTGCGTGGCACCCACTTCCAGTGTTCTTCCTCGCGCCCCCGTTGATTTTGCCCCACCCCCAATGACTTGTGTGACAGTTACAGGTAGGTAGCCGTGTTGGTCTGAGTCGAAACAAAATAAAAAAATTCCTTCAGTAGCACCTTAAAGACCAACTAAGTTTTTATTTTGGTATGAGCTTTCGTGTGACAGTGACACTGTAAAACCATCTCGAGTGCTTGGCAGTACTGTATTGAGTCCGTGGCTCATGTGCTTCCGACTTGCACTCTTGATAAAGATTTGAGGAGTTTCAGTTGATGGACTATGCCGAAATGGCAAAACTCTGGGAAGCTCAGGAATCAAGAAGAAATTTAAAAAAAGAATGGGAAATGTTTAGAATGTGTATACGAAATCATTGTAAACAGGTCAAAGCATTAGCAGGATTTAAAACACACTTTTAATGTAACAGAATGTATAAATGTATTGATATACACTGTGGTTAAACCACAGAGCCTAGGGCTTGCTGATCAGAAGGTGGTTCGAATCCCTGTGACGGGGTGAGCTCCCGTTGCTTGGTCCCAGCTCCTGCCAACCTAGCAGTTCGAAAGCACGTCAAAGTGCAAGTAGATAAATAGGAACCGCTACAGCGGGAAGGTAAACGGCATTTCCATGTGCTGCTCTGGTTTGCCAGAAGCGGCTTTGTCATGCTGGCCACATGACCTAGAAGCTATACGCAGGCTCCCTCGGCCAATAATGCGAGATGAGCGCGCAACCCCAGAGTCGGTCACGACTGGACCTAATGGTCAGGGGTCCCTTTACCTTTGAAATAGAATCAATAGGGCCCATGGAAGGGATGGGGGGGGGAGTCAGAAGATTCAGAGTAATCTCAATAAGTAGATTTGGAAATGGTTTTGTTGTATGTTTATATTTTGGAAAATCTAATAATTTTTAAAAAATAATAATAATTGAGGAGTGAAGTTATCACTCTGTTATTGTCCATGTTGCGTCGCTCAAGCATTGCTACTGTGCCCTTTCTATTAGCAGATCAAGATGATCAGGTGACAGCAAAAACTGCAAGGTTTTGAGCAGGGGCAATTAGAATAAGATCTATTATTTGATTATTATTTTTTAAAAAATATTTTTTATTAATTTTCCAATTAAAACCAATTATATCACATTCAATATTTCAAATTATACACATATATATATCAATCAAACCGAATGTTATGCCAAATCATCTAAAGAATTTTTTATTTGGGTTCCCATGCTTCAAGAAATTGGGAATTCCTCGCAACTGTCCACTGCCGTCTTTTTTCTAAAGTTCAAATCGTCCTCCAAGTTCATAATAATCCAGATCTTCCCCTTACAGTCACATAGATGTTTTCCACTTTCATCCGATTGTTTCCCAGCTGCTGAGATAAATATCAAACAAAGTTTCACAGATGTTCTTTCTCCTGTGTGAGTTAATCAGTCCAGCCTCCCCATAAATCTTCTTAATGGAGCTCCCTGTTGCGTCGAAGCAGCACGAAGCAGCGCCATCTTAAAAAGCTCAAATCACTTTCGTTTCCTCTCATAGCCATGAAGATTTACGATCATTATAGAATTTACAGCTTTTCCAGGCAGGAGACCTAAACATCAAAACCATAAACTCTTGGTAAATTAATGGATCTCCTTGCCCTATAGCTGAACTTAGCTTCAGGTCGCTGCTCCAATTTAAAGTGCGTCACAGCTCATAAATCCTCCGAACGCGTCCAGAACTCCTTCCGTCCGACTAGGGGGGGGGGGCTTTTCTCATCGGCAACTCCACATCTTTAAAAAATATGCTCGGTAACAACAGTTATAAAGTTCAACTCACACAGTCTTTTGCTTCTCTTTCACTCCAAACAAGCCAGGACATCGCGTCCGGGAAGGTACGAGGCAACAATATGAAGAAAAATAAAAATAAAAACTCACTTCCCTTATCGCTCCGTCCCCATCAATCCTTCTTCCAGATGCTGTACAATCTTTGACTCCTCTCCCTCAGCAGCATAAATTTCTCAGCAGTAAACAGCGCTTCTTCCCCTCCTTCTGAAGTATGTCCATAGATTTAAGCCTAATTATCTTCTTTAACCATGGAAATCCCCGCCATGCAGATTAGCGTCCGGGAGTCCTGGCCCTCGTAAGTGCTCAGCCCAAGCTCCCCCCACTCCAAAAACAGTCGGAGTGGGTCTGGGGGCATCGCGGGCCAGCGGCCCCTCTCCGTAACCCCCGGAGAGGGTAGGGGGTTGCCATTTACTCCCCTAGCAACCGCCAAATTCCTTACGAAGGTCAGAGAGATGGAAAACAGGTCCGCCATTCCTGCAGGCGGAAACCGGAACCCGATCTATTATTTGATTATTGATGTAAACCCCCAAAATGTATTTTCTATAGTTAAGTTTTTTACCTCTATCTTCAGTACTTTTTATTGCTATGGCTAGTAGCTGATGCAAATAAAGGTTATTCTGATTCTGATTAATCAAGTGCTTTGGGGAGCATTTATCAGGATCCCAGGGAGACCTCGTCTGAGGAAGAGGCTTGTCAGCCCATAGAGAACCCCTAGTACAACTAAAGATTCCAAGGCGGCCTGACATGTCGAGGCTCATGGGTGTCTCACCCAAGCCCTCTCAGTTACATATTGAACCAAGCCCTTGATCCCCACTTCTCTCCCTTCAGTTCCTTGAGAGCAAAGACAGCAATGGACCTAGTGGGAAGTCCAGAATTGATATAGAAGACCTCATCTGTCACCTGGGGTCTCCTTTGGGAACTTGCCTGTGATGACTTTGCTCTGAACACACAGAGAGAGACATCAAGAAGCATGTGGATTTAGGTTGACAACATTAATATAATGGTGAATTTTGACACAGCTTAAAGTGATTTATATATCACTTAATCTCTACTTAAGATCTTAATGTGGAGCTTAAATGAAGCTTAACAATGCAGAACTTTTATACAAGGCTTACTCTGAGGTGAAGGTGAGTACAGGGCTGCCTCTGTTCCTGTTTGGACTACATGTGCAGATAAGTAGCGTAAATATAGCGTCCATGCAAAAATGTGTCTGTTTAACTCTCCTGAATCAATTGCCTGAAATGGCCACATTATAATGGTTCGAACATGCTTTCATCCTGGCTGCCTTTGCCCTATTATGCTGCTTTGAACCTTGCTTGCCTTTTGCTCATTGTTTTGCTCATGGATTATATATATATATCAGAGGCATGTTGGGAGCATAGTTATGATTTGGCTGGATTTTTGAAAACGATGTGTTCGTACACTATGTGTAGTGGGAAAGAAAGAGGGACCAGGCGCCAGTTTAAAATATAAATATGAGTTGCCCCATTCGTAGTTGTCCATTCTTTATTTAATTTCACCCCAATACTTCCTACACAGTGTGGTGTAGTGGTTAAGAGCAGTAGACTTGTAATCTGGGGAACCGGGTTCGCGTCTCTGCACCTCTACATGCAGCTGCTGGGTGACCTTGGGCTAGTCACATTTCTCTGAAGTCTCTCAGCCCCACCCACCTCACAGGGTATCTGTTGTGGGGGAAGAAGGGAAAGGAGATTGTTAGCCGCTTTGAGACTCCTTCGGGTAGTGATAAAGCGGGATATCAAATCCAAACTCTTCTTCTTCTTCTTCTTCTTCTTCTTCTTCTTCTTCTTCTTCTTCTTCTTCTTCTTCTTCTTCTTCTTCCTAGTATGCTATGAGAACCAGAAAAAAGAATCAGTTTTGATAGTTCTCCAATGTGTAGGAGCCAAATTATTACACCAAATTATTAATGAAAGGCCTCACTGTAGGTGAATATAATGCTCTTGATATTGACACATAAAAATCCACAGTGGGGAAAGCAGTGAGATTGCAGGAGAAGGTGAAGGCGGGAGCATTAAGCATCCCCTTCACTTATTGCTCGGTCTTGAAGTTGCACACCTGCAATCCCGTTTTTAGCATTACCCATGAAAATCAGCCTAGCTTCTTAAAATAACATTTCTACAGCTACATTACTATGACATCTAGTGGGGAAAGTGATGTAGTACGTTTTGCTATAGCCGAGGTTTTCAACATTTTTGAGTGCTTCTTCTTCTTTGGTGATCACTCGTAGCCAAGTAAGATTGTCTTCCATAAACATGGTTTTAACAGTGAGTCCGTAGGTGACTGTGGAGGCCAATTCTGGATCCACACGTCCTTCCACAGTGGGGACATTGGTTTCCAGGTGGGAGTTGATCACGGTGTGGATTTGCCAAGCGTGCCTTCCTCTTGGCACGTTTCTCCCTTGCGTCCTGAGATCAAGTTTCTTCAAAGCCCATGACACCCTTGACCAGCTACAGTCTTTCTGCGGCACCCCTTTGAGGTTCAGGAGTAGGGCCGGATTTAGATGAGGAGAGGCCGTAGGCTACTCCACTTGTGAGGCCCCACCCCACCCCCACCCTCACAACTAGAAGAAATTGGAAGAGTGTTATAAACAAAATTGAGTGAAGCCAAGGATGGTGACGGGTATTTAAAATTCTACAATTCACAATTTCTCCTCTAAAGGACCTAAGATACTATTGTTAAATACCAGGGCAGGCCTGGGCAGGCTGGGTCGTCCTCTTATAAAGTAGGCTATACGGTACTTTTGTTATTCTGTGCAAGGTGATGTTTCCACTTGTTAATGCACAGCTTTTTTTTAATGCTCCGTATTTAACATATTAGCTGTGCTCACCATGGTGTTGTTAACCTGCCCCGGAACTATGAATTGAAATAATAATAATGTTACCACCAACCTCTGTTTCCACTCTTCATGTGGTGAGTGCTGTTGTTTATGGAGTCAAAATGGCACATTCACATGGGAATGCTGACATTTGCAGAAAAGCAGAAATTCTCTTTTTAAAAAAAAAAAAGGGGGGGAGGTAGATAGAGCCCCAGAAAAGGGTATTCAGACTGCATATGTATGTACTTATGTGCAGAGCATGGGATTGGAGGGTGGGGTGAAAGGAGCACATTGAGGCCACTAAGTTGCTACCCTTGGCTTTTCTTAGGCAGGAAGCTGTCCAGCTCTGAGCCTCAAAAGGAAGAGATGTACAGTCGTACCTCAGAAGTCAAATGCCTTGCGAGTCAAACGTTTTGGCTCCTGAATGCCGCAAACCCGGAATTGAGTGTTCCGGTTTGCAAATGTTCTTTGGAACCCAAATGACACAGGTTCCGCGGGTTCCGATTGGTTGCAGGAGCTTCCTGCAGCCAATTGGAAGCTGCGCCTTGGTTTCCGGAAGTTTTGGAAGTCGAACAGACTTCTGGAACGGATTCCGTTCGACTTCCAAGGTATGGCTGTATTTGAAAGTGTGGATCAGATTGGCATCCAAAAGGTTTCCCTTGTCTGCCAGGAGGTTGAGGACAGATGGAAGAAATAGGTTGGCGCTTGACCCGCCAATCCACACTTTCAAAGCTCCCTGCTTCATAGTGGCATCTAGATTAAGGAAACCCAAGTGATTTTACTGCTGTGCTGTTAGCTTTTCAAAGGGCAGCTATGGAACCGTTATTCCAAATGATACTTTGTTGC
Source organism: Zootoca vivipara (assembly GCF_965207765.1). Lineage (NCBI taxonomy): Eukaryota > Metazoa > Chordata > Lepidosauria > Squamata > Lacertidae > Zootoca > Zootoca vivipara. The sequence goes on along the minus strand of NC_142592.1, from coordinate 18,044,543 downwards.
TGACTTGAATGTGACCTATTGAAATCTCTGATGCCTCTGTTTATTCATGTCATGTCTCTTCTGCATGTTTTGCTGTGCCATCTATTTTATTGGATATGCTTTACTGTTTTGTAGCTGTTTTTTAACATCTTGTATCTAAAAAGCAGGGTAAAAATCTATCTAAATAAAATAAATACTAATTAAGTCAACTATATCAACCTGGGTGCTGTTTTGGTACCTCCTTCTAAGGAGGTGTAATCTGCTATAAACTCATATTGGCCCAGTTCACATGTATTGCTAAACCATGGTTTATTAAACTAAACCATGGCTTCGCATTGTGTGTGAACCCAGTCCAGAAGCTTAACTATAAAGGTTGTTGGTTAACCGAAATTTGTAGGTGGTTTATACTTAACATTAACCATAGCTTAGCATTATGTCTGAACCTGGACCTCCTCCTCAGCTATGGTTAAGGAGCTGTCATGTAGCCGAAAAGCTACAGAGCCACAAGTAAAGAGCCATAAAAAAGTCAAAATTCTTTCAAAACTTGTCTGATCTCAATGACACTTTTAACTATTCTGTGGTATATTAAAAAGGGGTAAATTATAGTCTAACCAATGCCTCAGTTTTAACTTTGCTGTATAAATGAGACAACTAAGTGGATCTCTTTGGGGGGTTTTTTGGGGGGGGGTTGTATATATATATATATATATATATATATATATATATATATATATATAAGCATGCCATTTTGGAAAATTAAGGCAAAAAAACAGATTCTTCTGCAAAGAGCTTGAGTGGCAAGTAAGGAATGAGCATGAATCTGATTATTTCAATGAGTGAAATGTGAATTTTATTTGCTTCCTGACAATGCCTTTAGAAATTTTAGTTGAGAAACTGAATTGCTATTATATGTGGTGTAGATATTTATTGCCATCTACTGGCAGAAACATAGTGTTTTACGCCCTTGAAATATTATGTGTTGTGATTCTTTTGTGGCACTGACAAATATTATTTCCTTAAAGTCAAAGCAAATCAGCCAAACCAAATTATATTTTAAGAAGCAATGCAGCAAAATTTTGAGCTTCTGAAATACTTGTGTTTCCCTCTGTAGATTGCATTGCGCTGATGTCTAGAGGTATCATTTCCAGTACCACTTAAATGTATGTATTCCCTTCCCCTCTACTGATACTGGCTAATTCAGATGCAACGAGCCATTTACTAGAGCTCATTTATATTATAAAAAGGCAGGGCTAGTAGTCTTCCCAGCTGAACCTCCAAATTATCTGCAAAGCATTAATATGATCAAATATTGTTTTTAGCTACAGTGACATAAAAAAACTATAATACCTGTGAGGGTGTTGTTGCGGCTACTCTTGAGTAAAGACGCCCAAGTCCTCTCTGTCTTTAAGAGTTTTATTGTGCATAGTATTTACAGTGCAGAGATAGCAGAAAACATGACCTCTCAGTCACTCGCAGAATCTGGGAGTGGACGTTTCCAGCTACGGGACCAGCATAAGAGTTTGGGCACCCCGAAACACCTCCTCCCGAGATTACGTTTAATGGCGCGCCTTAATTTGGGCGCTGGAAGGGGCTGTCTGCCCCCCATCACCTCTTGCTCCTGGCGGCGCAGGGGCTCTCCAACATCGTTGAGCCTTGACACCTCCGTTCCGCTCACTTCCTGATTCCCCTCACCTGACCCACTGCTGCTGCTGCTCTTACTAGGCGAAGTGCTGGTTAGCAAGAGGGGAGGAGGCTCCTTGTAGGAAGGCCCCCTGACAATATCTCATAAAAGCACGGATGATGGTATTACCTGTAGTTTCATTGCTAATTTGGAAGTTGTGCCTGTATCTGATAGTATACCCTGTTCCTTTGTCGACTGTAGAGCACAGACTTCTGGTGACTTGTTCTCAGAGTCGGCATCTAGGCCACAGCTCAAGGCTAGGGATATGGTGACACCTACACACTAAAAAACCATTTCGTTGTAGAGCATGAATGCAGTGTTTTCTCTCCCTTCCCTGCCTTTGAGCATTGCCAATTGCTGTTCAAAGATGTAGTGTTCCGGGTCCTCATGAAGCATGACCTCTGAGGCCTTTGGAAGGCCTCTGACACGACTTCCAGGACTTCCAGGCACTGCTTTAAGTTGGCTAAGTTCTCACTTAGCTAACTTAAATCCCCACTTAATTCTCCACTTAGCCCACTTAACTACCCACTTAAGTACCCACCATGCCCACCTAAGTGCCTATTTAGCCCACTTAAGTGCTCCCCATTCCCACTTAAGTGCCTCCATAGGCCACTCAGTGCTCCTTGGTATTTCTGTCACAGCTCTAGTGCTGGCAGTCAGGTAAAATACCTTGGCTACTTCTGAGGCATTCTGGCATGAAGAGCACCGTACCACCCACCACCCATTGCTTCCAGCACAAGGGGTGTGTGTGCACAGGGAAAAGGCCGACTTGACTTGATTTTCTTAGGACCTGCTGGGGTTACACTGCATAACGCTGAACAGTTAGCAAGTGCCTCCTCAGTACATCTTCACAGTGAGCTGGCAATAAAGCTGCGCACCAGCCTATTCCTGGGGCTTCAAGCCAAGGTGGAGTTGCTCATGTTAGGATACAGGGGCCATTTGCTTATCTACCCGCTCTGGAGTTACATGCCCACAGCAGAAAACTTGATTGTGTTTAACTGCTGAATATTGTAAGTACAGTCATACCTCAGGTTATGGCCGCTTCAGAATGCACGTTTTCAAGTTGCGCACCGTGCCGAACCCGGAAGTCCCGGAATGGGTTACTTCCAGGTTTCGGTGCTCGTGCATGCGCAGAAACACCGAATCGCAACCCGCACATGCACAGATGTGGTGCTGTGGGTTGCGAACGTGCCTCCCGCATGGATCACGTTCGCAACCCGAGCGTCCACTGTAATAGTTAAAATACTTTAGATCTTTTATACCAGTTCTTGTCTTTCAAGTCTTCGTTCCATGGAGCCCAGGCAATTGCTGCTAGGTATTAGTGTTTCGAAGCTTATCCTGTCCCTCAGTGGGCATGGTATTTCTATATAAGAATAACAGGAACACAGTGGTACCTTGGTTTAAGAACAGTTTAGTTAATGAACAACTTGGATTAAGAACGCTGCAAACCCGGAAGTAGGTGTTTTGGTTTGTGAGCTTTGCCTTGGAATAAGAATATGTTTCGCTTCCTGTTAAGTGTGGTTCCTTTTGTAAATTGAGTCCCCCGCTGCTGTGGGAAAGCATGCCTTGGTTTAAGAACGCTTTGGTTTAAGAACGGACTTCCGGAACAGATTAAGTTCATAAACCAAGGTAAACTGTAATAGCAATGCAGTATCATTATTTACATCCCATTTTTATATTGAAAATGCCTGAAACAGCACATGGCATGATAGGTCTGGAAATATGCCAAAAGTTGTCCTAGTAGTTCATCAGTTACGTAGATGACTTCACACCTGCTGTTCTGTGGTTGTTTATCACAGACAAATCTTTCTTCTTTCATGCCTGAATATTTCCTAGTCCATCCTTATGATTTCTTCATTATAGCATACTGCCATTAATGCTGCCTTGAGTCTCTGTCGGGGGGTGGGGGAGAGTGGGTATAAACATACATTTAAGATAATAATAATAATAGCAGAAATCAAGAGAATTTTTTTCTGGATAACCCCAAAACACTGTTTAAAAACCTTTTCTTCATTTGGCATGAAAAAGACCAGGTGCACTACTTCATTTTGTCTGCAGGTACCAGTCTATTCCTGCACATTTGCTGTTGCAGCTGGTTCATGTTGTATAACTTGAACTTCAGTGAATGCTATTACATTTGAATCCATTTCTCACTACTAACAAGGAAATTAGAACTGGACATGATTTCTGCCTTCAGCTGCTAATCGCAATTTTTTCGCCTTTGGTGGGAATACAAAATGGAATATGAAGATTTAGTGAGGGCATAAATCATTTTTCATACCGATGAGTAGAGCATAAATGGTGACAATTATTTTACAAAGAACGCTATTCAGTACCTGGTAGTCAGTACCTAGTATACCTGGTTTGTAAATACTGGCATCTCTCCATTTCTACAAGTGCTCCCGTCGTTCTTCCATCGAAAACTGTTTGATCATTTATTTATTACTTATTTATATACAACTCCTCACAAAATGTATCACAGAGAGATCCACGAAATTCTTAAATCAACAATAATCATGCAAACACATTATCAAAGCAACAAGAAGTCTTGCGCACTCAATTTAAAACAATTTAATCAATTTTAAAATAATAATCCCAACAGCAGAGTGAAATAATAAATGTGTGCAAGAATGAAACTGTTTTCACTTGGCACCTGAACAATCACAAATTGGATGCCGGATGACTTTCTTGGGAATTAGAGTTCAACAACTGGGGTCGCACTTGTTGAAATAATGGCAGTACTCTGAGAAGGGTAGAAATGGCAGTAGATCAGTGGTAGACCATCTACTTTGCATGCAAAAGGTCCCGCGTTCAATTCCTTTTTGGTGGCGGGGGGGGGAATTAGGTACATAACATATACCTATTTTAAAATGATCTGCAATATACTTTCTATGGCCATCGTATGTAGGTAAAGTGGTGTGGTATATTTTAGAGTGGAGGAGGTGGCTAAATTTCAACACATTATTATGATCCCCATGTTATCCTGTCACCATTAAGGGGCCCAGTCCTGGGAGGATGTAAGGTAAAGGATCCCTGGACGGCTAAATCCAGTCAAAGGTAACTATGGGGTTGCGGCACTCATCTTGCTTTCAGGCTGAGGGAGCCAGTGTTTGTCCACAGACAGTTTTCTGGGACATGTGGCCAGCAGGACTAAGCTTCTTCTGGTGCAACGGGACACTGTGACAGAAACCAGAGTGCATGGAAACGCCGTTTACCTTCCTGCCACAGCGATACCTATTTATCTACTTGCAGTGGTGTGCTTTCAAACTGCTAGGTTGGCGGGAGGTGGACAGAGCAACGGGAGCTCACCCTGTTGCGGGGATTTGAACAGCCGACCTTCTGATCGGCAAGCCCAAGAGGCTCAGTGGTTTAGACCACAGCGCCACCCACATCCCTGGGAGGATGAGAACAGTAACGTAGTATGGTCATCCTATTGAGCCAGCAAAGGAGCTGAGCTATATATCATGATTAGTATCAGAAACCTGCCCTGGTGTCAAGGGCCACTGTTTATGAATACAGGACAGCAAAGCCTTTTCTTATCTCAAGTCCTGCATCTTAATCTTGTCAATGGTTTCCCCTGATTTCAGTCATTATCTTCGATAGTATGATTCCCTTGTGTACCACTGAATGGTCTTCTGTATTATTTATTTTTGCTATGAATACACCATAGCTCAATTTATGTTTACGTTTAGTGGCCACTCCCCCCCCCCCCCATTTTGCAGATACATATTAGATCTCCCATTAGCAATATCTAAAAACATGGGTTAAAAGTTGCTATACCTCTGGCAAACCAAGTAAACAATTTCTTTTCTTAATGGCAATCGATAGGGGTGAATAGAGAACAAAGGAAGAGTTGGTAAAATATGTTGTTAACGGAATTGGCTTTGAGGAAAGTTAGGTACTTTGCTGAAAAGAAGTCTACAGTACTGTATCTTCTTTTCCAAGAAACTGCAGGACAGTCCATTAACTTTAATACCTTTTCAAGAGTCTACTTTAATTATTGCATTTCCTGCCTCTGAGGGCAGAGTGGGCTTTGGATCCTGCTGTTCTGTTCATTTTATGGACTTCAGAGTTTTTCTGTCTTTGTTCTGTCTAAAATGATCAGCAGTAAACTCTAGACATCAGAGAAAGAACTTAGGTATTGATGCTGGAACCATTTGACGTGTTATTTTTAGCTGAGTATATAGTTATCTATAACCACAGATAATAAAAAATGGGAAAATGCAGAGGATATCACAGCATAAACCATATTTGTAGTAAGAGACCATCCAAGTACAGTATGTACAAAATGTTCAGCTGCAAAAGCTACAAGATAACTTTCAAGCTCCACACAATTTTATCAAGATCATCCTGGGTCCCCCCGCCCCACAATAGCACAGCAAACATATTTCTTCCAAAATATACAGAACAGTCAATGTTAGTGATACTTAGAGTAAACTCCCAATCTAAGTATTATTAATTTTGGATATCATGCACAGAGTTTCTGTTTTGCTTGCGGTATGAAGCAGGATCAGTTCACCACTTGGATTAGACAGCTGTTGTGAAAGAAATAACTGCATTAAAGATCACCTGATAACATTGGAATACTTAAACATGGAGGGCTCAACCATGCCTAGAAAGCAGGATCTGAGAGGTTTTCCTTTTCCTTTACTAGGGAAAACCCACTCTTTTAGCTCTAATAAGAACAAACAGAAATCGACAAACAAACAAAGAACCCCCGATTTCCATTTACTCCAATTGAGCACTAAAGAGCAGTTTTCCCTGATGGAAGTGTGGCTAAGCCCTGAGAAAAACCAAGAAATAGTGTAGGTGCTCTGGAACAATTGTGTCAATAGTTCTCCTCATTTACCTCTTCCACAGTGAGGGCAGATCTTAGGGAAAAGATAAATAATTTTGTTAGCAATTTCATATTTGAGATCTTTCAAAACTTGTGGGTGATGCCATCAGGACCTAGTGCTATAATCCTCAGCATCATTGTGCATGCCTATTTATGTATATCAAATAGGTACATAATTTAGATATGAAGTATTTCTGTGTATTTTTCTGTGTATAAGACTAGGTCCCCCCCCCTTAAAATTAATGTCAAAAGTTAGCGGGCTTCTTATACACGGATAGTGCCAAGGGCATTTTTTAAAATCTGGGTCCCCCAAAATATACATGGGGCATCATATAGACGGAAAAATACGGCACTACTGTATGGCTATGTATAGAAATATAATAGTATTCCTTTCCTCCCTCACACACAGAGTTAATAAAAACAAAACCTGCAAAATTATCAAAGCTAATATTCCATCTTAAACACCATGGAGAAACTGGGCATGGAAACCAGAGCTATCCTCATTATTGAGAAGCACTGCTGTGGTCACCACGGGGGAAAAAATTACTATGGTCACTGAACCATTTGAGCCTTAAAAATCCTAATGCAAGAGGAGTTAGCCAGAATCAGTGATGAGGAATGCCTTTGGTTCGATGCTATGGAGATGTGCCTGAAAGCATTTTAGCAGCTATGAAATCAAGAGGCATTGATATCTGAAAGATGGTGGTCTTCCTGCAGGAGATAATGTGTTCAGAGATTGCAGTAACATGAGCCCTGTTAAAACAAAGATCTAAGCAAATAAAGAGCTGCCAATATTGGTGGGGATTCAGGCTATTCATTTAGTTGAACAAATTTATGTTCAGATTGTCTCAGTAGAAGTTGTTAAGTATTCTGAAACTCTTAATTGCGTTGTAAACAACAACCCAGCTCATTTTGCGCAGTCAGGCAGAGTCCCCCCCCCAGTCCCCAGGGCAGCCCCGAGCGGAATAATGACACAAGACCACGTTTTATGGGATTAAAATTGGCCACAACTTTATTAAGAATTCAGATGTAGGGAGACCTTGGCGCAGGCATTGAGCGTATATCCCTCCCAGCCCCCAGCCGGGGGTGGGGTGATCTTCAGGGTTGTCCGGCATGTATGGGGGTTGGGCTAACTCTGGAGAACATATGTTCAAGCAGATAGCCCGCCCCCCTCGATCGCCGCCGCTGGAAGAGGAGGGCAATAACAGCCAATTGGCATCGCCAAATGCCCCCCCCGGTGCCCCGTTTACGGGAACCCTGTTATTGCCACTGCAATAGGGTGGGGGGTCACTGCCCCACGCCCCTCCCCTTTATGTAAATGACTAAAGGATTCCGCCCAAGGCCTGCATCCGCCACCCGAGACCGCAAATTGGGGTCTCGCCGCCAAGACTACCTACACCTGAACCGCCCCAGAAACCGCCAACCATTCTAGGAGGCTGTGTCTGATGTCGCTCAGCCAAAGATCGCAACCCATGGCTGTGAGGTGTACGCCGTCGTGCCTGAATAGCTCCTTCCTGTACATTTTGATGCTGGGATGCCTCACAAATTGAGCTCCTATGCGCCGGCTGCTTCCCAGGAATGGCTCCTCTTCTTTGTGTGCAGGTAAGCCTACCTGGAACTACCTGGCCAATCCCCCTGGCACGCCTCCCCTTGGCTGGATTGGTCGGCTAACTGAGTGGGCGGCGACTGCAGCCTCCAGCCTCAGGTAGGCAGTGCCAGCTTCCAAACTCCAGACCTGCCTCAGGGATCCCAGGGGGGGATGCACGCAACTGCGCAAAATGCGCCTCCCCTTTTATGTTGAGGAAACGGCCATTACTTAAAAATACCAGAGTAGAGCATGGACAGGTGCCCCAAACTGCTGGATAGCAAATGAAACACAGTATAATTTCCTGAATGTTTTCTTCTTCATTACCTGTCGCTTCATATGTGATAAGTCCTATTCCTGAAAGTCCCCTGAAAAAGTATACTAATTTTACTTTTGTGTTCATCTTATTGCCCCCTCCATGACAAACCTCTTATATTCATCAGAAAAATGCTCCACTACAATTCCTTCTGACTGTATATATAAAAAAGCAATTTCCTTTTTTAAAAGTTTGTTTTTGTTTCTTGATTCTGTAGGTACTTATTAAAGTTACAGCTTTTTGTTTATTTCAAACCAGCTGTGGGTAAGGACAAGTAAGATGTGCTTGTTATTATGGGGAAGATTTATGGGTGCTTGCAGTTGTTTTTTCATTGAGGAATTCTTGCTCACACAAACATCTATACAGTGTTATAAAAGAGGTTTCTTTAGGAGCACAGGCATCACAAACATGAGCAGCGTTAGGGATGTGGTCCTCCAAAATAGGCTGCGCAAAACTATGTCCTATATCACTGTGACACATCCTGGTTATTTGTGCATCTTACCACTGGAAGCTGCAAGGGCTTCATTGGAACTTCTTGAAAGTGAAACACCGTCAAGGCTTTAGTCTGGTCCCAGCTACCTAGGCTGAGATTGGGTTGCCCAAGACAGGAAGGGCTATAAAGGACTTGCTATTTGGGCTGGGCTTCAAGCAAAGGTTTTCTGGACTTTGGTGTGTTCCTGTGAGGTCCCCGGCTCTCACTCCTGTTTCTCAGGATGCTGAAAGGAAAAGCGGGTTTCTGCTCTTAGATGGGCATTGAATGGCATGAGATCATCCACAGCAAAGGAGGAGGAATCTGCAGAACTTGGGTTCCAAACTGGACTCACCTGATTCAAACCAGGCAGACCCTATTGGATTATGACACCACTTTAGAATCTGCAGTCCCACAGATCCAGTTGTGAGGACTCCAGTTAATGGAGAAAGCATAAAAAAGCAACCAACCCAACATACAGAGGCCTCTGTACTCTATTCTATTAAAAGTATTCGTGGCTGGATGACTCTTTTTGGAGCTTTGTGAAGGCAACACTGGAGTCCTTGCACTACCTCATAAATACTTTTATTTTAAAATTCACACAGAAAGAGCCCCGCCCCCTGCAGAATTGGGGCAGACCAGAATGCAGTGGGTGTGCCCATCTCTATCCACAATATGGCAGGCTGTGGAGAGGTCTGCTGTTTGAAGAGTAGATTTGGGTGAGATTCCGTAAAGCAGCCTTTGCCAACCTGATGCCCTCCAGATGTTTAGGACTACAACTCCCATTAGCCCCTGGCGTATTCAGCAAGAGGAGTGGAGGAGTGCTTGGATTAGCTTCATTTCTGTATGGGTTTACTATGCGTTTGGGGTTTACATGGGGGCGACTGTGGCTTTTCTTCTGCTACAGAAGCAACATAAAGTGCCATCGCTCCCAGAGGGACCTGCCTGTAGGCACCAACTGCTTGAGGCTATGGGCAGCTGGATTGCTGGCTTTTAAATGATCGAAAAAGATTTTAGAGACATGAGATGCAGCCCTTGAACCATGTTGTAAATATCGGTGTCAGGGATGGACCAGATTTTAATGTGTCTGTTGAACTCTAGCTTCTCAAATCAGAAGTGGTGCAGCTTTTCCTATCTACACAGTCCATCATTGAGTGTGTGTGTGTGTGTGTGTGTGTGTGTGTGTGTTTTAAAAAACCTCAGTTAAGAACAAGGTGTGTACATTTTAAGCTTTCATTTTAAGCACGTGGGTACTATCTCCTGCCAAAATGACTGGCTAATCTAACATCGCAAACAAACTGCTTAGATCAGTTCTCGTTATTATAGCATACAGAATGTTGACTGAGATTGCCCGATACAATATGTCCACAGAGTATGCTTCACTTTGTAGACTAGGAGGAAACTCACCGATGGTCTCTGACATCTGTAGTGATGGCAGCAAAGGAGGCGTGTGGGGTTCCCCCCCCCCAGGGTGTGTGTGGGTTTTATTTAAAGAGTCAAGAAATGAGTTCATTTCCCAGCGAAGGTTTTACTGGGTGGAGACACCAGACAAACGATTAATCCCTTCTCTGTTAATGTTTTGATGAGGACAGAAGGCAATTCAGAATTCAAAACTCCATGATTGGTATTACGGGTAGAACAAAAGAGATAAACTAATATTACTATGATGTGAACAGAAATTATGCAAATGTCCTAGACCACAAATGAGAATGTAGGGGAAATACAGGGTATAAATGATTCAATTTATCTTGTTGACACTATGAACATGTCAGTTTGAGGAGAATGTTGTTTTTGTTTTTGACAGCGCTTGACAGGCACGGTCTACTAGGAAAAAAGGCCGAAAGACCATCATAGTTAGGGAGGTGGAAAACAATGCAGGAATGTAAGAAACTACACTCGGAGCAGCTGGTGAGAGGAAAGGGAGAGCACAGAGGTATCCAACAATGTGAGAAGAGAGAATGTAAGGAGGAGAGCTAGAAAGATTAAACAGAACATAAAACACTGATCACCATGAGCTGTTTCACAGGGATCAGATTGCTATTATTCATGGAAAGAAGTTGTCAAAGAAAGCGTGTCAAAAGTTTTTGCATTATTATGCATGGCAAACAAATGTATGAGGAAAAATAAGCTCTATAGTTATCCGCAGAAGGGCAAGTATATTCTTCTGTCTTAAAATAAAAACAGCTATATATTAACTTCAATTCACAACACTGAGGTACTAGCAAATGCAAAGAAGCAAGGTATGAGACTGTGTGAAATTAAGGTTTTCAGGTTTAACCCAAAAGCTTCATATGGTCTCTAGCATACTCATTGTAAGTGTTTGGGTTTTTTGTTTGTTTGTTTGTTTGCTTGCTTGCTTGTTTGGTTTAGAGGGGGAAATAATAAATATGGTAAAAGGAATGGAGAATTCCCTTAGTGCCTAGATCCAGGTTTGGGGGCAAGTACTCTTTGGTGAGAAAGCCCCAGGAGAGATTAAAAATCACAAAACATGTAGAAATGTAAAATGTGGAAAGACAGTCCTTTTAAACACCCTGCTCCTAACTTCTTTTGAATGCCCACATTTAATGCCCACATGGGGTGTTTGTGCAACTGGAATCTTGGCTTTTCCAGGGTTTGTGATTGTGCAGAAAGTTCTGTATGTGTATATGTCTGTGTGTGATCTATGAAGGCGTTCAGCTGCCTGTGTGGAGGTTGGGGAGAATCTACTGGGCATGATCCTGCTGCCCCTCTTCATGTGTTCCCTGAAGAGAAAGGTGTCATATGAAAAAGCTTTTTGTTTTGTCCCAATGGGTGGTGTTCAATTTAGTCCTACTCTGAGTATACATTGCAAACTATGTCAGTGGTCTACTATGAGCAGGACTTGGTTGCATACAACTGGTTCAGTGATAGCATTCCCATATAGCTGAAGGGTTGTTGTTGTTTTTTACTATTTTTCTGAGAGAAAACATTCGTTGTGTAAGAAGGCAGGATTAAGTTCCCCGCTGGGAACTTTGAAAGTGAAAAGACTGTATCTCTGATGTATTATGGAGTCTTTTGAAACACCACGTACATACTGTTAGGTAGTGCAGACATTTCTGTTGGGATTTAACTTGAACCCATTTGGATTTGGCTACATTCATATTGTCTCCTTCAAATGCACCATCGTGCTGAATGCAATAACATCTTTTCCCCCCAGTTTAATTAATTAATTATTTGGTATTGTATTTATTAAAATGGCTCTTTGTTAATAAAATTCAAATATTACTGCTGCTTACACTTTCAACCCGGCGTGTAATTTTTCTTATTGTGTTTATAGTCTCTTGAGTGTATGCATAAAATGCTACTTTCATCATGCCACACTTTCATGAAAAATTACCCATCAACTCTTATTTAAATAGCTTTAGTCACATTCTGCAAGCAAAATGCAGCCATTATTATTGTTATTGTTATTAATTTAAATTACTGCTTGAGAAAGAAAGCAGCATGTGTAGGTGGTGGTGGTGGTAGTGGTAGTGGTGGGGTTGGAAATGTAGAATAAGAAATGAAAAGGCATAGGAGCAGTCGTAGTTTCCATTAAGTGGGTGTTGTCTGGATCTGAAACCTTTGAGGAATTTTGAGATAACATATTTATCCATGGTAACTAATGGGACTCATTAGAGGGACTCATAGGAGGGCTTCTGTAAATCCAGGACTGTACCTGGAAAACGGGGACACTTGAAGTGTCTGCTCTGTTTGAAGCCCAGTCTTCAAAAGAGCAGAAGACACAAGTTGCCCAGCAACAGTTAACACCCAGATGCAGCCGACTGAGTAGGAACATGAGTCAATTGGTGAGATGTCCTGTATCTCCACCCAGAGTAATTGTTTGTAAGTTTGCATCTGTATCTTATAATGGCGTATACACTAACATAAGCAAGCTGCTTTTAGATCTTCTTTTTTAGCGGTGCCAAGAGTCCTTCCTATGCAGTTGCACTCCCCAGGTCAATACTTGCATAGTTCCAGTTTCAGATGATCCATAACTTTAGCCTGGCTAGCTCAGTTGGCTAGAGCGTGGTGCTAACGATGCCAAGGTTGCAGGTTCAATCCCTGTATGGGACAGCTGCATATTCCTGCATTGCAGGCGGTTGGACTATACAGTATGATCATCGGGGTTTCTTCCAACTCTATGATTCTATGATTCATGAAATTGAGCTATCTGCCCCCAGTCTCAGTATGATGTCAATAACTGAGCATCATCTACACAGCCGACCGTGAGATCAGAAGCTACGGTACATTGATATCTCGGACTGGATGAAAAGATTTGTGAACAATACTAATCAAAAAACTTCTTAATTCATATCATTTTCATAACAATTTGAACTTCCCCGACTCCCCCAAACTCTGGGTTCCTTGTTAATTATCAATTAGGCAATTTCCACAATAATAATTTAACCCTTTTTAATACTCAAAATTAACTTTTCTACTTTGCACATAGCGCTCATATTTATATATCTATATATTTATTTTTATATTTCCAATTCCCAAACTTAATTCAACTCCATTTCAATTCTTCTATCTTTTATTACTTCCCTTAACTTATTGTATTTCCCCCCCTGTTTTTCTTTTCTTTTTTCTTATTTTTTTATTTTTTATTTTTATTTTTTTCCTTTTTGGCCTTGTCTAGGTCTTTTTTTTTGCTTGTTCTTTGTCTTTTTGTTCTATCGCTCTATGCATGAATGTAATTTGATTATGATGTATTCTCAGCCATGATGTTACTGGAAAATGAATAAAAATTATTTTTAAAAAAAATGAAAGAAAAGATTTGTGAAAACACATTTTCTGTTTGAGCTGATAAAAGATAAATGAAGGCTATTTCATTAAAAAGCTACATAAACTATTTTCTTGTAAAATGCAGTTGCTGGGACTGCATGAAAAGAAACAGTATATTAAAATTAGCAGGAGAGTATAAAAGAGCGTTATTTATGGCAGATAGTCATGGTGGTAGACGGCCATTAGTGAAGAAACCATTGGGAACATCTTTAAGACTATTAGAGTGCCTTATCTATCATAAGTGACAGAAAATGAGCGAATGAACAGTAATATATTTAAATGTGCTGATGATGGTAACAGAACAGCTGATCAAAATTAGGGACAATTCCTGGACTCAGCAGTATTTTTGCCATTTAACCAAATGCTCTGTTAAGACACTGACATCATTAATCAAGTTATGGATACAGGAAATGGATTAAAGGAGCATTCCTTTAAAAGGTGAGTTCTTCTAAAGTTGTTGTTTTTTTAATAAAAAAAATGTTAATTACTGTGTTATGACTTCAGTAGACAACGGTCTTTAAAACATTAGGGAGGCGGCCGTGAATGAGATCAGTTAACAATCATGCAGAGATGGAACGTTAAAGACGTTCCTTTTGTGCTTTTTCTTTAGCAGCAAAGGTGTGCCAAAAGTCAAACCCTGCCAAGCAGTGCTTGAAATGCACAACTCCCAGCCAGTTCACTAACAGGCAGTTTCAAGCAAATATCCACTATGTGTCTGGACGGCTTGATGTGTAAGTTCCAAGTCGTATGAGTAGCATTGAATAAATAAGTTCTTATAAGGTAAAGGAATTCCTGATGGTGATAATAATCATGGTACAGTCGAAGATCTGAATTTGCAAATCTGCGAAGAACCCATCCAAGTTCTGCCCCACTGGATGACACTGAAAATTTCACCGAGACTTAGGGCTCACCCACACTTGCTGTGTGTTTCTAGGCACAGGTCTGCACTTTCCAGATCTGTGTCCAAGCAGATCATTTTTTATTTTTATTTTTGTCTTGGTGATTTCTGCAGGAAAACCCTTGTTTTCCTTGGAAAGGCAATTGGTCCCCACTCCCCACTTATACACCACTGTTCCTCTAAGGAGCTCAAGGTAGCAAACATGGTTCTCCTCCTCCTCCTCCTATTATTATTATTCAGGGGACACTGGTGGTGCTGTGGTCTAACCCACTGAGCCTCTTGGGCTTGCCGATCAGAAGGTCGGCAGTTTGAATCCCCGCAACGGGGTGAGCTCCTGTTGCTCTTTCCCAGCTCCTGCCAACCTAGCAGTTCGAAAGGACACCAGTGCAAGTAGATAAATAGGTACCGCTGCAGCGGGAAGGTAACCAGAATTTCTCTGTGCTCTGGTTTCCATCATGGTGTCCTGTTGTGCCAGAAGAGGGTTAGTCATGCTGACCACAAGCTGTCTGTGGACAAATGCTGGCTCCCTTGGCCTGAAACCGAGATAAGCGCCGCAACCGCATAGTCGCCTTTGACTGGACCTAACCGTCCAGGGGTCCTTTACCTTATTATTATTATTATTATTATTAGTAGTAGTAGTAGTACAGTAGTAGTATTAAAAATTTGTATACCGCCCTATACCTGCAGGTCTCAGGGTGGTTTGCAACATAAAATAACATTTTAGGTATGGTAGTTTGGGCTAGAGTGAGTGACTGGCCCAAGTTCACTCAGTGTGGTTCATGGCCAAATGGCAATTTGAACTCAGGTCTCCTAGGTCTTAGTCTGACACTAACCCCTACACCACACTGGTCACTTTATTTTTAATGCCAAAATGCTACATTTTTTTTAAGAGAGTGACTTGGGACTTTAGGGAGTCACTGTTCCAAGTTGATATGGCTTGTTAATGACACAATCCAATTTGGTCATTATTCAGGCTGAACACACCTATTAGATATATAATATTCCACTACAGAAGTTCCCATTAGCCTGCTTGTTCTGCCTTATTAGGTGGTTTTACATTATCCATGCTCAGCAGCCATGCTGTTTGTTCTGCACAGTTCTCCCCCATACTTCATTTGAACCTCTGCAGGAATCTTAACTCAAAAATATGCAGGAATTATTTGCACCTGACCGACAAGCTAAAGGATTGCCGGGAACTGAAGACATTGTGCCATTATAACTAGGACTACATATTAATCAAGGGGCAGACTAATGGCTATTTTCTCATGTTTTAAGCTTATATATATATACCAGTCATACTGCCAAGCATATGTAAATAATTACAGTAAACCAAACTAACCAATCATAAAGCAAGATTGATTATGTTGCTTAGCTTGGCATAATTTTGGCACAACCTCGGAGAGAAACCCACAACAAGCAATACACAATCTTGGAAATGCCTAATAAGTCTGAGCTGCCCAACTCCAAACAAACATACTTCAATAATTATGACATAGTGCACCTTCTCAGTAGCTAAAGCTCAATAGCAGTCTATCATTTGGTATGTTAGCCGGGATTGAATCGAGTTCTTTCAGGGGCACTTAGCTGCCTCTATAGATTTTATCTATGCACACGTGAAATATACCTGCTTTTGATGAATGGAGAGCTGATATAGCCAATTTCAGCCCATATATAAATTTAATAGTCGTGCATTCTCAACAATATGCAAAATCATGCGCTTTCAACATATGTGTCTGGACCACACACGGTTGTAATTTGGAAGACATGAATTGTCGAGGTCAAAATCCCATCATAGCTCAGGATTAAACTTATGGAACTGGGTTACTGGAAACTTTGCAAAAGTAGAGCAAGAAATTTGCATCTGTGCATGTTGGAAAGAAAGGTGAGATGGAACAGATTCTTGCTCTACAAGAAAGAACGGTTGAAAGCAGAGAAGAAGGCATCAGATGTTTCTTGCCCAGGACACCAGTTCTAATTATTTATACCTAAGTTATGGGATGGTGCAGAGGCTCATGTTACTCTCTTCCATTCATACTACCTTTGAACAGAAACTTCAAGTTGTGGGATGCTGCTGCGGTAGTGTTTGATAGATTAAACAATAAGATGAACAGATTCAAATTGGTGCCACCAATTATTTGGGTAGCATTTAAATATATATACTGTATGTATAATAATACATAATACATAATACATATATGTTTGTATGTAAGGGCAGAGCCCTTCCTGCTTCTGCTCACCAACCCCATCCTATCACCTTTGTCCCTACAACTCCGCTCAGCTCCCAGTGGGAGCTTCTCATTCCCTCCTCCATCGTCAGAAGACTAAGGCCTAGCATACCCGTCAACTCCCGGACTGAAAAATCCGGGATCAGCAGCGGCGCAGCACCAGAAGTCGCTTCTATGCATGTCTGGATGTGCCTGTAATAAAAAAAGCAGATGTAGATCATTTTAAATGGGCAGTCATGTGAAGGGCCTGGTTCACACGACAGACTTTCTCCATGGTTTAGAGAATGGGCTCGCATTGCTACTTCCCCATGCTTTCACTGCTCTGCATCTGGCTCATAGTCTCGAGTGTTGTCATCTTACACCCATCCTTCTGGTTTCCGAAGGAGACAAAGCATTTTGAGGAACTCAAATCTTTATTTGCAGTTCATATTAATGCTAAGGCACACCGTTGTAAATATTGGTTGAATCTGCCGAAGCAGCAGAAATGTAAATGTAACTTCTCATCTGTCTGCACTTGCTCCATTTGTACCAATATCACATTTTCATAGCTAATGCAAATATTTGTGCTGACCTGTATGATGTTGCGTTGAATGAATCAATATGCGCACGCGGGGGGGGGGGGCTGTTTAAGTAGTCCTCAGCACTTCTTATTGGATGGCTGCCTGCCAGCTTGGAGAGGAGTACAGTACTTTGTCACTGAGTTGCTCCAAGCAAGATCTGCTTTTTAAAACACTGCTGCACTGTAGTCTTGTGTCTTCAAACTATGGCTTTCCTCACCAGTCTGAATTCTCACTCCACATACGTCCGTGTCCAAACTCTCTGGAGGATTAACAAGGATTTGCCGGTCTGACCCTTCAGTGATGCAGTTTTTTAAAAATTTTTTGGGGGTGGGGGCAGACTTTGCATTTTGTGCTTGCCACAAATGGTGGTGCATTTTTATTTGTTAAAGTCCTCTGTAAAGGAGGACACATGGTATTCCTAATAAAAACTTCCGTTCCCCAGCAGTTGTGTCCTGGTAGGCTTGGGAGCAGGCAAAGTCCTTGTTTCCATAGTTAAATAACTCTGGAATGTCCATGCTGCAGATCTCGACCCCTCTAACTCTAATTCTCTTTTTCTTGGGAACTGTGGGAATTGTAGTTCTGTGGGAAATAATTCTATAACAGCTCCCTAACGCCAGTTTCCTACAGGATTCTTTGATAAAACCAGGATAGTTAATATGGTATAAAGCTGACAAAAGCAAGTTAATCCAGTTTAGCAGACTGGTTTCCCCAGCCACTCTGGGAGGCTTCCAACAAAATATTAAAATACAATAGTCTATTAAACATTAAAAGCTTCCCTAAACAGGGCTGCCTTCAGATGTCTTCTTTCTTATCTTCTTTCTTATATCTTTATCTTTTTTTCTCCATTTGCTGGGATGACAGAAGGTCCTTTCACCTATGTGTATTGGATTCAGTATTGTATTCAGTATATGAGATTGTTCTAAATTGTTTATATATGGAATGATTTTAGTTATTTGGGTTTTTTTTTTTACACATGAACTTGTTTTTATTGCTGGTGAAATTACTGTGAAATCACTTTGAGATATTTCATGGAAAGCGATGGAATGAAATAAATCAGTAATAAATTAGGTTTAAAAAGGACCTGAGTTTTAGAAGCACTGCACATCCTTCCTAAACGGTGCAACACCAAGAGGAAGAACTAAGCGGAACATGTTCTGTCCCCGATAAACAAGGTTAAATACTGCAAGTTGTTGTTACAGCTCAAGAAACACATGTTGATTCCAAGAGGAAAGGTTCACTAGAAGGGCAGCCAGATTTTTTTTTTTGTATGCTTCTCTGAGTCATATTGCACTATGCTATACTGCAGGCAGTCAATTTATTTGATAAGTGAAGCACCATAAAAACATCTTTGATTATATTAGACGGCTATACACTTCTAAGTGATTTTGAGAGATTTTGCTTCTTGTATTATGTCCAGCTCTGATGCTTCTATTTTTATCCTGAACATTCATTCTTAGTCACTTTTATTACTTTACAAAACTGAGGGTTTAGTGGCTACTATCCACTACTTGATGTACTCTAACAGGAAAACTGCCAGAAATTAAATATATGACAACTGCTGGCTGCAGCCTGCCTTGTCTCTCCTACATGAGAAAAGACTAATGCAGATATCTTGGTTAGATTTATGGATTTTGCTGATCCACCTCCTATGATGTTTTTGATTTTCTCAGATTACCACAGGGAAGGTTATTGACTATCATAGTCTGTGCTGCAAGTACACTCTGTTTCATATTACAGTGCACAGCATCATAACCGAACCTGTCAGTGTTCGTTAAGGTAATGAAAGGTAGTGATAGCTTCACACACAAGGACATGTGGGGTGGTGGAGGAAGAGGGAATCATGCTATTTCCCAGCATTTGGCCTGGCTGCACTTTTTGGTTTGAGAGGGTGTTATTCTCTTCCCCCTCCTATGTATCTTTCCCACTTGTACTTCTAGAAGAACAAATGGAGACATACTTAGATAAACTCTGATTCAAGCGAGGCCTGGGAGTTTCATTGGATTCCACTCAGTCACAAGATGGTTACATTCAGATAAGTAACTTACATAGTTGCCAAGTCTCCCATATTCCCCGGGAAACCCCTGTTTTTCCAGCTGTTCCCAGCTGAAAAAACGGATCCCCCCCCCTGGTTTACTTACCGGCCGGGAGAGGCTCCTTCTGCGCATGTCTGGAGTCTCTGGACATGCGCAGAAACGTTTTCTGGTGCGGTGGCCATTTTGGAACTGGGCGGAGCATGCTCAGAAGCGACTTTTGATGCTGCTCTGCCCAGTTCCAAAATGGCTGCAGTGCAACTTCTGGCACGGTGGCCCTTTTGGAACTGGGCAGAACAGCATCAAAAGTCGCTTCTGAGCATGCTCCGCCCAGTTCCAAAATGGCAGCAGCGCTACTTCCGGTCTGCTACTTCCGGTCCGGTCCCTTATTTCTCCGGCAGGAACTTGGCAGGTATGAACTAATCTGGGTGGCGCTTTGGTGTAAACCACTGAACCTCTTGGGCTTGCCAATTGGAAGGTCGGAAGTTTGAATCCACACAATGGAGTGAGCTCCCATTGCTCTGTCCCAGCTCCTGCCAACCTAGCAGTTCAAAAGCACACCAGTGCAAGTAGATAAATAGGTACCACTGTGGCGGGAAGGTAAACGGTATTTCCATGTGCTCTGGTTTCCGTCACGGTGTCCCATTGTGCCAGAAGCGGTCTAGTCATGCTAACCACATGACCCAGAAAGCTGTGTGTGGACAAACACTGTTTCTCTTGGCCTGAAAGTGAAATGAGCGCCACAACGCCATAGTCGCCTTTGACTGGACTTAACTGTCCAGGGGTCCTTTACCTTTACCTTACTTTCAGATAATTTTTTAAAAAATATTCCCTTCTGTAGTCAGCAGTTTTCCTCTCTGTTATGAATGGGCAGGACAACGGCGAGGAGGAAGAGGATCCCATTGAGGGGTGTAGCCGGGACTGGGACACACCAGGGCAAGCTGGGGACGGGGAAGGAAGTTCTTACAGGGTGACGGAGGATGGCGAGGAGTAATAAGGATCAGTGCATGGGAACCAGAGCAGCAGGACCCATCACCAGAGACAGAGGAGCCCTTGTCTCCACAAACATGATGGGCTCTGAGGCGTAGGGAGCAGGAAGGTTGCTCCTGGAGGCTGAAACAGGCAAGGGCCCACAGCCCAGCTCCCTAGCTGGCCAAGTGGGGCTTGCTAGCTCTGGGAGGAGGGTTGTGATTCTTCAGCTTGAGTAGGCTCAGAACAGGTGAGGGTCACCTGCCTCATCAAGCGCAGATGTTACCTGTATAAAAGGGAAGCAGAGGTGTTGTGGTTGCTCAGCTGTCCATGTTGATGGACCTTGGCTTGGATGCTCCAGGTCCAAGACCTCTGTGGACTGTGCTTCGGGTTTGACTCCGGATTGTGTTTCCTGACCTTTGGACATACTGACTTGCCACCGGGTAGGCGAGGGCTTCGTGACACACTCTTTTCTTACCTTTCAGTTTGTTGCCCTTTTCTCTGCCCCATCCCTGAAGTCCTTTAACTCAGGCCACGTAGAACATCAAGGAGCATGTTTTTCTGTCTGTCTGAGGGCAGTGGAAAAGTAACTTGGGCAAAGGAGGAAGCAAGGACCGACCAAAGGAATGGTGTCTATGACACACTCTCAAAGTTTTAAATGTGCTCTCTGAAAGCTTGGTGACCTCAGATAGTTCATCCAGCTCTCTGGTACCCCATACTGGAGCCTCAATTCTTGTCTGAAGAGCTCTCTAGAGGGAGAGCTGTCAGCATCCCAGACCTTTCCCCTCATAGCATACTTGCTTTTAAGGGTATGACTGAAGGGGAAAGCAAGAAATGGTTGGGTTTGCCTTAGCCATTCCATTACATCATCTGTTTCATGCTAAAGTGGTAAGCTCTCCAGTTCCACTGAATGCCACAGTACTTCAGTTATATATGATCTATTGGACAGCTGCCAAGAATGAGTAGAGGAGAAAATGGCTGGAAGTGCTCTACAGAGTCATTCAGTGAAGACTGCCTAAGTTCTTTCTGGGAAGATAAACATTTTCAATTAGTTCTGGGAGCTATAAGTGTTTAACATGTGGCCTCAGTGGAGGGATAATAGATTCAGCGCTCAGTACTACACAGATGTTCCTATTTCCAGGAGAGTTTTTCTGTTTTCTTATTTTGTTTAGGATTTTTATTTTTCAACGAGCAATTGGATTCGTTTCCCTCACCACCAACTACCTTGAAACAAATGTGACGAACCCTGTGGTTCCATTTGCACCTTGCACAACACTGATCTCGACGCTAGGACGTAAGAATATTGTTATGAGTTTGTGGGTTGCCAGACACCTATAATTCTAGCAAGTGTTAAAATATAAGCTAGGCTAACTTCCTGTGTTAGGGTAATTGCTTGGGGTAATGTGCCATTAAGAGAACAAAGGAAATGTGATGGGCCGTTAAGACAACAAAAGAGAGGGGGGCTCTGTGCCAGTTGGCCTATGGATGCAGCCTGCCTCCATCTCTTAGTTAAGACAAAGCCTGAGTTCAGACAGGGCAGAGTTTGTGTAATGTCACCTAGTGGCAGGCTGGAAAGGCAGAGAGGCAGGTCGGTTTTGGATTTCTGTTTAAATCCAAGTTTGCTGCTCTAGGAGAAACAAGACCCGAATGGGGTGTTGGCAGTGCCGGATTTATGTACAGTGGTACCTCGACATCCGAATGCCTTGACTTCCGAAGGTTTCGACTTCCGAAGTCGGCAAACCCGGAAGTCTTTTCGCTGCATGCGCGTTCTGCGCATGTGCACAAGCGCAAAATCACGCTTCGCGCATGCGCAAAACGGACGCTTCAACAACCGAAGACTTTGACTTACGAAGAGCACCGCGGAACGGATCGCCTTCATAAGTTGAGGCACCACTGTATAAGCTAACCAAGCTATTGCTTAGGGCCCCACTCTCTTGGGCCCCCCCAAAAAATGTAAAGGAAAAAAACACCTGGATGTACATTTCCAAAACATAAGATAAAAAACAAATAAAATAAAACCTACATATAGTAACAGTGTTTTGTGTTGTGTAGGCTCCTATGGTGTAAGTAATGGGCCCTGCCTGCTAGCCTGCTCCCTAAATTTTAAAAGATCACTGGTTAGATACCTCTTCGGTCCATGAATTACCATATAGCATATATTCAACATGAAAAACAGCGACAATTTGTTGTTGACAAAGGACAGCTGACATATAAAGGGCCCCATTACCTTCAGTAGTTAAGGGCCTCATTAAACCTAAATCCGGCCCTAGGTGTTGATGCTGTGACCCCCCCCCCCCAATTGCAAGCTCGGGTTGTATATATTTGTCAATAAACCATATACCATAAAGACATCACAGTATCTGACATGCCTCATTTCCAAAAGGCACCCTCAGTAAGTGTCTGGAACTCCCCAATCTTGCACCACTTGGAGATTAGAGTAGGGTTGCCAGACTCAATGGAGGACAGGACTTCTGTGCCTTTAATTGCCCTGCTCTCTTTTGAGTCTGGAAACCTTAAAGAGAAACCAGCAGACCCTTTGTTTAATTTCCAAGCAAAGGGTCTGCTGGTTTTCTTTAAGGTTTCCAGACTCAAAAGAGAGCAGGGCAATTAAAGACTCAGAAGTCCTGTCCTCTATTGAGTCTGGCAACCCTAGATTAGGGTGGTGTCTGGGACGTGGCTGAATCGAACGCCTGGGAAGGGCCAGACTCTGGAGATAAAGGAATGCCTGTACAAAGAGAGACAGAGAATGACCCTGGAGACAAGGAATTGCAGCCACAGCCAGAGCTAGTCCGGCTCCCCCTTCACCAAGAGTTCCCAGACTCGGAAAGTTCACAGGCAAAGGAAGGGGAGGAGACAGATGACATTGAGGGGGTTGCTATGCATTTGGGAGGCAGGCAGCATTTAGAGCAGGCATCCCCAAACTTCAGCCCTCCAGATGTTTTGGATTACAATTCCCATCTTCCCCAACCACTGGTCCTGTTAGCTAGGGATCATGGGAGTTGTAGGCCAAAACATCTGGAGGGCCGCAGTTTGGTGATGCCTGGTTTAGAGGAAGTTAAAATGCAATGGAAGTGTAAAAGAGGAAGGACTGGACTTTGACGCCCTTCATGCTGTGAGAGGGGCGGAGACTCAGAGTGACCAACTCGTAGCTAATGGCGGCAGACCCAGAGCCGCTCTCTGGATGTAAATTGTAAATAAATGTACATAAAACTGCCGGAGACTCATTAATTCTTATCGGAGCTTGCTTGCCTGCTGGAGATCATTACAGGTGGCATGCAACAATATCTGCAAGGAAGAAAAAATTCCTCTAGATATAACAACTTCAGCCCACAAAAACATTTCTATTTGGTGACTATGGAATGGATATTCACTCCCTTTGGGGAAACTTGGCTGCATTTTTTTTATATATATATATAAAAACACCACCACCACCACTCAGCTATTACATAAAATAGCTCTATGGCAGGCATCCCCAAACTGCGGCCCTCCAGATGTTTTGGCCTACAACTCCCATGATCCTTAGCTAACAGGACCAGTGGTCAGGGATGATGGGAATTGTAGTTCAAAACATCTGGAGGGCCGAAGTTTGGGGATGCCTGCTCTATGGGGTTCTGCCATAGAAAAGTGGATGGCTGCAATGCTTCATATACTTTTCTGAGTGCTTTTCTTCTTCCGTCACTTGAAATCTGTTTAGTGGCTTCTGGTTTTTCACTGTAGTCTCCAGTTGCCTAAAGGATTATTATTAGAAATTAAACTCTGATGGTGACTCTGTGAGGCTATGAATTGTTTTCTCAGAGAAACCCTGGATGACCTTTAAGATATGGCATTATCTGAGGATTTATAATGTCTTTGTTGAGAATATGGATTGCTAACTTCACTATAGTAATGAGCACTTCACTTTGACAAAGTAGATTCCACATATATTGAATTCAGCTGGAGTTGCATTACATGGGCTCTTTAGTATTGGATATAAGAGCCAGAGAATCTAGATTAGAACAAAGGGTCTAATGATACCTAGGGTCTGTCCTCTAAAATAATATTAAAGAATGTTAAAACTACAGTGACATGTGTACTACATTAAGAATTCGGATTAGGGAACACTTACAATCAGGAAAGCACAAATATGAGGCATGGGAAGAACGAGGCAGGATTTGGAAAAGTTAGATTTTATGGACAAAGACCTTTACAATGTGAAAGGCATTCCTATTTATCTTCGTTAGTTACTAATGATTGCAGATATACAAACGGCACATTTACAATCACATAAATGCAACAATAACACAACCCTTGCATTTTGATTGTGTCTCAATTCACCCTCAGGTCCCAAGGATGTATGAGGCTGATAAGAGCATTTTTAAAAAGAACAAATGACTTACGAAGAAGGAAAGGAAAATGTTACCTCAGGTTGACACTTTTTCTTCAGAATTGATTGTATAAACTTATCCTTAACACAAATGGGCAAGAAAGGTTGAAAGAATTGTGGTTGCATTAAAAGTCATGCCTATGGTATTGGGCATGAAGAAATTTCCTGAAATTATGACTTCCATGTCAATACCATAAGAGCCATTTAACTATATTTTCTAATTGGGAATGCAGACGAACAATAAAACTTGAAAGCTCCTTTTATTATGAAATAGCTGGGTCAGATATTATGCCTGAGATAAGGCCACCCTGTCAGAATGACAACCTCTCCTCAGCCATGGCATGAGGCCCTTGGCAACAGTTGTCAAGAACAGAAAGATGGCAAAGGCTGCATGACACATGAAAGTGTGGCTCTCAGAGCTAATGAGCTTAGGATCAGACGAAAGCTCAGTTGATCTCTACGAACCTTACTTCCAAATAGGTTTTCATCTAAAAACTGCTTAACTTCCATAGCCCAAGGAACCTGGATATAATCTAGAGAAAGTGAATCACTTCTGAGATCCATTGATTTCACTGGACAGACCTAAGTGTTTGTTAGCTCTCCCCTGGAAATAAATGGGAACTTTCAGCTTTTTTTTTTTTTCAGCCGGGACTCAGTTTCGGCACCAAGGATGCCATTGCCATAATAAGAGAATGAAGGAAGAGTTCATGGTGAGTTCTGGCACCACTTTTTCTAGAAAAATAGCCCTGGTTGTGCCTATTACATATATGCACACAGAAGTGTGTGGGAATCTGATATTTATACATTTTGTTTGTAAAAAACCAATTTGTAATATATCCCTGGGAAAGAAAATCATAATCACATATACAACTCTCTCTCTCTCTCTCTCTCTCTCTCTCTCTCTCTCTCTCTCTCTCTCTCTCTCTCTCTCTCTCTCTCTCGTGGCCCTATCCCTCCCACATCTAGCATTTACTTTTCTCTGGTTCACTTTTCTCATTCTGTGGGGTTACCTGCTCTTTACAAAGCCTAGGATGGACCACAGTCTAACAGCTAGGAAGCGGAACATTATATAGTGATACTTAAGGAAAGTGACCAGCCCCTCTGTGGAGAGGGATAGCAAATCAAAGAGCTAATAAGCTAGTTGGGTCCTGCCACATAAAGAGAAATGCTTACCTTTGTTTTATTATACACCTGTGTTTTTCAAATAAATGTTATTTAAGAGATGACACTGAAAACTTTGGGCACTCAAGCACTTAATCTATGGAGGGTTTTCCCTTCCTTATGTCAAAACAGAATATTCAAAAGCAAACAAATGGCGCAGAGGCTCTCTTCCTCTTCCTCTTCCTCTTCTTCTATCCCACCTGTCCTCTAAGAACCTTAAGATACTATGCAATTTATATTTCTTCCCCCGCCAGGATATCTTCACAACAACCCTGTGAGGCAGGTTATTGCCATTTATTTCATTTACACTGCACCATTTTTCCAACGAGCTCATGTGCATCTCTTCCTCTTCATTTCATCCCCACAACAACCCTGTGAGGTAGGTTAGGTTGAGAGGCAGCAACTGAGCCAAGATCACCCCGTGAGTTTCACGTCTGAATGGGGATTTCAACCCTGGCCTCCCAGTTCCCAGTCCAGGACTCTTAACTACTACATCACACTGGTTTTTAGTAAGTTGTATTAATGAAACACTATTCATTAATGTAGAATAGACCACACTCTGGCAATAGACAGCTTCCTTTGGCAGATGGTTCAGTAGCAACAATTCTTGCAATATGTTGATACGGAAGCAGCTAAAAATTCCCACCATACATGTTTTGCTAACTGGTAGAAAGTAATGTTAAGTGTTCACCCCTCAATTGGTATTAATCACTTGATGTATTTTGGAAAGTAACCATTTTCCTAATGCCTCTAGCTGCGCACCGTCTTTGCTCCATTTGTGAAATGAGGTATTATTGGGAGTTTATGGGTATCACAAAATAAAGATGCAGCCAAGAAAGGCATTTTATGCTATCACCTAAAGGCAAAGAGTGATTACTAAAACACCTAGGTAAATTTTTACTTCTTCTGTCCCAAACATAATAAAATGATAAATCCAGTAATTGTTTTTTTCATTCGCAGAGTGCAATTTTCCAGACTCATGGGATGGGAAATATGTTATGAGACGTTCTGTCTCCTCCTTCCGAGGTTTTTGAAGAAAATAAGGCGAAGCAACTGATTATCCATTGGAAGAGCAGGTGGATGGGTGGGGAAGAGAGGTTTAAAACGTTCCTTCCAAATGTCCACTCGAAATGGCATTCTCACCTCAATCTTCTTGAGAAATGAATCTTGGAATCTCTTCTGGAGAAAGTGATGGGGATGGAGAGGGAGACTGAGTGGCCAAA
This sequence comes from Zootoca vivipara, assembly GCF_965207765.1. NCBI lineage: Eukaryota > Metazoa > Chordata > Lepidosauria > Squamata > Lacertidae > Zootoca > Zootoca vivipara. The sequence goes on along the minus strand of NC_142592.1, from coordinate 18,017,462 downwards.
CGGGATTTGTTATGTGGGCAGCATGGGTGGTGCTGTGATCCAAACCACTGAGGCTCTTAGGCTTGCTGATCGGAAGGTCGGCGGTTCGAATCCCCGCTACGGGGTCAGCTCCCATTGCTCTGTCCCAGCTCCTGCCAACCTAGCAGTTCGAAAGCACACCAGTGCAAGTAGATAAATAGGGCGGGAAGGTAAACGGTGTTACTGTCCCATTGCGCCAAAAGCAGTTCAGTCATGCTGGCCACATGACCCAGAAAGCTGTCTGTGGACAAACACCAGCTCCCTCGGCCTGAAAGTGAGTTGAGCACCGCAACCCTATAGTTGCCTTTGACTGGACTTAACCGTCCAGGGGTCCTTTACATTTACCTTTATTATGTGTGTTGTTTTGTAGGTGTTTAGTTTCCCTTCATAGCTCTCACATATAACATAATGCCTCAGGTGAAGAACAAAGTGCTGTCATCATTCCATGTGCAGAAAGAAGCCAACTGAACTAAAAACCACATCTTATTTCAGTAATGGCAGTAGGAAGCCGGCTAACTGTGGGGATGTGGGGCAGGTCACATGGCACACAACTCTATCCTCCAATATACGTATGGCCATTGGGCTCTGGAGAAGCAGCTGGCAGCTGCTCCCCTCCAGCCTCTGCCACCTGAGACTGTCGCCTCTCTCGGCCTAACAGTAGGGCTGGCCTACCATTATAGTCTTCTGGGACTATGTGGCAAGGGTTGAAACAGTTCTCACCACATAGCTTGTAACTGATGCATGGCCCTGCACTACTGGAAATGGATGGAAGCACTATGTATAGGCACTTTATTTGTTTGTATGTTAAAATGACACAAAGCACTTTTAAAAAACAGTGACGTTTTCTTGTATTCCCCTGTGAAGCATTTGGGTCTTGTTGTATTGCCAGAGGAATCCCCTGTGCCTTGTCCCTTCCTCTAATGTTATTTTTGTCAGGTTGCTGCTGCCGCCACTGATATTTCCTTATAAATTTCAAACTTCTCTATCCTTGTTATTTTCCTAATATCGGTAAATCCTTGTCTGAATAATTTTAAAAAGAAACCGGGAAAGAAAGGGTTAAAGTTTAACCCCTCCTATCTCCAATCTTTTTCTCCACATGAAGTCACCTGCAGCTAATAAAATACAGATTGGAGCAGAGGAGAGAATTGCAGACACTACATACTGTAAAATGTGTGCATTTCTGCCTTTACTCTTAATTAACATTAGCATGGCTATTGTGAGATATGTATGCTGCAGTTTTATTGTTTGTGAAGTCTGTAATGTGGCACGCAAAGAAGCATGGATTTTTGACTGGGCTCCTGCTGCTCGATTGTGGGAGAGAATTTTATTCTTCAAGGACACATTAAAATGTAAGGAACTGGAAGGGGGCCTTGCTTCTGTTGAATTGCATTTGCTTTTATTGGCAGCTGAATATTGTAAATATGTCAAAACATACAGAAACTGAATAATGTATCAGCATCATGCCGTGAGAGGCTGGGAATGCCACGTACCCACTGTTTCCGTCTGTGTAATGTAAATCATGATGCAACAACTTTACTGGGGTAGTCGTAACTCACGCAATCAGGTCTAAATTGGGGTCCATGGTGTATGTAGCTTTCCCCAAATTAAGCTATGTAATGAGGCAAAAGCCAATGATCAGAAGTAGAGTATCAGTAAGGAAGCAACTTACTTTTAGAGGCTCAGGGGCTTCGTTCTTTGGGGAGTTAATACAGGAAGAATAATTTTTAGGTAGCTTTGACTGTTCCAGAGGGGAGAGAATACACATTGAGTCAGTGCAGTGAACCATAGTTCTGTGAAGTGTAAGCTATCATTTCTAGAACTCATTGTTTGGGAGAAACCTGTGGTTCTTGAGTGGTTGTTGGGTTCCAACTTGCATCAGCCTCAGTCAGTATGGCCAGTGGTCAGGGATGATGAAAATCAGGCCCAGCAGCGGGGCTGGTTGGGCAGGTTGAGGCCCCCGGGAGCTCAGATCTGCCAGAGTATTAATGCTGCGAGCCCTTCCATGCTGTGCTCAGGGCGTATCATTTTATTGCATTGTGTGCCATAGCCTTGCATACTTATTATCCACAGAGCTGAACACCACTCATGTATTGTGACCTAACAAATACCCGGGAGCTCATTGGTTTGTGCAGTCAAAAGTAGGGAGTGGAAAAGCTAGGCTCCCATGTATGGCTGGCGTACCGCATTCTGTTTGGGAGGTCATGTACGGGCCTCATCCAGAGTAATATATTGTTGCTGTGAAGCAGGGATGAGAAACCTGTGGCCTTTCAGATCTTCTTGGATGCTACCTCCTTTCAGCCACAGGCAACATGGCCAATGGTCCCAAATGGCATCTGAAAGGTCAACATATACCTGAGCGTAATGAATGGGTAGTTGCTAGGTGCTAGGTGTGTTGAATGTTAGGTGCGGCTCGTGAATTTTGGTGTGGGGTGGGAGGGGATCTCAGGTGGATCTGGGTCCAATGCTTGGCTGTCTTCTATCCCTCCTGACCACAGCATCTTTAGGGTGCTGGGTGCTTGCTTGGGTGCCTTGATGGCTGCTCCCTGCTGGAGTCTTATTCAGGCACAATGAATGAATACCTGGCTGCAACCCTTTCTTGAGAACAGAACTTCTTTCCACAAAAAATTCCCTAATTCTATGCAAAGGTTTATGAATAAATCATTATTCATCACCCCAATCAAATAAATATTGAAGCTCCCAAACACAAGATGAGCAATATAATGTGAATAACAAGAGGAACTGGTATTGATGCTCGGCTAAATTATGCCACATACATATCTGTCCTGGGAGGAAAAAAAAAAGAATAAACAAGAGTACTGGTTATGCATTTTATCAGTTCCTAGGTTTTTAGTTATTCTGGATGCTGTTTATGTTTCTTGTACTGAGCATGTAAATATACTTATATACTCTCAACATGAAATAATATACATAATATTGCACTATATAGTGGATGAATGTTGCGACAATACATAAATTATATATTTGATCTAATAAATATATACCTGCAGTACATTGTGAAACCTCTTGCTTTTGAATACAGGATATTAGCTGACCCCCCCCCCCCGTGCTAACTTGGCAAATTCTTCTTATTGCAGTTTGAAAAAGAAGCAGAAGCAGAAAAGAAGTCACCAGGAATGCCTAGAGCATGTTCTACAGTAAGTGTTTAATTTGTTTTGTCTCTTATCAGCTTCAGTTTCTGGGGCAGCAATACAGGTGGAACATAATAGGCAAATGTTGTTGTTGTTATTGTTGTTTAGTCGTGTCTGACTCTTCGTGACCCCATGGACCATAGCACGCCAGGCACTCCTGTCTTCCACTGCCTCCCGCAGTTTGGTCAAACTCATGTTCGTAGCTTCGAGAACACTGTCCAACCATCTCGTCCTCTGTCGTCCCCTTCTCCTAGTGCCCTCCATCTTTCCCAACATCAGGGTCTTTTCCAGGGAGTCTTCTCTTCTCATGAGGTGGCCAAAGTATTGGAGCCTCTGCTTCAGGATCTGTCCTTCCAGTGAGCACTCAGGGCTGATTTCCTTCAGAATGGATAGGTTTGATCTTCTTGCAGTCCATGGGACTCTCAAGAGTCTCCTCCAGCACCATAATTCAAAAGCATCAATTCTTCGGCGATCAGTCTTCTTTATGGTCCAGCTCTCACTTCCATACATCACTACTGGGAAAACCATAGCTTTAACTATACGGACCTTTGTTGGCAAGGTGATGTCTCTGCTTTTTAAGATGCTGTCTAGGTTTGTCATTGCTTTTCTCCCAAGAAGCAGGCGTCTTTTAATTTCGTGACTGCTGTCACCATCTGCAGTGATCATGGAACCCAAGAAAGTAAAATCTCTCACTGCCTCCATTTCTTCCCCTTCTATTTGCCAGGAGGTGATGGGACCAGTGGCCATGATCTTAGTTTTTTTGATGTTGACACTTCACACCATATTTTGCGCTCTCCTCTTTCACCCTCATTATAAAAGGTTCTTTAATTCTTCCTCACTTTCTGCCATCAAGGTTGTGTCATCAGCATATCTGAGGTTGTTGATATTTCTTCTGGCAATCTTAATTCCGATTTGGGATTCATTTAGTCTAGCCTTTCGCATGATGAATTCTGCATATAAGTTAAATAAGCAGGGAGACAATATACAGCCTTGTTGTACTCCTTTCCCAATTTTGAACTAATCAGTTATTCCAGAAACAGTTCTAACTGTAGCTTCTTGTCCCACATAGATATTTCTCAGGAGACAGATGATGTGATCAGGCACTCCCATTTCTTTAAGAACTTGCCATAGTTGCTGTGGTCAACACAGTCAAATGCTTTTGCGTAGTCAATGAAGCAGAAGTAGATGTTTTTCTGGAACTCTCTAGCTTTCTCCATAATCCAGCGAATGTTTGCAATTTGGTCTCTGGTTCCTCTGCCCCTTCAAAATCCAGCTTGCACTTCTGGGAGTTCTCGGTCCACATACTGCTTAAGCCTGCCTTGTAAAATTTTAAGCATAACCTTGCTAGCATGTGAAATGAGCGCAATTGTGCGGTAGTTGGCACATTCTTTGGCACTGCCCTTCTTTGGGATTGGGATGTAGACTGATCTTCTCCAATCCTCTGGCCACTGCTGAGTTTTCCAAACTTGCTGGCATATTGAGTGTAGCACCTTAACAGCATCATCTTTTAAAATTTTGAATAGTTCAGCTGGAATATCATCACTTCCACTGGCCTTGTTATTAGCAGTGCTTTCTAAGGCCCATTTGACTTCACTTTCCAGGATGTCTGGCCCAAGGTCAGCAACCACACTACCTGTGTGTAGCAACTCTAATTTAGTTGTTTATCCCGATTTCAGATCTGGCCCTCCCCTAGTGTGTAATTACCATTAGAACCAGCAGGCACTAGACATAATGAGGTATTGGAAAATATCTCCTTTGAGTGTTGCTAAAGATACTAATATTTATTGAAATGTGCTTTATGATTTCCGGAGTGGTCTTTTTTACCCCTGTTACACTGCAGATTGAGTAAGTTTTACTGAGCAAAATTCCCTACGGAGGCTGATAATGAATAAATTACTGTTCTGAGCACAACTGAAAAGGAGACCCTAAAAATAGCTCCCATTTTACCTTGTGTGTCAGCATTAATATTCAGAGCCTTAGTCTTCAACCCAACTGTATTGTATTCATGCCAATGGCATCTAGTGGGGAGAAAAGGGAGGTGGGCTCTAATAGCTGCGTTTTAGACCATTCTAAATGGTGAACATTTGCCATGAAATGTAAAATAAGTTGTTGGCCTTGTTACTGCACACTGTTTGCACGGAACAGCTTCTGGAGATCTGAATGCCCTTTAAATATATTTCCCCCCTTAATTTTATGGTCTGTAGTTCCAACATAAAATAACAGTGGAAATATATTTTTGTATGAAACAATAGATGTGGGACAGCTTCTTTAGAAAGATTTATATTACCAAGGATCCACATGAGCATACCTGTAATTTCAATTGCAGCTTTGGGAAATGTGTTTCCAGAAAGATGGTTTAACTACTTGACAGGCAATTATTCTTCGAAAAATGTAGACTAATTAGACAGTTCTTCTTTGTCATCGATAGCCTGCCATTGTTCTTCACAGGAGCCGTTAGCTGACAAAAATGCTGCCACATTCATAGGGAAGCACTGAGGAAAATCTGTTGTAATGTAATACACATGTTGATATCATATATATATATATATATATATATATATATATATATATATATATTCTGTACTGTTACAAGAATGAAGGCTTTGTAATTAGCAGAAAACATTCCCACTTCAGAAAGAACGTCCTGTTAAATCTAACAGAAATATGACTGGAAGTTGAAGGGTCTTGCGAGAATACAGAAAGAAGAATAAATCATTTTTAAAAATGAAATGATAAAAAAAATTGGCAGAGGAATTGCTGTACAATTCCACAGATATGGGTGGCCTGAAAGACAGTTGAAATGATTTTTAAAAAAATTGGCAGAGGAATTGCTGTACAATTCCACAGATATGGGTGGCCTTTAACCGTACATTTGGAATATAAAAGGAAAGGACCACTTAGCGGCTGCTAGAGGTGACTGGTGGTTGTGGTCTGGCGTGGCCATGGTGGTGCCAGGCAGATTTCCAGTTTTGGCACAGGCTGGGGGAAGATGTTACTTCCTCCTTACCGGCCACGCTGGCTGCTGGGGCTCACCTGTGATTGCAGCAAACTGTGGGCAAGTTGGGGAGGGCATGGCTCTGGGACCAGACCAGAGGGAAAACTTCTTCCCTCTGGTCCACTCCATGGCTATTTATGTCACCTGCACCCTGCACTCAGCTTCAGTCAGCACTGGATTCTCCACCCATCTACCCTAAGCATTATGCTGAAGACCTGCCCAGAGGTAATTGGGCAGGTCTTGCCAAATATCTTGTATTTGGGAATCTTCGGGTGCAGTATTCGGGGCCAGAGAGAATTATCCTTCAGACAAGATTGGGCCTGTCTAGGGGTTTTGCCTACTTTGTAGCAATTGTCACAGCTTGATGGCAGATAAGGCATTGGGTTGGATTCTTAGTCAACATGGAATTGCGGGGAGAGGCAGGAGGCAGAAGCCCCAACCACCCAGTCCAAGGAACCAGGATATTCTGTTAAAGCGATCCAGGGGGAGGTACTTCCGTCCAGATGCCCAGACAGGGCTGATGAGCCCATAGCACTCTCAAAATGGTGATCTTGGCGGAGTCACCCTGATTCGATGTGTGATTCTTAACCATGGTTAATCCTGCCAAATCATTATCAACCTGTAGCAGGTTGGTTGATAGAGGGTACACGCCTAAGATACATATTTTGGCAATGCAAATCCCCGAATACAACATATATTTTAGATGTTATTGTCAGTACTATATGCATTTTTATGCACAGTTTACCTCAGTATATGCATTTTTGTACATATTACTTTTCTGACAAACTGCAGCACAAAGAAGGATAGCTGTTTCGGTTTGCATATCATTTAGGAAAGTGTGAATGAGGTTGGTTCACCATTATTATTAGTAAATTTGTTAGTTGAATTATCTTGCCCAAGGCAACCTAAAGAGACTTAGAGCCTTTAAATACCCACTGAATCAAATTTCTCTCCTACAGCTACTTCCTATTTACTGTCCTCCCTCTCCCCACATTCTAGCTCACTTTCAGTTTTCAGTATGTTTTTGTGTATCCTTTGCATAGCTGCCAAGTTTTCCCTTTTCTCACGAGGAAGCCTATTCAGCATAAGGGAATTTCTCTTAAAAAAAGGGATAACTTGGCAGCTATGATCCTTTGTTCTGCTCTTTCCCCTCTCAACTGGCATCTGTTGAAATTCTTCAGAGAATCTTAACAGAATCACAAAGGTATTGGAAGCGTTAGCTCACCTGAGTGTGGTCAGCAGAAATCCTCAATATTAATTTGAACTAACCCCTTTTTTAGAAAAAGGTTCTGCCCCACAACTTTCCTCAACGGTTCATTGGTCTACAGAGAAACTTCAAATTGCATCAAGTGAGATGCCCGGTATCTAGCTTGTCTCATACTCCAGAGCTCCATGGGGGAAAGAAGAGGAATTAAACTGCAGCTTCCTTTGCTCATCTATATAAAAAAAAAGAACGACAAAAGGGCAACAGAAAGAGCAAACCTCCTGCATCTTGCCTGAATCTCTACAGATGTATTCAGCATTCAATTTGATGTGTAGCTGACATCAAAGAATAATGACCCGAGTGAAGTTGGGTGACCAAGGGAATTTTGTGGCACATTTAATTTAAAGGCAAGCATTTCAAATGAACTTTGGTGCTGTGTGGCTGCTGTAGCCTCGGTAGTGGGGCACACACTTTCCAAGGATTGCCTAGCCTTTTGCTTTTATTTGTGGCTTATTAGCAAACTTGCGCACTTTGTCTAAAACTTTTCCATTTCCCAGGTGCTCCCCCTTCTCTTTCTTCACTTGCGATGCTCCTCACACATAGTGTGCCCTTCTTTACGCACATTATTTAAGTAAAAATTCAAACTCTACAGTCTCTCCCCCCCCACCCTTTCATATTACTTCCTAGTTTTTCTCCCTTTCTCAGTGGTTGCCTAATGTAAATTCTGAGAGGGCTTTTGTACTTTGAGTACTCCGTGGAGTAGAAGTGGCAAACCTGTTGGAATACAACTCCATCATCTCTTGACCGTTGGCCACACCGACTGGGGACTGTTGGAAGTTGGCATCTAAGAAAATCTGCATGGGCCCAGATTAGCCACCTCTGCCATAGAAGATTAAATGGCCTTCATGGTGGCTGATGGACATTATTGTCTAACAACACCTGGAGATGTTGGAGAAGGCTACTATAAGTGAACTGCTGGAATAAATGGATTAAATATTGTGCTCTGCTCCCCCTTTATTCTTGCCCTTGGCAGCCCTGCCCTCTGTCTGCCCCTCAGAATCAACATGTCACACGAGCCTGGGCCTTGGTGGCGACACCCTCTTGTCCTCCTTGCCCACTCTCCAGCAGCTGCTACGAGCTGCCGAAGGGAGGAGGCCGACAGTGGTAGCCATGGAGAGGCAATGAGATGCTACGAGCTGCCGCCACTGCTGCCGCCACTGCTCAGGACAGGCAGTGGCTCATCCTCTTCCCTGAGCTTGGCAGCAGCAAATAGAGACATTCCAGGGTCAAATCAGAATCCGCGAGGTCTTTTGTAATTCCGGGACTGTCCCTGGAAAATAGGGACATGTAAGGGGGAGGGCTTATAGGGAACAGCCCCCCCCCCTCATCAGGAGCAGCCCATCTCCCAGCAGTAATGAAAGCGAAGGGTCGGAAGGGGAAAGTCAGGAGACGGAGAGGGAGTGCCAGAGCTCTGGCAACATCCAAGAGCCACTGCTCCTCATGCAGGAAGAGAGGAAGGGGGAAAGAGAGGATGGGACTCAGACGGACCGGAGACCTTTCCCCCCGACACCGGAATTAAGGAGGAGGAGAAAGGGGAGGAGGTTCGCTGTCCCGCGGCTCTTATGTTGGTCCAGGTCACGAAAGGGGGCAGTGCCGGATTCTGATTCGGACTGATGAGACATGAAACCAGCAGCTCACTTCACTGTAAATGATGTGCACCAATAAAAGTTTCTGAAAGACAAGCATGTGGAGGGTCGTTACTCAAGAGTAGTCGCAAAAACCCTGACAGGACACTTGAAAGGGTATGCAGCAAGCAGAATGACGTGGCTGATGGGAGACCAAGTATGCAGTGCTGACCCACCCCACCAGCTGTCCGTCACATGCCATTGATGAATGTCAGTCTGCCACTATGGCGGCTATAACAAATCCTAGAACAGGCACCCCCAAACTTGGCCCTCCAGATGTTTTGGGACTACAACTCCCATCACCCCTAGCTAACAGGACCAGTGGTCAGGGATGATGGGCGTTGTAGTCCCAAAACATCTGGAGGGCTGAGTTTCGGGATGCCTGTCCTAGAAGCTTCCATAGGCACCCATGAAAGTTTACCTCATCATATAATCATAGAGTTGGAAGGGACCACAAGGATCATCTAGTCCAGGGGTCAGCAACCTTTTTCAGCCGTGGACCTGTCCACTGTCCCTCAGACTATGTGGTGGGCTGGGCTATATTTTTTTTGGGGGGGGGGGGAATGAACGAATGCCTATGCCCCACAAATAACCCAGAGGTGCATTTTAAATAAAATGACACATTCTACTCATGTAAAAACACGCTGATTCCTGGACCGTCCACAGGGCAGATTGAGAAGGCGATTGGGCCGCATCTGGCCCCAAGGCCTTAGGTTGGTGACCCCTGATCTAGTCCAACTGCCTGCAAGGCAGAAATCTTTTGCCCAACATGGGGCTTAAACCCACACCCCTGAGATTAGGAGTGTCATGCTCTACCATCTGAGCTATCCCGGAGCTTATAATGCTATTAGTTGCCGCAGGGGATGGGTGGTTTTTGTTGGGGCTGCGCCAGGAGGCAACGCTTCAGTGTCCCTCCCTACATGCCTTTGTCCCAAAGAGCCTTTCCCTCTCCTGTCTCTGTGGCAGCTAATAATAAGCAAACACAGCACTTCAGGTGGCTCGTTTGGTCCTCAATCACCTAGGATTTGGCAGTAGAGCTTCCAGGTCGGAAAACCTAGTTTCTAATCAGAGTTGAAGCTTAGCACCTCACTTTCTACAGATAATGTTTGTTTCTGTGTTTGGTGATTCATGCTATCGTTTCTCGCCTGCCGTTGGCTGGTGCTCTGAGAGTAAAGGCTATCTGGCTTCTCAGCCTGGCTTGCACCTTATTAACTGGCAATTTCAGTGACAACATCTGCCTTCCTGGCTGTAACTGGCAGTCCTGCAGCTGAAGCTGTTTATCAAATGTATCAGCCATAGCCAGACCTGGGCTGTGTACACAATGAATTCACTGTTTCTGGATCAATTACCATTAGCCACAAGAAGGGGCAGGGGAGCAGGATCAGCTTGGAATGATTCACTTCGCAGCACATGTTGCCGATGATTGCTATTGACTGGCCTTCGTTATTTTGTTGGAGTGCATGACAAATGGAAGAGGTTGGAAACCTTTTTTTTTTTAAATCATTCTGTGACGATGTGTGGGAAACTTAATATTTTATTTCCACATGTGTCTCAAAGATTCTTACAAAGAAAAAAAAATCAAAACATAGATTAAAACGTCAGAAAATAAGAACATTAGAGGAGCATTCATGGTGCAAAGGCCTCCTGAAATAAAATGGTTTTGACCAGTGTAGGGTTTTAGGGGATACTCGAGGGTACTCAGTACCAGCACCTCATTTTGTTGTTTAAAAGTGTGGCACTAACTGTAACAACTTCGTGGCGGGCAACAGTACCTATTTTTCTAGAAAAAAAGCACTCGTTTTGACCTGTTGAAACTTTGCCAGGGACAAAGCCTGCTTGGTGTCTATTGAGAGGGAGTCCCATAGAGTTGGGTCTCCAGCTGTTTTTGGACTGCAGTTCCCAGTTTGCATTTCACTCCTCCCATTGCAAGGATCATGTGACCCTCTTGTTTACTTCCTCTTCTGTGAGAAAGGAAGCCAGCCTGTGTGACTTCCGTCTCTAGTACAGCTGCTCTGTTTTTGTTTCTTCTTCTGACAAGGTTCTCCAGGTTTAAAAGTGGATTCCCAAGATGCTTACAGTTGAATGGCAGACATACTAGTAGGGCTGTGGGAATTCCTATGGTGACTTATGGGAAACATCACTCTGTATGCACATTGCAGAAGCCGCTTCATAGTAAAGTGGAATTGGAAAGGATGTCATAGGGAGAAGGAAGGTAGCTTGCTGGCCCCTTTCCCTCCTGAAGGAGAAGCTGTAAATAAGTTAGATTTTTCTTTTCTTTTCAGGTTATGCTCTAACTTTCCTTTCCTCCCTAGGTTTTATTCAGTTAAAACACTCAGTGGTTCTTGACCTCACTATGGTTGCTAATGGTTGCCATATTCAGAGCCAAGAAGGAATTTCCCTACAAAGAAATTGGCTGGTCTAGAGGTTTTGCTTTTCCCATAGCAGAATGCCACAAATTTTGGTGGTTAAGGCATTGGGTGGAATCCTAGTCTTCAAGCGTTGGGTGAAGTGGTGCATCAACCAGTAAAAAGGTAAAACTAAAGGACCCCTGGACAGTTAAGTCCAGACAAAGGCGACTGTAGGGTTGCAGCGCTCATCTCGCTTTCAGGCCAAGGGAGCTGGCGTTTGTCCACAGACAGCTTTCTGGGTCATGTGGCCAGCATGACTAAACCACTTCTGGTGCAACGGAACAGCGTGACGGAAACCAGAGTGCAAGGAAAAGCGTTACCTTCCCACCACAGCAGTACTTATTTATCTACTTGCGCTGGCGTGCTTTCAAACTGTTAGGTTGGCAGGATCTGGGACAGAGCAATGGGAGCTCACCCCGTCGCGGGGATTTGAACAGCCGACCTTCCAGTCGGCAAGCCGAAGAGGCTCAGTGGTTTAGAACACAGCGCCACCCACGTCCCTGGTGCATCAACCAGTACTAAAGCAGCGGTGTATTCAGGGTACCCCATTAGAGGGGTCTCAGAGGGTGTCCCTATCCATAAGCCAAGCATGGGTGCAGACGAGCCATAGGGCTTCCAGTGGCAGTCTTAGGGCAGCCACCCAGTAGAATGGCATCTTGGGGAGGCCAAATCTAAAGTGGCTCTAGCCCTCCACCAAGAGGCTGGACTGGATGCCTACGCCAAAGTTCCACCTACACCAGTAATCAATAAAAGTTGTGGCTTTTTTTCAATCCAGATTGTTTTCCGCCTGAGTTTGCACTGTCACACCTTATATAGTATTAAGCTGGGCGAGGCACTGGGCCTAGGGCTGCAATTCTTTTATTTATCAGGCTTTGAACCACATTTCTATTTCATTCTATTATTATTTTTTGGTGTGTTGACTCAGAACAAATATTTTTGTTTTCTATACACAGGTGCTGTCTCCTTTCTGGAATTATGGGTGTTAGATTGAGCGGGGTTTGGTAATAAGGTTCAGTCCGTTTTTTTTCATTCAGATTCGAGTTTAGCTTTAGGTATTCTCTGGATTTTTTTCTCAAGAGTTTAGAGAAAGAAAAGGATGTGACTTCTAACCAGGCCTTTGAAAGCTGGGTTACATCTCTTTTGCATGTTCAGACCCAGAGACCTCCCCCCTAAATAAACACACATTTGACTCAAATTTTAGTTTAGGTTTTTGGCAGAATTAGGCCACAACTTTATTGATTACATCAGGTGAGTGGTTGCATAGGCTCTGGTTCGACTAGCTCCCTGCACCTTTGCAGGTAGCGCTGACCCAAGGCACCAGCATAAGTCAGCCTACCCAAATGCTCCCCTCTCGGGGGTTGACCAAACCAGCTGAGGCCCTGGATTCCTTTAATGGAATACCCTTCATATAGGGATGGCGAGACCGTTCTCCCATCCCTATCACCTGAACCAGTGCCTATCCGCAACCTTACAAGTTGTGATGATTTGCTACGTGGCAGGCGAAACCCAAATGGCAACAGCCAATCAGCCAAGTGGGGAAAATTCCTGCCGTGCCCCTGTCCCAATGACAGACAACACATGACGGCATAGCAAGGTCAATCACAACATTACCCTAAAAAATAGGGAGAGGTGGGCGGGTGTTCCGAATGCATGAGCCAAAAGAGGAAGCTCTGGGTCACGTGCATGGGTATATATAGGTCCCTCGATCCGTTTGGACTGTGCCCCATTGGCCAGATTGAACCCAACATCGAGGGACCTACCAATTGGGTGTTGTGTATCCAATCTTACCCACCCACAACACAGGTCTCACCATAACACATGCCCTCTTTTAGGGAGGACACGATAAATGAGAAACAATCTTTCTTCGGGGGGGGGGGGCAAAAATGGAAGGAATCATTCCCTTGTGTATATTTTAAAAGGCTATGAACAACAGCAAAACTCCAAAACCTGTTAGCTAGCAACACTTAGTATTCTTTACAGCAGATCAAAGTGCCCATAGAGCACCTGACAATGAGCGCTTAAACAATTGTTATCTAATGTACGCATGTTATTAATGAAGAAGACATTCTTCTGCAGAAGTAATAGTGCATATAAATTGAAAAATCATTTCGGCATTTCTGCTAGAGGTAGAGAATGAGATGTCTTTTGATGCACCAGTAAGTTTATCAACATTAATTAAAGTGGTTCTAATGAGTTTTTTAAAAATAATAATAATAAAAATACTTTGAGGTATGCAAACCTAACTTTCTGATTAAATTTTTCACAATAACAAATCACACTGCAAATTAGAATGTTTTACAGGTAGACCATATTGGGTCAATGGGTTCAGGCAGTAAATTGCTTTGCCTACAACAAATGCATTTGAGGCAGTGCAAGACAGGAGTGCCTGGCGTGCTATGGTCCATGGGGTCACGAAGAGTCGGACACGACTAAACGACTAAACAACAAAAACAATCATTAATAACATTTAATCTTCAGGTTATACTACTTCCTCTACTCTAATATTATCCGCCAGATTCCCTGAAACCTATGCTCAACAACTAGGACAACGACAACGACAACAACAACAACAACAACAACAACAACAACAACAATTTATTACTTATACCCCGCCCATCTGGCTGGCCGCTCCAGCCACTCTGGGCGGCTTCCAACAGGATATTAAAAACACAATAAAACATCAAACATTAAAAACTTCCCTAAACAGGGCTGCCTTCAGATATCTTCGAAAAGTCAGATAGCTGTTTATTTCCTTGACATCTGAAGGAAGGGCGTTCCACAGGGCAGGCACCACTACCGAGAAGGCCCTCTGCCTGGTTCCCTGCAACCTCACTTCTCGCAGGGAGGGAACCACCAGAAGGCCCTCAAAGCTGGACCTCAGTGTCCGGGCAGAACAATGGGGGGTGGAGACACTGCTTCAGGTATACTGGGTGGAGGCTGATGTAGCAACCTCTTCAATTCCTCAGTACAGATGAAAGTCAAAATTGAGAGGTATATTTAGGAACAAATATATGTTGGCTTTCGAACAAAGGGTAATGATTCCACCTTACTTCATAAGACTTTTTTTTTATGCCAGTCATCAAAAGGAAATTCTACAAAGTGCCTAATCTTTGGAAATGCCTTGGCAGATTTACCAGTGCAGCAGGATTTATAGAGCCATGGGCAAAGAATTAATAGAACATTTTACACACAGTTGAGCCAGCCTCGTTCTTAGCCTGAAGTGCTTGGTGACAGCCAGCATACTTGTCCTGTGGAGGACAGTCTGTCTATAGTTGACAACTGCTGTGTGAAGAGATGGAGCTCTGGAATTTGCTTGCGCATCTCCTCACACACATAGACACCCCTGAATCATTTTCTCCTGTCAAATATACCTGAAGGTAGAAGGTAATGCTGGAAATTGTCAAGGGCAGATAGAGTCAAATGCCTGCTTTAGGGTTTGAGCTGACTTCCGGAAATAGGAGCACGGCTTTGCCATATGCCTGTCATTCACTCAGCTCTGTCATTCATCTTCTGTTGCCTAGTTCAGACATGCCAACACGAGCTGTTACAGGAGCAGGTCAAAGCTCAGGTGCTGTTGAGCTGTCTCAACTTCACCTCTCTTAGACCCACGTCTCTGCTGAACTTCCATTGGTCTTAACTGAAATTCCTCAGGAAGGTGTATGAGGGAAAAGGTTAGGCCATCTGGTGTGAGGTTTTGCAATTTTTGTTGTTGTATGTGCATAAAAAGCAATTCAGATAGGACTGTTTGTAGGAAAAGCTGAAGCAGCAAATCATTGCACCATATAAGATGCCCCCATGTATAACACCCCCCCCCCAATTTCGGCCACTATCCGTGTATTGGACAACCCCAGTTTTTTGACACAATTTTTGAGTCAAAGGACTCTATATATAATCTTTGTTCATACAGGCAGGCCAGTGAAAAAGAGTTCCCATATATTAGAGGGGCTCTCACTATCCAGGCTGGCAAGTTGGTTTCCTTAGTAGGGAAAACTATAAAAGTATTCCTGCTTAGTCTGGGACTTTGCCTGGACCACAGTGGTCTTCCTGGCTCCGTTGCATTATGTCTGGACTCTTGATACTCGGCTCTGTCTCCTGGCTTCACCCAAACAAAACTCCTGATTCCTGGTTAACAGTGCTATGTCTCATATTAAACAAGAGGGGAAACCAACGGCTTGGGGATGGATTTAATTTGGGAACATTACCGGGTGGAGGAGGGGAAGTTATCCTCCCCCCCCCTCTAAGGAATTGATTGCTGTTGTTAATGTAAGATACCGTTCAAAGATCTCCCACATGACATCTAGTTTGGTCCCACAACTCCAGTACTCCAGAGGCTATTGGGGAAATAGGAAGCACAAAATCCTGACTAGATTGTACCATGGTCAGGCTCCAGGGAGTAGCTGAAATTGCAGCAAAACATTGCCATTTTCTCTCCCATTGCCCAGTGGAGAAAAACAAGAAAAAAAAAAAGAGATTTCCAGTACATTTCCGAGCACAATTCAAAGTGTTGGTGCTGACCTTTAAAGCCCTAAACAGTCTCAGCCCAGTATACCTGAAGGAGCGTCTCCACCCCCATCATTCTGCCCAGACACTGAGGTTCAGCGCCAAGGGCCTTCTGGCGGTTCCCTCCCTGCGAGAAGTGAGGTTACAGGGAACCAGGCAGAGGGGCTTCTTGGTGGTGGCACCCGCTCTGTGGAAATCCTTCCTTCAGATGTCAAGGAAATAATCAACTATCTGACTTTTAGAAGACACCTGAAGACAGCCCTGTTTAGGGAAGTTTTTTAATGTTTGATGTTTTACCATATTTTTTATATTCTGTTGGGAGCTGCCCAGAGTGGCTGGGGAAATAAAAATAATTTTTTATTAAATTATTATTATTTTGAACAGAAAAGCTGTCAACAGGGAAAGCAACCCCCCTCTGCTTCTTCTGCACTCAAAACTGACCTCTCCTAAAGCTGCTTTTCTGTTCAGTAAGTGGTGCTTCATGACAAACTTGCACAAAAGGTAACTATTCGTTCAATTGCATTTCATAATATTTATCCATAATTATTAATTATGACTACAATCCTAAGACCGCTTACCTGGTAGTAAATTGCATTGAATTCAATAAGACTTACTTCTGAGTAAACATAGTTAGGATTGCTCTGTATGGCTCTAAGCTATTGGGCTTAGTTGGTGTGTTTGGCATAGCAGAATTCACAGAGGAAATTAACTAATAAGGACAATTAGCCACATAATGTGGGTGATTAGGGAGTGTAGCTGTGCCAAGATGCAACAGCAGCAATTTTGTCCTTTCAAAATTGCTCTATCCCTTGGATATCACTAGCAACGATGAGCAACAAAAAACAAAAACTCACAAACCTTCGTTGACCACAAGTTGCAATGAAATGAACCGGAGAAGGTAACTTCAAAGCAAAATTCTTCTTTGAAGAAAAGTCACTTTAGGGCATACTTTAAGAAATGCCTTCCATCTCCATTTCACATTGCAAATTCAGTCAACTGAAATAATACCCATAATAATAATATGTGGATGCTTCAACCAATGTGAAGTATGATATTTAACACTTTGCACTCTCTCTGTTTTGGATTCATCATGAGGCCACAAATGCACCTCTGCCTGAGCCCCAAATGTTATCTCCTTCAACACTGTCTGGCTCTCACAGCACTGCAACAACCTGTTCACTTGACAGTGTATATTTGTGAGGAAGTCAGCATAGTTTAAAGTGATGGTGATTTGGTTGCGTTGAACTTGTTCTGCAAATGGTTCAACACACCTTCAGATTGCGAGACCCATTGTAGTCTGGAGAAAAAAAGCTGTTTGAAAAAGGATGTTGTGATTTATGTATAGAGGATATCACACAAAAGCAGTTCAGCATACCCGTATCCATGGAAAAAGGCAAATTTGGTGTCTTTACTATTTTAAAACAGCTACGAATAGGGGGTGATATGAAAACAACCTGAGTCTATGGAGAATGGAACTTGAGGTGTGTGGCTTTAAATAACAGTTCCTTGGATTTTCTCTCTACATTTCTATTTGGCTTTAATATTGTATTATACTCCCTTAAATAAATTGCCCCATTTAGGAGCAGGATGCAAAATAAAATGTAACACTCCATTACCTCCTTGCTGTATAGATTTATAATTTCACTCAAGGGTTTCGCATGCCCTGTTTTCTTCCCCATTGCCTCACTTATCTTCCTGAGAACATAAGGTACAAAATCTCTTTACTCCCAGCTGTCATCATCCTTCTGTACCTTACCACTGCATCCTCTCTGGCATTAAGCATTATAGGACTCCAAGTGAGTATATTAATTTATATGTAGCCAGTGACATTTGTTTTTCATAGAACATTTGCTTCTTATTGAATTTGCTGCTGTTCTGAATATAAGTGGATAGTGAAATGCTGCAGAAGACTCACAGGACGGGATTCTGTGTGTCCCATTTTCCTTACCTTACCAACACAGTGAAATCTGGGAATTATGAATGTTTTGTTATTTCTTGGTATAGGAATAGCTGTTGCTGCAACTGTTTTAGTCATTTAAAGAAATGTTTATTTGCTGCCTTTTGGACTATCCACCCCAAAGACTCCCCAAGGAAGTTCATGACAATAAGGATTCTATCTATCTAATCTATCTATCTATCTATCTATCTATCTATCTATCTATCTATCAACACAAGAACAGTAAAACTGCTATCAAAGGTAAAAGACCTGAGAATGAAAGTCAGCAAAGTTAACATACAGTTATAAAATGAAAAATATAATTAGGTGTCGAAAGCTGCTTTCCTATCAATATTTTCACCACAATTAACTGCAGGAGAGAGGGGAAAGACATATATTCAGATTACATACAGTTACCTTGGAATGTTCATGCAGAAGTGATTGACTTATTAAAGCCTGAGTCAGTCAGAGCTTCAAGTATTTAAAGCTGGGGTGAGCACAGTCCCGGTTCTTCAGTCTTAAATGAAATAACACCCATCTGCAGTGAAAGATAATCAAACAATCTGGTCATCTGTGGGCTGTACATAGTATTTCGTACTATGGTAAATAACCTTTACTGTCACAGGGGTGGTTTATGAAGCCATGGGTTTTTGCAACAAGCAGGTATACCTGAAGGAGCGTCTCCACCCCCATCGTTCTGCCCGGACACTGAGGTCCAGCTCCGAGGGCCTTCTGGCGGTTCCCTCATTACGAGAAGCCAAGTTACAGGGAACCAGGCAGAGGGCCTTCTCGGTAGTGGCACCCACCCTGTGGAATGCCCTCCCACTAGAGGTCAAAGAGAACAATTACCAGACCTTTAGAAGGCATCTCAAGGCAGCCCTGTTTAGGGAAGCTTTTAATGTTTGATGGATTTCTGTATTTTAGAATTTCTGTTTTTTTTGGAAGCCGCCCAGAGTGGCTGGGGGAACCCGGCCAGATGGGCGGGGTATAAATAATAAATTATTATTATTATTATTATAAATAATGTAGGCTTCTAGTGCTATGAATCAGGGTGTGATATATTGTGTGTGTGTGTGTGTGTGTGTGTGTGTGTGTGTGTGTGTGTATTCAGAGATACTGAGGGGAAGAAAAAGTGAGAACCTGTCAATATGTTGGCACATACTCTTGCTTCCCAAAATGTTGTTACTGCTTGACATTTGCTAGATTCAGCTTTATGCACTACAAGCATTCTAATGCACAAATCAAAACATTTGCTATGAAAGAAAAACAGGCAAGGCGCAACCCAGCCCAACTTTGGCATTTCTGAGGTCTGTTGATTTTGATCGTTTAATTTTTATTATTATTACTTCTGCCTATCAACCATGCCTGTTGTCTAGGAGAAGGGGACGTCAGAGGACAAGATGGTTGGACAGTGTTCTCGAAGCTACGAACATGAGTTTGACCAAACTGCGGGAGGCAGTGCAAGACAGGAGTGCCTGGCGTGCTATGGTCCATGGGGTCACGAAGAGTCGGACACGACTAAACGACTAAACAACAACAACAAAATCAACCATGCACCAAGGACCTGAAGGTCAGACTGAACAAGACATTAAATGCATTTGTTGCATGCATGTTTTGTGAAATGCAAATAGCCTTGATGACAGAACCTTTGCAGGATTGGCAATACAGTAGATAGGGAAGAAAAGTCTAACCCATGCTCTCAATACTGTTATGTGTATTGGAGGAAAGCTTCAATTGGTGCCATCTGCTCTGGGATGGTAGTTTCACCTGAACCCTCCCATGCCTTATTTTCAGGAACTGAAAAGATGGCTGCACTTGTCTGAAGAAGGTTGAGGATCTACACCAAGGGTAGCAACCTTTTTCAGCCGTGGGCCGGTCCATCGTCCCTCAGACCATGTGGTGGGCCGGACAATACTTTTTTGGGGGGGGGGGGAAATGAACTAATTCCTATGCCCCACAAATACCCCAGAGAGGCATTTTAAATAAAAGCACACATTCTACTCATGTAAAAACACTAGGCAGGCCATACAAATAACCCAGAGATGCATTTTAAAGAAAAGGACACATTCCACTCATGTAAAAACACGCTGTCTGTGGGCCAGATTGAGAAGGCAATTGGGCCGCATCCGGCCCATGGGCCTGAGGTTGCCTACCCCTGAGCTACACCTTAAGGTCAACATCTAGATGCATTGCAGTGAATTTTGATATGGTTCCTCAAGTTTGGGAGCTAATCAAATATGCAACTAGGAACTAGTGTCGGAATTTACTTCTTTCCACCCTCTTCCTTCCAATACCTTTTCCTCTTTTGGATTGTAAGCCATTCTGGGAAACATTTTGGGCCGACGAGTAAAAAAGATAAATGCTGCAAGCAAGCAACCAAACCAACCAACCAGTAAGAACAATGATGTGTTGTTGTTGTTGCCCAAAATGAAATTGGGTTATGATATGATGCTGGGCCTAAGACTTTCTTTTAGCATCCTTTCAAATGCTTTCTAGTTCCTGTTTAGTTTTATACAGTCATACCTTGGTTTAAGTATGCTTCGGTTTGAGTACTTTCAGTGTTAGTACTTTGTGGACCTGTCTGGAACGGATTAATCCACTTTCCATTACTTTCAATGGGAAAGTTCGCTTCAGGTTAAGTACGCTTCAGGTTAAGTACAGATTTCCAGAACCAATTACACTTAAACCGAGGTATGACTGTACACTCATACTTCGGGTTAAGTACGCTTCAGGTTGAGTACTCCGTGGACCCGTCTGGAACAGATTAATCCACTTTCCATTACTTTCAATGGGAAAGTTCGCTTCAGGTTAAGTATGCTTCAGTTTAAGTACTACGTGGACCGTCTGGAACGGATTAATCCACTTTCCATTACTTTCAATGGGAAAGTTCGCTTCAGGTTAAGTATGCTTCAGTTTAAGTACTACGCAGACCGTCTGGAACGGATTAATCCACTTTCCATTACTTTCAATGGGAAAGTTCTCTTCAGGTTAAGTACGCTTCAGGTTAAGTACAGACTTCCAGAACCAATTGTGTACTTAAACCGAGGTACCACTGTAGATCAGTATTTCATCACATCCACATCGCTTCTAAAACTGGATTCTGTGTGTCTCTTTGATTACGGTTCTTGGTTGTCTTCTGTGGCTTGTAATTTGGGTTAAGAAACAGTCAGCATTGTCCTAAGACATTTTGTTGTCTGAGGCATAGGAGCAAAAGGCATCCCCTTCCAAGGTAAGGTGGCGATTATGTAAGGCTCATCAAGTTATTTTGGCAACAGGCAGAAAATCCCACAAGTGCCTCTGCCTCTTGCTGAAAGGAAAAAAACAGCACAAATAAATTGAATAGCAATCAGTTTGCCTCATTTTTATGACACCCACTTTACCCAATGGTAGGGCCAATAAATAGTATCTTATTCTAAGAGACATGCTTAGTTTAAAACTTTTGACTGGCAGTGATAAAAAAAAAGTTTGTCATCCTGGTGGTGACAGAATTAGAACGAGCCTGAAACATTCTTTCACTCCCTCACGTTTTAAAGTAACCTGTAAAACTATGCATTTAGCATGGAGGAGCTAATGAGCATTGCAATGGTAACTCTGTAAAGACAATACACCCAAACTCATTTTGTTTTCCTGGGAATTCACTTTAATACAGTCCAATTAAAAAACAGAAAGGAGCTTGTTCAACAAGCACAAAACCTGGAACAATATGAATTATTCTAAGATGAAAACGGAAGCTGGGCTTCTTTCATTTCCAAGAGAATGTCTGCTTATATTGAAGGCAGTAATTATCTCGACATGAATGCTACCCTACACTGCCAGGGAGCTGGCAAACCTCACTTTTTTCCCCCTTTCACTTTTAGCTCCTAGAATGCCTGGTAGTGAATCATTAGTTCATCCTGCAGTGAGTCTTGTTTCACCATATGATCAAGAGCTCACAGTCCGCCACAAAAGAGAGTATTTCTTAAGACAATGTATAGTTATTAAAAGACTGAAGAGAAAAAGAAAAGAATGAACAAGGACTCTTAATTTAGTAGGACAGTTATTGAATTTAGTTGTTCAGCAAAGAAGTGCAAGAGGGAGGCAAAGTACCATAGGAAGTGTAGAGGAACAAGCCTCAGTGCCATAGACTGAGTGCATGGAAAGCAACCATCTTCTGAAGAACATCAGAACAGCAAACAAGGACCAGAGGGGACAGATGTAGGTCAAAACCCAGCAGAGGTCAAGATGTCAGCCAACGGTTAGGAAACTGGAGCATCCTCACAGCCAAGAGAAACGGGCAAGACTGATGGTAGGGCTTCATAGCGCCTGGTGGGCAAAGATTGGCCTTTAATGCTCAGGGAAGTTCAGCCTTGAACCACAGAGTTCAGTCTGACAGGACTTGCGGTGGATATGAAGGTGTTGGTTGGGGCAGGAGATAGAGCCAGGCGACTGGAAGACCCAGTTCGAGACCTTCCTCTCCACCATCTGCCTTATAAAGGTCAACATTATGAACCAGGGGTGAGGAACCTGTGACTCCACTCACCCATTACTATAAATGTGCGAGAGGGCTGAGGGTGTTGACACTGGAGGAGAGAGTCTCATGGTGCTTTTTTGTTTTTGTTTTTAATAATGATTTTTATTGATTTTATAAACACAAAAGAGAAAAACAAAAGATCAACAACAACTTAAAAAGCAGTAGAACACATTAAAGAACAATAGCATAACAATAAAAAAGAAAGAAAACAAACATCTAAATCCAAATCCAAATTTCTTTAACATTGTATATAGGGACCTCCTCGAGTTCCCTCCATCTGCTCTTCATTTCATTTTTATCTTTTAGCAATTTCTAATGCATTTTTATATACATATCTTAAAATTTCAAATCTATCCTTTCTGTATACTTCACTTAGGTTTTAAATCCTCAGCTTCTATACAATTCTAAATATATTCTTGGTATACAATTTTTGCATGTTTTTTCAAATAGATTTAAAGTCTTTCCACTCTTCTTCTGTCGCGTCTTCTCCCCGGTCGCGGATTCTTCCGGTCATCTCAGCCATTTCCATGTACTCCATCATCAACATTTGCCAATCGTCCACTGTTGGTAATTCATGGGATTTCCAGTTCTTAGCTAGCAGAACTCTTGCCGCCGTTGTGGCATACATAAAAAAATTAACATTTTTCTTAGGAATCTCTCTCCCGACTATACCCAATAGAAAAGATTCTGGTTTCTTGGTAAATGTGTTTTTCAACACTCTCTTTAATTCATTATAATCCCCCCCCCCGAAATCTTTCATGGTGCTTTTTTGAGCACTGGAACGTCATTCTTTTAAAGTTTAGAAAACAAGACCAAAAGTTATCCTCAGCCACCTCATTCATAGAGCACCCCTCCTATAGACAATAATCTTATTACCGTACATTGACCATGCCTGTCAGTATATGAACATTTTGATACACAGCTTGCCTGACTAGAAGTGAGGAGTGCCGTATTCGACTATTATCTCCGCGTATGTTTGTAAATTACCAAACGCTGCCAGTGGGTTTAGGATACCAGTCTCCAAAGGGTTCATAATGTAGAATGGAGAGAGCATTTATCCAGTGCCGCTTGGCATAGACAAGGTTGGTATCATTAAGAAAAGCCTTCTCTCACTTTCTGAATCATTTGAGTATTGGAATGCTGTCTTTAAAAAAGGGGAAAAAACCCAGAGCTGAGGAAATGTTATGTCAGCTTTTACTGCTATGGTACTTTATTATTATTTTAGACATAGAATGTCAGGGAAGGGAATGGACTGATAGGCCTTCTGGCATTTCAAAGAGTTTGCTAGTCTCCCTGCAGATTAGAAAAGTCTTCCCAGGGAATCAAATGAAACAGTTCTTGAATAAGTGAATCGAATGCAACTGTTGAAGAACTGGAGCATTTTTGTTCTTTTTCCAATGCTCTAACTTGCATTGTAGCCTCACCCAGCCAGCTAATATTAGAAGCTACTGAAGTTTACGTAATTTTAACAACTAGCCAGGGGACAAATGGATTGAGAATCTGCTTCAGAGGAAGCAATTGCAAAATATGTCAGATATGTTAAAGGAACGAGAGAGTTTTACCAGGTTCCAGAAGTGGCAGAATGTTTCTTTCTGAAGAATTACTTTGGAAAATGAGGTGAGAGGAAGGAACTTCAGAGATAGCATTATTGTCTCTAAGTTAATTGAAATCTTTCTCTGTTCGCATTATCTGTCTGCTGAATAAACACCGTTTGCTGATTATGAGGCTTCAAAACACGTTAATTAATTTGATAAATAGCACAGTTTCTCAAAAGAGGATTCTTAGGGCAGTTTGGTACAGACTCCATCTTTGCTCTGAATCCACAGGAAAGGGCACAGATGTTCTCCACTTGATCTGGCAGACACTAGGGGCCATTTCACACATGGCACAGAGGTAAACATAAGTTTGCCTCCGAGTGTACATTCATTTGGACTCTGCTGCCGGTCACGTCTCCTGGCTGAGCATACCTCACTTTACAATTCTGGGTCCACACAATAAAACTCCATACTTTAGGTACATATGAAACGGTCCTATCAGTTTCCACAGTCACAGGGAAAGGCAATGTTGCCTGGTCATCATGCTGAGCTTGCCAGAAACGTTGCAGAGACCAGTTATATCAGGGACAGTGCAAGATCATTATGAGGCTGTTGAGTAAATGCACAGTTCTTCACTGAGTAAGTCAAGAGGTTTTCAAGTATAGTGGAGGAGTGGGGAATGTGGGGCCCTACAGATGTTTCTCAGTCATCACCCCTGATCTTTGTGTATGCTGACTGGAATGAGGGCCATGTGTTCCCCACTATTATATGGTTTTTGGTAAGAGTGCCAGTATTCCATCCTCCAAGCAATGCATGACTGGGCCCAGGGCTCCAGCTGCCAGTGGCTGCTTCTTCCCATCTTCCAACACACACCCAGCAGGCAGGCTGAGCAATGCCATTTTGACAGCATTTGGTTGGCAGAAGCAGGACTCTCTTGCTTGAATGCCACACCATGCTACTTGCAAGCTGTACACAATATAGTTGTGGTTTTTCTTCCATCGTTGTGGCTTCCTTCCCCGCTCCACCTCTGTCTGCGGGCAAAATTGACCAGACTGTAAAATCAATTGTTAGCGACAGTGAATTAAAGCAAGGCCCAGTTATTTCAAATTGTTGACGTTTTCTCTTGGATCCTTAAAAATAGGTGATAGTAGATCTATCGAGTGGTATATTGGCTGTTTTTGTCACCCACAGTTTACCAACACTCTCTGTTCCCTCTGCTCTCTTTGCCATTTACAGGGAGATAGAAATCTTTTAAATCTTTTTCACGGGAAAGAAGAGAGCAAGAGTCCCAAGCATCCAATTTCTTCACATCAGTGAAAGTTTCCCACGTGGCATAGGGCTGTCATAGACATAATTTCTCGTAAGACTTGAATATCCGGTTGAAACTTATGATATCTGTAAACAATCAAACAAACAAACAAACCAGCAACACTTTTGTGTTGAGAAAATGGACCAGAGGAGGCAGGCGGTAGGAAGAAAATAGTAAGAGAATACACATCTGTGAATGTTTTTCTGTTAGGAAAGAACAATAAACCAGAATGTAAAAAAGGAGCTTTATTAGGGAAGTGTAATGGGATCTTAATTCATAATTATTATCATTGTTTGGGGGGGGGTTCTTAAAAAATGAGGTTCCAGTAGTCATCTCTTACTTATTTATTTAAGAAAATTTATACAATGCTTAATTGTAAAAAAAAAGTTCTTAAAGCGGTTTACAAAAAGATAAAGCAACCCAAAAAATGTTAAAGGTTGTTAAAAACAACTATTTGAAATATTTTTTATAAAAATATATATTAATATCAGATATAAAAAAAGATTAAAGCATATATCAGCATAATACATGTCTGGGTACTTTATTTTATATATTGATAAAAGCAGCACAAAAACAACAACCCAAAAATGGGATGGTACTCTATACAGTACTATCGTATTTATTCAGGGCCGGTTCTAGGGGTCGGCAGGGGGGCGCTGCACAGCGAAGCCACGCGAAAACCACGCTGCGCCCGCCCACCAGCCGCGGGAAGAAACGGGGCGGGGCGGGGGCACCGGAGCGATCTGCGCACCACAGCGCCCAGGCGCCCGACCTGCTTAAGATGGCCCTGTACATATTCCTAAACTAGGAGACAGCCATTACAAGTTGCTGTGATTATTATTCTGAAACAGGTAGGTAAGTTACAAACATTGGCAACATTGATAAAGGGAGTTCACATTCTCCTCTCCGAATCCATGATGTGAGGGGGGGGGGAGAGAAGAAAGATGGGTTGCAAATGGATAGAGGGAGAAAGAAGATAAAAGCTTGTTGTCTTGGGGAAAAGAAGAAAATGATGTTACAGGCCAGACAACAACTCACCTGACAGTTGAATTATCTGCCCCAAACCTCTGCTGGCTTATGAGCTTTCAACAGAAAACAGAGCCAACACTTTAATCAACATTTTATTTTGATTTTATAAAAGAGAAAAGGAGTAGGGTGATAAAATTCTCAAAATGCCAAATTCTGTGCCAGATACTGGATTATACATTTAAAGTAAAGAACCAGTGAAGTGCAGGCAGGCCTACATATGGAATTGAAGATAAGTAGAATTACCAGCTCCACATATTTTTAAAATATGAGATGTTCAAAAAGTATTGTGATTTTTAGTCTTTTTCTCTTTTGATTCCCAGAGCGCTTAGTTTGTGCTGTCGCTCTACTTTCAATATTTTCTTGGCAACAGCAGGCAAGAGTTGGTGCTTTCTCTTTGTTTCTTGTGTAGACATTTTCTTGTTGTTTGCCTCTGTAGTTGCCTAAGACATTGAAAGTGGACACGGCAGTCTTTGGGATGGGAAGAAGTATGATGTAAAAAAAGAAGATAATATAAATTGGTTGGATTGGCATATGCCTTCTGTTCATGGAAGGACCTTTGGTCTACTGCAGGCTCCTGCTTAACAGAAAGACTAGGAGATGATTTTTTACAAATTCCCTTTCCTTTCCTTCTATTCCAGAGATTTTCCAAGTTGGAAGTAGAACAGCAGGGGCTATTCAATCAGTAACCTAAGGGTTAACTCTGTTAACAGCCAGTCAAGAAGGGTGGTGGAGGTGTTGCCTAGCTCCCAATCAGAGTGGCATGCTTAGGTAACCTGTGCTCTGACTGGCTGTATAGTTTGAGGGAGTTTCTCCCCTGTAAGTGAAGTGTCCTCTTGCTATGAACAAGGCTCTGCTCATATTGTGTACTGTTTTTGTTCAATTTATCCAGTAAAGTATTAGCAATCTTAATTCTCTCTCTGGACTCCATCTGGATTATTAAGGGTGGAAAAGGCTGGAGGAGAGAGCTGCAATTCATAGAATCATAGAATCATAGAGTTGGAAGAGACCACAAGGGCCATCCAGTCCAACCCCCTGCCAAGCAGGAAACACCATCAAAGCATTCTTGACATATGCATGTCAAGCCTCTGCTTAAAGACCTCCAAAGAAGGAGACTCCACCACACTCCTTGGTAGCAAATTCCACTGCCGAACAGCTCTTACTGTCAGGAAATTCTTCCTAATGTTTAGGTGGAATCTTCTTTCTTGAAGTTTGAATCCATTGCTCTGTGTCCGCTTCTCTGGAGCAGCAGAAAACAATATTTGATGAAAATCATCTCCATTTCTATTAGCATGTGATACTATGTTCCAACCTAGTATATGGGGAAAAAAATGATGTTACATTTTCTCCATATACTTTGATCCAGACTTCCTCCACTAGAAGATTTTCTAAGTCAGTGTACAGAGATAAGCACCCAGATCCTATACTGAAGTGAAACGGGAAACCCTCGCAAATGATATAAATCTCTTTGTATGTTATGATTTCTTTGGCTACACACACACACACACACACATACACACAATCTCACTGGATTGGCATGCTATAATACAAATTTTAACTCAGCTCTGGCAAACACTTTAAATTGTAAAACAATTTAATCCCTCTGTTGACTTCAGGACGACCAGGGGCATTATGTGATGAGCCCGTTGAGCATCTCACACAGCCTTTTTATTCAGACATAGAACTTTGATCAGAGAATTGGGTTCAGCTGGGACTTTCTGATAGACCAGAAGCAAATTCTGACTGTGACGACTGCTTTTTGCCTCTCTTGCCCAAAGCAATGTTTCAAAAAGGGAGAAAGTTACCTAGTATCCTGTGATCCTTCCTGTTATTGGGCCAACGTGGCCAAGGCTGTGGATGATGCAGATTTTTATGAATCTTTCCATTGAATTCAATGATGGAAAAATCACTTATGCCTGGTCTGGGGCTTGTAAACAACAAACAAAAAACTGCAACATCGGCAGGTGACTGTCAGCTGTGGTCTGGAGGAGCATAGGATGGCAGTGTAAATGTGTGTGGAATGTTGTGTCCCATTTGACTAGGAGAGAGGGCAGAGAACAGCGACCTCCATTTTGTGTTTCAGATGCAGTTAGCCTCTCAGTGCCATCTAGAGCTTTGAGGCAGCTTTGTCCTTTTGATCTGACTGGACTTCCCACCATTAGCAGTGTCCCCTTCCTCCTGGTTCTCTTCCTACCATGATTGACAATAACAGTTTGATATTGTGCACAGATGGCCTCCATCTTGTACACGAATCCCTCTAGTTCAGCTCTTCGTGAAGTCACACAAAATGGACGTGTGGTGGAATTTCTATATACAGTACAGGCAACTCCCAATTTATGTGAAATCATGAGTATTTGAAACATCATTGGAAAAGCCTGCAAACACTCTCTAAACCTATGGAAACCCCCGAGAAACCCTTTGAAAAACCAGCAGCAATTTTACCAGGCCACCAAACTTTACCACAATCACTTCCTCCAAACCTCCTTCCTCAAACTCTATTCTCCACAGGCCTCAAAGGTTGGTTAGTGAAAAGGCTCATGGGATTGCTAGGTGCCATTTTTGTGCTGTTTTTGCCCTTTCTGAGCTTGCTTAGGGTCTTTTTTGCCATTTTTATTATTTGCAGTTATTTCTATTAATTTTCCAAATTATTACAAATCCAACCAAATTACAGTGGTACCTCAGGTTAAGTTCTTAATTGGTTCTGGAAGTCCGTACTTAACCTGAAGTGTACTTAACCTGAAGCAAACTTTCCCATTGAAAGTAATGGAAAGTGGATTAATCCGTTCCAGACGGGTCTGCAGAGTACTTAAATTGAAAGTACTCAACCTGAAGTGTACTCTCTGTCTTCCATTCAGACAAACAAGAAGCAATAATCAGAGTTCGAGGTGTACAGAAACACTTGGGGTGTGAATCTGGACCAATGAGGATTATAACCCGTGGGACCAGATAAAAAGGAGGGCCACAAGAGCTCCCCC
Organism: Zootoca vivipara; assembly: GCF_965207765.1. Classification (NCBI taxonomy): domain Eukaryota; kingdom Metazoa; phylum Chordata; class Lepidosauria; order Squamata; family Lacertidae; genus Zootoca; species Zootoca vivipara. Next base: position 17,988,212 of record NC_142592.1, on the reverse strand, counting down.
AGCCCTATTCTCAAGTCATTTAGTTAGTGTAACTACAGTACAGGATTGCATCCTAAATTACAGCAGCATGGAACAGGGTGTTAAAACTGGTAAGGTTTTGCAATAAGAAACAGACATTTATTTTTCCTTAGGAGAAAATGACTCAGGGAAAAGTATTTTTTAAAGATATATATAACATAGTGTTATTGAAACAGCAAGTTAGGCAGTAACCTCAATTGGTCTTTTAAGCCAATTTAAAATCCCAGCTTGACCTAGTGTAAATGAAATGGTAAGGGTAGATTACAAATCTCTTTGACATTGATAGAATGCTACCTGCTTGTTAAAGAATATATAAGTCCATTGGCTGCAATATATATGTGTGTATGTTAAAGTATCAGTGTAAATTATTAATGCTAGCATTAAATTCAAAGGCATCTAGGGCATTAGGAAAATCAATGCATTTTATATCTGCATAATTTTTCCAAGCCAGAAGCCCTGCCTGTTTTCAATGTAAATTGAAAGCAAACTTCTTACTTTGAAAACTAAAGATTGCATTTCTCTGGGGAGCTTTTCTCCTTCTTGATGCTGCTTTAAAACAAATTCTCTTGCACCAGAAACCTACAAAAAAAAAGTCTTGGCTGAACATCAGTCAGAAACAACAAGCATATTCGGAAATGTTTAAAATGCATTTTACACACAACACTCAAAAGCTACAGTACAGATGAGCCAAAATTCACAGCTTCTTAAGAAGGTGCTCAGTAGTATTTATTTTAGAAGCTGTGCCACAAATTACACAAGGTTATCAAGACAATTGTTTACCTACATGCTTTGACAACAATATAAGAGAGAATGTGGTTTTCACTTACTTATTAGTAATTTTTAAGCAGACCACTCCACATAATCATATGGCCTGCAAATAAAACACATTTTAATGTTGCAGTGTAGAACACCCCTGTTCAGGAGTTCGGCCAGCCAGCCAGCCAGCCAGCCCCTCTTCCAAGACACTCCCTTCCATATAGAGCTCATGTTATCTCCCTTTTGTCCCAACTGCACTGGCTGCCTCTTCATTTCCAAGCACAATTCAAAGTGTTGGTTCTGACCCACAAAGCCATGAATTACTTGGTTACCTGGAAGTTACTTGAAAGATAGCCTTCCTCCATATAATAATAAGAATAATGCCATTATAAGAGAACAAGGGTTCATGGTGAGTTCTGACAACTCTTTTTTCCTAGAAAAACAGCACTTGCTAGATGAAGACAGTAGGAAAAGAAAAGGCAACAGAATAAGCTGTCCTTTTGTCCACATAGGAGGTGGGACCAGATGCCAGGGGTAAAGAAGAGCTCCTGTACACTGAATCTCAGGCCATCCCAACTGTCCTCACTGTCTTGAGCTTGACCATGCTGGGCTGAAGATCCCAGTCCGACAGGTAAGAAATAAACTATTCATGCTCTGCCTCTTTCAAAGGTGAGATCTTTCTCAGTTTGGTGATGAGACAAGGCTGCCTTTTAGACAAGGGCAACCTGACTAGGACAGGGTTGTAAGATCTGATCCTTGACTGTGAGGCTACTAATCATAAATCTGCAACAGATCATGAGGAATGCTCAAAAGTTGTCAAGTGGAGAAGCATCCCTGAAAATGAAATGGGATAGCAGGCTTCACCTGCTAATACTGTTATTGTTTTATTTAGTAAGCTTATATAAAAAGGTGAAGGGATCCCTGACCATTAGGTCCAGTCATGACCGACTCTGGGGTTGCGGTGCTCATCTCGCGTTATTGGCCGAGGGAGCCGGCGTACAGCTTCCAGGTCATGTGGCCAGCATGACAAAGCTGCTTCTGGCGAACCAGAGCAGTGCATGGAAATGTCGTTTACCTTCCTGCTGGAGCGGTACCTATTTATCTACTTGCACTTTTATGTGCTTTCGAACTGCTAGGTTGGCAGGAGCTGGGACTGAGCAACAGGAGCTCACCCAGTCACGGGGATTTGAACCACTGACCTTTAGATCGGCAAGCCCTAGGCTCTGTGGTTTAACCCACAGCGCCCCCCGCATCCCCCTAGTAAGCTTATATACTCTCATTCAAAAAGGTTTTCTCTCTCTCTCAAGCAGCGAACAACAAGATTGCATTAGGCAATGTAAAATGCAAAACATTAAAAACAATTCAGCAATCAAATAAACTAGTAGCACATTAGGCCGCCAATCTTCAGGGAAAGCTTGGTTAAACAAATTATTTTTGCACGCATCTGAAGGATAAAATTGAAGGAGCATTTTTAGTAAACATGGGAGTGAATTGCACAGCATGGCTGCCGCCACTTTAAATGCTCTGCTCCTGATGGTTATACACATTGTATGGCACTGTTAGAGGGCACATCTGTGTGCACCTCTGTGCGCAGGGTGCAAATGGTGTGGTGGTGGTGTGGGTCTTGGCAGTGGGAAGAGGGGTTTTCCAAATTTTGCAAGCTCCCATGAGGGCTGAGAGTGCGCCCAGTGCTTAAAAGCCTTGCTTGTTCAACAGATAAGGCCATTTTGCACCATGAGCTTCACCTCCTACCCAGGGATAGTGCGTGTTCTTTACTGGGTTTTGTGTTGCTAGTTGAGAGAAATGATTTTTCCTTCCAACCCCAATTGGCACTTGGTTGTCAGGTTTTCTGCTTTAGCTTGGCCTCTGCATTATTCTTTTATGATTTGTCATGACTTTGCATGGAAACGATACTGGACAGAAACAAAACATAAGGGGCCTTTTCTTCTTCTAGCAGTCCCTTTGTTTGCAACTTGGCTTTAGAAATGTCCTCCCAAAATTGCTCGGTCGGAAGAGCAGGGGGCTCTTCCTCTCAGGGTCATGGGTTCAAGCCCCACATTGTGCAAAACATACCTGCATTGCAGGGGGTTAGATGCAATGACCCCCCGTGGTCCCTTCCAACTCTGCAGTTCCATGACTCCTTTAAGGGGTTGGAAAGTGAGATGCAAGCATTTGATGTGTGGCGCCCAATATCTCCCCTGATCATTGACTGCTGTGCTGCTAGATCCTTCATTAGCATTGTCAGTTTGTTCAAACACCAAGGGACTGAGTATAATTTTGAAAGATTATTACATTTGCTTAGGGTGGCTACATTTGATATTGTGGCCCATATTTGGAAAGGAAAAAGGAAGCTCCTTTACTACTGCATGATTCATTAACTTGACTGTAACTTTGATGTGTCAGTGCTCTAAATGCAAATAGCACGGCATCCGTTTTCAAACTGATCCACCAAAAGAAAGTAGAACTATTTCGCCAGGCGTAATGAAACAGCTGTGTGAAATATAAAGCGGGGAGATGTGAATTGCAGCCTGCTGGTTACGCCGCTGATTCTGAGGTGTCTTTGAACTCCATTGCTAGTGGCCTGTGCTACACGTGGGAACTGCATGTGGACTTTCTGAGCTGCCAGCAACCCGACAAGCCTTACTTGAATGCTGAAATCTCATAATTTATTAGAGCAATTTTAAATTAAGGTTTGCCCTAGAATCAAGCCACTCAAGTGCATATAGCGCCTCTGGCAATCTGGATGGAGAAAGGCAGCCTTGTCTGCTTGTAACAGAACGGCTGGCAGTTTTGGGTGGGCTGGCAGGCAGAAGAGAAAGAAGACCTCTGAACACCCCCCCCCAAAAAAAAATCCCTGAAGTTGTTTTTTTTTAAAATCAATTGTTTAGAGGTCACGTTGCAAAGTTTTGTGAGACAGATTGCTGCTGTTTTCAGCCACTTTATAGTGGCTAAACAGATTAAACTGTATTTACAAGTTTCCTTTTTAAAAATAGCTGGATTCCATAGCAAGCTGAGTGCTTGCTCCCACGTGAATCTGCTCAGCTCTTCATTTTTTATTATTATTATTTTTGTCAGAGGGCCTGGGTGCTCCCAGATGAGCTGTTTAATGAGAATCCAGCCTGGTTTGCAGAGAGATTAGACAACACCAGATATTTAATGAGCGTTTAGCCTGATTTGTTTTCGGGGAGATTAGATGACATTGCAAACGTTAAGCAAGTGTTACCTCCACACTTTCCAGGGCATTTCCCTGTTATTTTGCTTGTCACAGTAAGTCCAATCTTTCGGAGAAGCAGGTTTTAAAATTTTATTTGCAAGAGCTCCAAATCATCTTTAATTGAACAGCAAGAATTTACTGGGTTGTGATTGAATTCCACCCCCAAATGGTGACAGAAATGCCCCCTTTTTCTGAAGTGAGGTGGGTAGTAGCAAGAAACAGCTTTCTTCATTGTGGCATCTTTTCATCTTCTCAATGTTCTCCTTTGCCTCACTCTTCAATGACTTTTAGAAAGAACTTAAAATGCCCCCCCCATCCCCGCTTATTTATGTGATTTGATGCTGCTCTTATATTTGTACGTAGATGTTTTAAAATTGGGTATTTGTTGGAAATCACTTTGAGATGGTTCTTCTGTAGATGATTCTTTTTCGTTGCTGGTTATTTTATCTGCTGCTGTTTTGTTTCGTTTTAATGCAATTTGTGCCTTAAATGTTGCGACCTGCCTTGTTAATATGCTTTGGGATCAAGAGGCTGGTTTAACTGCTTTGAGGCTTTATCACAATAAAGAAGTATATACGGTAAACAGTGTGAGACATACACACGCACACACACATATTTGTGTGTGGTATATAAACAAACAAGGTAAAAGGTAAAGGGTAAAGGGGCCCCTGACCATCAGGTCCAGTCATGTCCGACTCTGGGGTTGTGGCGCTCATCTCGCTCTATAGGCCAAGGGAGCCAGCGTTTGTCCGCAGACAGCTTCCGGGTCATGTGGCCAGCATGACTAAGCCGCTTCTGGCCAACCAGAGCAGCGCACGGAAACGCTGTTTACCTTCCCGCCGGAGCGGTCCCTATTTATCTACTTGCACTTTGATGTGCTTTCGAACTGCTAGGTGGGCAGGAGCTGGGACCGAGCAACGGGAGCTCACCCCATTGCAGGGATTCGAACCGCCGACCTTCTGATCAGCAAGCCCTAGACCCTGTGGTTTAACCCACAGCACCACCTGGGTCCCATAAACAAACAAACACAAGGCCAAATGAGAAGGTATGTGATTCATCTGCCCTCTCGAGCAAAGTAAATCCAGCAGTTCCTCTCACTGCTCTGGAGATCTCTGATACATCTGTAGTAAATTATTTGCGTGTGGAGACCTTTTAACCACCCCCAAGAAATAAATTCAGGCAAGACTCAAATCTTGGTTGGCACAATTTAGGCCACAACTTTATTGATTACAATCAAGTGAGTGGTTGCATAGGCTCTGCTTCGACTACCTCCCTGTACCCTTGCGGGCAGCACTGACCCTGGGCACCAACCATAGGTCAGCCTCAGGTGAACACCTTGGACAGATGGCAAGCACGAGCCCTGCTAGTCCTCCACCCAGGTGTCCCCTGGGCTCTGGCTCCGGGCACAACCCCTCACAGGGAAGACCAACCATGAGTCTGTAGATTCCTTCTTAAAGGAATACCCAATGCATAGGGATGGCTAGGCATCCTGCCACCCCTATCCACCTGAACAGAGCCTATCCGCAACCTTATAAGTTGTGACGATTTGCTACGTGGTAGGCAAAACCCAAGTGGCACTAGCCAATCAGCCAGGTGGGGGAAATTCCTGCCGTGCCCCTGTCCCAACAGCAGGCGACACACGACGGCATAGCAAGGTCAAGCGCAAGCCCTAAATATAGGGAGAGGTGGGCGGGTGTTCTGATGCACTGAGCCCAAAAGAGGAAGCTCAGGGTCACGTGCATGGGCTTAAATAGAGGTCTCGCGATCACTTTGACTGGCGTCCCTCTGGCCCAATTGCTCCCAAGATCGAGGGACCACCAATAGGTGGCTACCCAAACTGTCCCACCCACAACACAGGGTCTGGTTGCCAGGTCGCACAGCAACACTTGCCATCTGTTAGGGGGGACCTGATATACTATATAGGACATTCTGGATCCAAAGCACAGGCTTTTATATTATGCAAGACCCATTTAAATATCTGAATTGCTTTAGATTGCGATGAATCAGTGGGTCTGATCCAAATCATTGCCCACCTTATTTGTTTGATCCTCAGTAGGTATAAAATAAGCTGGCAGTGGAAAATGTATTACTGTTTCTGAGGCTGAACATTAATATTTAGTGTTCTTAATTTACAGCAGTGGAAGCAACTGTGAGCGGGCTATATTAGGTGATGATTTGAAATAATCAGGGTGGTGGAACATCATTACAACCTGATTTCTCTCTCTGTGTGTCTGTATGTAAAGCATTCAATCTCCTTAATAATTACTGTGTGTGTTTGCAACATGATGATACTTTTTAAATCTGCAAATACCAACAGATTTATAAGACTTCCAGTTGGTTAGGTGAGATCTCTTATGGGGATTTTTTTTTTTTTACTGTTTAGCGACTAGAATAAACAAAACAAGCTAAGTAGAAAAAGCTGCATTTGTACGTGCATGGGAAGTGGGAAATACTTTAACACAGCTAACAGAATATAAAATGTGTCAGATTCAGGTGTTTGTGTGTCGAGGCTTCCCAGAAAATTACCTTAAATAACTCACAACTGACAACAGAATTATGGTTTGGTTTTTGGCAAATAATTTAGGGCCACAACTTTATTAAATACACAATTTTAATCCGAGTGTTGGCTTAGGCTTTTGGTTATTCACTCGTCCTTCCTAAAGAAGGACTATCCCCATCTGTCCATCCAGGACAGGACTCAATCAGCTGTCCCCTTAGGACAGGACTCACCTCATCTGCCCCACGTGGCAGGACTCACATCAGCTGTCACCATTGGACAGGACTCACCTCATCTGCCCACGTGGCAGGACTCACATCAGCTGTCACCATTGGACAGGACTCACCTCATCTGCCCACGTGGCAGGACTCACATCAGCTGTCACCATAGGACAGGACTCACCACTGTCCGCTTGGACAGTTCCTGCTCCGACTTCCGCATGGAAGTCAAGTAAACATACTTGGGAGTGAGGAGGTGGCTGCGCCCAGTCATTCCCTCCTCACCTTCACCAAGAATGTTCCTCAAGGCTCTTGCTCTTAAAATTGGGCCCACCATTCCCGCCAATGGCGGGATGGTAAGGACAAGAGTGTAAGCCCCGGGATTCCTTTAACGGAATACTTCTATATGGAGCAAACGGAGGTGAGGGTAGGCATCCGTGTGCCACCCCCTCTACCAACCGATTAACCAACCAAAAGCCTAACCGCCAACCTAACAAGTTGTGACAATTTGCTAGCGCAGTAGGCGAAAACCAAGAGGCACAGCCAATCAGCCAATTGGAAAAATTCCTACTGACCCCTGAATACAGGCGGCCCCGAAGGCAATAGCAATGTCGTGCTAACCTGCAAGAAAGAAAGGGCGGGTGGGAGGGGTTCAAACGCCAGGCAAAAATGTGACCAGAAAATGGTGGACGCAGCTTTAAGAGGGGCCCCAACAACCAATCAGATCCAAGGAATTTGCATACACACGCCCCCCATTACTCAGCATGAGCTGTGGCCTTACACAAACCAAACCCTAAGCTAAATTTCTTAACAGCCCTACCACAATCCGCTTTATATTATATGATATAAAGCGCTTTGTTTACTTTGCCTTTCTGTGTTGGGATTAAGAAGGAGGGTGTTCTGTGCCACTCTTCATCAACAGGAATCATGCAATGCACACTTGAAAGTGAGTTCTGGGATTGAGTGGGCAACAAATAGTGGAGGACGGGGCAGAGGAGGATCTTCAAGAAGGACTCTAGGGTTGAGTTCATGCACAGCTCAAGGTATAAGTGCACATGTTAATGCGAACCTGCGTAATTCACCCTTCCTGAAATGATATACAAACAGACACGCAGTTATCATTTTAAAATTCACCCTTCTCCAAGTTTTGCAATGTGAACCTTCCACCGAAAAAAAAGGTCTACACACAAATGTTTGTTTTAGGGGGCAGTGTGCACAAAATGCATAATATATTACTGAAGATAACATAAAAATGCATTCTATTAGTGGGAATTGCTTGCAAAAATGGATTGTGACAAATGTGCGCTAAAATGCTCATAAATTTTCATGAGGACTGAAAAAGAAAAACCTGACGCAGATATGTGGCAAACTGTACTTAAGACTAGAAAAATGAAACGCAGAGAGAATTTGTAATGGGTACATATACCCATCCCTAGCTAAACCTGTGGCAATAGGATATCAATATTTGCCAGCAGACACTTTAACTGCTCTGTGTCCATAAATATACCCAACTGGAAAAAAAATCAAGTAACTTTGCGTGTTTGACATGGCCTGATCCTTCAGTCCCCACATAAATTTTGTATTTATTTAATATTTGCAAGAAATGGTTGTAACATTAAGAAAACATATGGTGGCAAACAGCATAAAATCAATAAAAACGATATTGATAATATAATTGTGTGAATATATCACAAATAGTATGGATCTCACCCATTCCTGGATCAGGAGTCTAGGCAAACTCAAATTCCTTTTTCTATTCTTCATTGGAGTGGTGTTGAATGGCACCTCGAAAGCAATTCCCTAAAGTTATTTTCCACTCATGCAAGTGCATGCTATCTCGCATGGCAATGGTGCAATTACAGTGCCAGATGTATCAATGTTGATTGCTATTTATGAAAGCTTCTGATTTTTTTTTATTAATTAAAAAAGCCTTCTGAGCTCTACACATAGTTGCCAAGTTATCCCTTTTTTAAGGGATTTTCCCTTATGCTGAATAGGCTTCCTCGCGAGAAAAGGGAAAACTTGGCAGCTATGGCTCTACATATTGTGTCACCAGTTGTGTGTAGTAACATGATACCTAATTAAGCCACAGTTCTTCAGCAAGACTTTCATTACCAGCTTCTTTGGTAAGGCCTTGATTAATCCTTGCTAGACATACAAGAAAATAATAATGAATGGAATTGGCATTCCCTCTTAATTTACTACCCATTGCAATTGGCTGGGACAAATTTAATAGGCCGCCAGATGTCACTGTGACCTTCCTTCTGTAATGGAGTGTAATGTATTAATAATTCCATGTGAGCTCAGCTGAATGTTTATAAAGATTCATCTAGGATTTTAAGAGAAGTTTTATATTTCGGAAGTTATAATAGAGGACCGAGAGAGCAATCCCTCAAATGCCAGCTAGCAAGGGCAAATCTCAAACAGGAAAACCCACTGCATGTATGTTTGTCATTCCTGAACAGCTCAAAACGTGGCCAAATATTACTCTTGCCCATGCTTTTGGCAACTAAAACAAGTGGTGACAGATGAACTCTTTGTGGTTTTGTTTGGAATTGTTTTTGTATTTAAAAGCTTGCTTGGTAAGCATCTGGAAAATGCTTAAAGGTTTTCCCGAAGTTTTCTCCCAGCTTGTAATGTTGGTACAATGTGTGCCTTATTGTTTTTTGCTAGGAATTACAGTTCTAAAGCCTGGAAATGCAACTACCCCATTCTCAGTACAAAAACACATCTGGGAACAAGATAGGGCTTTAGATATTGATGAGGAGAGAAACCACATAAAATGTTTACAAGAAATACACACAGAATCTCATTTTATTTTCCAAGCTGAGGAAGAAACTATCGGGAAAAAGGTGCTTGATTTGTAACACAGCCAAGCATTAAAAGCTGCGCAAATTCATATTCTGAACCAGGCAATTATCGACTATGACATCTCTAAAAACAAGTTAGCAGAGAGAGCATCTTGTAAGGAGCCTCATCTTCCAAAATTTAATAATTAAAATAATTTTAAGTAAATAAACTCTGTTGAAAAGTGGCTTTTCCTTTTAATTAAATAAACGATCTGACCCTCTCTCCCAACATTCCATCACACTATCACTGATAGGGCAACAGTATGGAATTCTTGGCCCTTCAGATGTTGCTGAACTGTACCTCCCATCATTTCTAACCATTGGACATGCTGGCTTGGGCTGATGAGAGTTGTAGTTTAACAACAGTTGAAGTTCTGCAGGTTGCCTATGGCGGTATGATCAAGATACACGATGGAATAATTATGTAGATGGTGACTAGCTTCATCCTTGATGGGAACCCATTGGGATCTAAGACACAGGTTGTACCTGATAACAATGACAACTGGGCTTACCTGAGTCAGTGGGGAGGTTTAGATCTTCTGTAGCAAGAGGAGAAAGTGGTAAGAAATTGACCATGCTGGCTGGGAATGTGGGATAAAGGTGACTGATGCTGGGGAAAGCACTAAAAAAAAATCCGTCCACCTACTGTCAACTGCAATGTGGCTTATAGAAGAATAACATGATCGTAAATGAAAGCCAGCAGTAAAGATGCACAGCTTTGGATGTAGGTGATACTTAAACCGGACAGGCTCCAACATGCTCTGGGGTCCTGTTGCTAAGTTCAGACCACGAGTCTTGATTTTCTCCAGCATAGTTTTATTAAAGTCAGGTCCACATCTTCAAATCAGTGGCTTACACCATTTTAGCCTAAGCAGTGCATAAAACACCAACAGGCCTCACACCTGAAAGAATAGGAAATGTATTTCTGCCAAGTGCCTTGCTGATTGTTAAAATGCTCCATGGCTTCCTTTGGCTTTTCAAATTTACAGTCTTTCCTGCTGCTGCTGCCCTCTAGTCTAGGTCCATTTCACTCTCGATTTCCTATCAAAATGTAGCTATGAGAATTGGACTCTAATCTCCATTAGTAGTTGCTAATGACTACAGTTCATCTCTTCCAGGATCCAAAGCTCTTTTTTATAGAAGGGTTGGGAGTGTTTCTACTGAAGTATGCAACATTACATAGGAATAGCACAACCAGCATATTTATATGAAGCCTTCTTACAAACAGGAGTGCACTGTCTAGATTACTGTACATTATTATATTACATTAATAAACTACATTAGGAAAGCATCCTAGAAAATGGCAAGGGAGCATCTCAACTTTAGATTCTAAACTTTAGATATGTTGGAGTTTGGTATATACGGTGAAGTGTGCAGAAAGAAATAGTTTGGCCAGACTTCTGGTTGAAAAAAAAATAAAGAAAGGTTTATTAGTCATGGCAAGTAAAACCATTCTGTGGCCAATTTATATGTGGCCAATATGGCGCCACTTAGCACTCACCACTCGAAAAAAAGCAAGTCAAAAGAAGGAAATAAAACTGTGAAAGGAAGTGATGTAGTTTACCACAAGTCATTATTAAAAGATAAGGAATCAGTGAAGAGATAGAACAGGTCCCCCCCCCCCCCATCACCACCAACTGGCTCAGGTAAGTTGCTACAAGCATTGCCGCTTTACTCCTAACAAGATAAACATTGTTAATACGAAGTAGGCCATTGGCCAATCTAGCTTGAGATAAATTTCTGGAAGGCATCCAGAAAACAGAACTATGTTGATATGTTGGCTTGATAATGTCTAGAAGAAATATTATTGCTCCTAACCCAGTCTTTATTTCCCTTTTTGAAATCACATATTTTTAGCATTTAAAAAAAATCCTGTGTAAAAAAAGGACCTAAATTCATATTTATTGCTTGTCTGTGGTGTGCTGCATAATTTAACTGTAGTTCCAAGAAACAATGCAGATAATTACAGAGATTAAGAGCCAGCTATCAAGCTGAGTACGTGTTTAAAAATACAACTAATAGGATACTAATTAAGGACATGATTAGAAGTCTCAGCTTTAAAACTTGCACCACTAATGGTATTCAAAATTGAACTATATCTTTTCAGCGCGCTTTAGTACTTTGCCCATTGGATTTCTATTTCTGAATCTAATGACTATCTTTCCTCCACTCTGCCACCTCCATATTCATTTAATTGGCATATTCTGTAAGATGGGTCCCTAATCAAACCAAGGTGTTGTATTTTAAATGTTTTTAGCTCTACATTCTGTTCCTCGTTCATCCTCAAGATTATGACTTTCTTAAAAATGAGAAATCTAGCAATATTTTTTGTCTAACCATGTCTATACTGAAGAAGTTCATGGGCTTGTAAAAGAGGCCTTGGCATTCTGGATGATGAAAAGATTAGAAGAAAACATCCTGCCTTTAGTATAATGGGATGTTACCAACATGGTGGATGCAACATGCATGCAGGGCTGTCTTAAGCACATCCAGTGTCGTGGCGCAAAGGTCCCTCCGGTGCTCCCTCCCTTTCCCAAAATTTAGCCTGGGGCGAAGGGCGCCGTTGGGGTTGCCTGACTACAGCCCACTGCTGGCGCTCTTGCTGCTGCCCAGCGGCCTGAGGAGCAGGAGGCGGTTGCCACGCTGCCGTCTGTGCCCCGGGGGTGGTGGTGGTGGGGCAGCGGGCACCGATGACGTGGAGAAGGCCCCTTGGGAGCAGCTCCTGCTACTGCCGCTCCCACTGCTCCCTCAGGCGACAGCGGCTCGGCGGGCAGGGGATTCCCACGGCGGCAGCAGAGCCATAGGGCCTAGTGGCTCATTGCGCCCCACCAATGCTAGGGCACCCCTGAGAGGCCGGCACCCTGACACAATAAGCCACTAGCGCCTATGGGAAGGATGCCTCTGCATGCATGGAATCATAACATGTGTCAGAAAACTAGTGCTGGTGTTTGCCAAAGTCCCTGGTGTAATGCAGCAACGATCCCAGTTACACCATTCCCTCTCCCAGACAGATGATGGTGATTCACAGTCTACTTTTTATGTTGCTCTGCCCACATAAGTACTGACATAAATGCAAAATATGGGAAAGTCCAGTCCAGTTCATATGCTTTAAAAGTGTTGTCACGGTCCGGTCGGCGGGCGGTTGAAGCCCTGGCTGAGGACGTCAGGACCAGAGGCAAGATGGTGGTGTAGAAGTGGGAACAGGTGCAGGGTTGAGGGTCCAGCAGCAGGCAGTCGCAGGGTCAAGGAGCAAGGCGGAGGCGAAGGTCTGGGAGTCAAGAAGCAAGGCATCGGCAAGGCAAAGGTCCAAGGGTCGAGGAGCAAGGCGAAGGTCCAAGGGTCGAGGAGCAAGGCGTTGGCAAGGCAAAGGTCCAAGGGTTGAGGATCAAGGCGTCAGCAAGGGAGAGGTCCAAGGGTCGAGGATCAAGGCGTCGGCAAGGCGAGGGTCCAAGGAGCAAGGCGTCGGCAAGGCAAGGGTCCAAGGGTCAAGGATCAAGGTGTTGGCAAGGCAAGGGTCCAAGGAGCAAGAGGCCAGAGGCAACCAGGCAGGAATGGCGTTGCTGTGGCAAAGAGCTGAAGGGAAATGCTGAGCTTTTATCCCTCCCAGCTCCTGCCACCAGGTGCAGTGAGGTATCAAGTGGCCTCACCTGAGTGGTCACTCCTTGCCTCTCCAGCACAAGCTGAGGCCTCACCTGAGTGGCCACTCCTTGCTTCTCCAGAACAAGCTGAGGCAGGCTCCAGTCCTGCAAAGCACTACAGGCCCCAGAGCCTGACTCCTGCCCATACTCCTGACAAGTGTACAGAGAATCATTTTTTGTTTGCTTCTTTTTCCTGGTACTCTTTATCCAACTTTTCTTCACATGCTTCATCAACCTGAAGACCACAAAATCATGACCCTATGCAGATTACTAACAGTGAACTTTTGTTTCACAGCTAGATGGACGAGTGGAAGTTAGCAGGAGACTGTTTTAACAACATTGCTCTGCTTGCTTGCTTTGTTAATGCAGTTATTCATCTGCCCTATTATTAAACCATATATATATTATCTTTTACTATATTCAAGATCCCACCCTTGTAAATTTCATTGAGTCGTCATCTTCTATACTCCTTAAATGAAAAATTTAACCAGTAAACCAATTCATTATTAGTTATAATCCTTTGTTTTCATCGCTGGTTATGCTATACTTTTTGTCTCTGCTGCTGAACAAATTTGAATCCTGATTGAAGGACCCAATTAGCATTCTTGCATTGGCCAGGAATTGACATGATATGCACTAGCAGTGAATTAACACAGGGATCTGGGACTCTCGAGCTATTGTTAGACTTCAGCTTCCTTCATAAGAACACAAGAGTCCTGTTGCATCAGGGCAATGGCCCATATAGTTCAGCATCCTGTTCTCACATCAGCCAACCAGATGCTTGCGGGAAGCCAGCAAGCCCGACCTGACACTCTGCCAATAGTTTTATCTTCCATGAATTTGTCTAATCTTCTTTTTAAGTCATCTACTGTAAGTTGATGGCCGGGACTACTTCTTGTGGGAGCGAATTTTGTAGTTTAACTATGTGCTGTGTGATGAAGTGCTTTCTTTTGATTTTACAACATTCATCTTTATTGGATGGCCTCAAGTTCTATTATTATGTGTGCACGACAGAGAGGTTTCCAAATTTTGATTATAATCAGCGTGATTGTGATGGAGGGGTGGGATGACCCACCTGAGAGGGGAAAATACTCTGTAGCATGGATGCAATGAGGCTGAGGGGTACATTCTTTCATATGTGGTGGACCTGTAAGAATGTAAAAGAGTATTGGGAAATAATCCATAATGAATTGAAAAAAAAATGTTTAAAAGTCCTTTTCCCCAAAAAACAAACAAACACAAACCCCAGTCCTTTTTGTTGGGGATAATTCAGACGGAAACTCCCAGGTGTTAAAAAAGGTTATTTATGTGTACCACTATTGTGGCCCATGTTTTGTTAGCCCCAAAATGGAAAATGAGTGAGGTCTCAACTAAAGAAGAATGGCAACTTAAGCTGATGGAATATGCGCAGCTTGCAGACTCAACATATAGAATAAGAGAACAAGAAGAACATACGTTTAGAGAAGATTGGAAAATGTTTATTGAATATATTGGGGGGGGGAATTATGTACACTTGAAAACATTGGCAGCATTAAGATAAATTCAACAGTGTAAATAAGTTTTGATGGATATAATTATGGAATACTGAATGGTTTAGTTTATGTAAAATATGCAGGGATTTATGATATGCAAAATTAAAAAAACCAATGTAGCCACCAACTAGTATCAGAAGGGAGAAGTGATTTTACAAGGTAGTGATGATCAAATTCCACCGATGACCTGTGCTTCCATAGAGTGTCCATATGGCATTCAGGAAGAATATGGCACAAACATGGACCACTGCTACAATATTGTTCCAGAACTGGTGACCATCTGCTGTAGATGGCAATGACTACTGCCTCCCTCACCTTTGGCACTGGACAAAATGAATTAGCAGAATAGGATCTGAGGTAAGATGACACTTCTGATCCTGATACAAAAAGTTTAGAGATTGAAGCGCACTTGGTTAATGACTTATGTCCAGGCACCTTTCAGTTTGGAATAGTTCCATTAAGCTTCAGTTAACTTCAGCAATCCTATTGTAGAGAAAAATAGGCCAGTATTTTAAATAGATCAGTGAATGACAGGTGGCTGTGGGGGAAGGTGGAATCTAAAAAGTGCAGAATATTATGCCGTAAGTATTTCACAATGTATTTTCTTTTGGGGGTTGGGGAGATGGAGGGGAAGGAAATATCACCGATTGTTCTCCCTCCCTCCCTGTATACTATATTGTACTGTGTGTGTGTGTGTGTGTGTGTGTGTGTGTGTGTGAGAGAGAGAGAGAGAGAGAGAGAGAGAGAGAGAGAATCCCATCAGTTTGTGAGTATGTAACCAAAAGAGCACCCCCAACACATGAGGGAGATCTCTGCATGCTGGGAGATGCTTATGGAATCCTGAAGTATGCATAAGGACAAACTTATAAAAGGAAGTTTTAAAAAAGTCAGAAGAAGGAAAAAGAAGCATATATGGTGGTGAGGAAGATCGTGTCCTCCCTCAAAGAGAGCACGTGTTGTGGTGAGACGTGGCAACCAAACCCTGTGTTGTGGGTGGGTACGATTGGATAGCCACAACACCCGATTGGTAGGTCCCTTGATGCTGGGTTCAATCAGGCCAATGGGATGCTGTCTAAACGGATTGAGGGACCTATATATGCCCATGCACGTGACCCAGAGCTTCCTTTTTTGGCTCGTGCATTTGGAACACCCGCCCACCTCTCCCTAATTTTAGGGCTTTTGCGATTGACCTTGCTATGCCATTGGGTGTCATCTGTCATTGGGACAGGGGCACGGCAGGAATTCCCCCCACTTGGCTGATTGGCTGGTGCCATTTGGGTTTCGCCTGCTGTGTAGCAAATCGTTCAAGTGATAGGGGTGGCAGAGCGGTCTGGCTCCTTTCTCGCTGCTGCCTCTTGCACGGGCAGGCAGATGAGCCGCAGGGGGGGGGCGCTGTGCTGCACCTCTCCCAACAGCGGCTACCAAGCCTGCTGTTGTGAGCGGCGGTCCCGCCACCGCCCCTCTGCTGCTGGTGGTGGCGGCGGGGGAGGGGGGAGCAGTCCGATTTCGGGCTGCTCATCTCTGCGCCGCCGCTGGGTGCCATGGCTCTGGCAGCAAAAGCATCCCTCCGCTCGAGGGATCCTGCTGCCGCCCAGTGCCTTTGCTCCATAAGACGCACAGACATTTTCCCTCTGTTTTTAGGAGGGGGAAAGTGTGTCTTATGGAGCAAAAAAAATACGGTAATTTGGTTGGGGGTTTAAAAAACAACAACCCAAAACCTCTTGTTTGTGAGCTGGATGCTAACAAAAGGGCTCTTCTGGACAAACATTCATCCTGATTTGCTTGCATGTAGCTTGTACACAGAGCTTATGTACTGTCGGTTCTCTACTGCTCTGATTTTATTTTGTATGTGTGGAGGGAGGTTATACAACCCTGATGTCACCCTAGCATGTTTATGCGGAGGTTACAAGGCTTCCTGTCAGTCACTACCAAACCACACACTTTAGTGCATTTCCTCATCACTTTCCTGCCCGCAAAAAATCTCTGTCGCTAACCTAACTGCTTTAATCCACCCAAAATTATGCAAACCTAAATTCCTGGTTTGCAACCTAACCACAAACTAGTGACAGTCTGGAGGCTTTCAAGGAAAATTAAATTGAAATGAAATCATGTCTCTGTCAGGGCCAAACTATGCAGGATGCTCTGACATGTGTAGCTTTAAAGAGAGTGTACTTACTAGAGGAGGCCTGGTACTCACAGAGGGGCTTATTACTTTCCCCCCCTCCCCATTGGGGAAAAGATACAGGCCACATCTCAGTTTTGTATTTCAGTTGTAGAGGAAAGACTTACAGGTGAAATAGCATTCATTGTGTTACAAAGACTTCCACATCTCCTCATCCCTGGCATTCTTCCACCAGCACCGCTGAACCTGGCGCAGCACTTCGAAGAAGGGGGCATGGTGCCACCCTAACAGATGGTCACAATGTAGGTAGCTTAGCGAACATGTTGGTACGTCAGATGTATTTGTTGAAAGGAAGCCTTCCCTGCCAGAAATATGCAATCAGTTGTCCCTTCTGACCTGTGTCTAGGGTATAAGATTATTGCACGAATTGAACAAAAGCTACTTTGTTATCACAGTAGTCCTATTTATCATGACTGTGGTAGTTACGTGGACCGAGTCAGAATACTGGATCCCAGACATTTGACTTGAGGTCAGGGAAATCCCGCCCCCAATATTGGAATGAGTACTTTGAGGACTAATAGTATACTATATCTATCTATCTATCTATCTATCTATCTATCTATCTATCTATCTATCTATCATCTATAAGGTTTGTGTGGCTTACCATTTTTGACTAGGCAGCCAAGATTTTGGTCAGATCCAGGAGAATAAGTTCTGAAAGGACCCCCAGCCTGTGCACCTTGCCCACCAGCTGCAGGGCCTTGAGCAAAGACCCTTTGATGGGCACCCTGTTTTTCAGCGGCCCCTGGCAGGCTTGTCCTGTGACAGTAGCGGGCAGCACTCTGGGTAGCGCTGGACAGCAGTTTCTAATCACCATTTAAATTCCCCACAATGGCCCTGACATAGAATTATGACAAGGCATTGAGGGAAATAAAATGGTGACTAAACCCAGTTGCTCACCACTGCTTGGGGTATTGGGTTGAAATAAACAAACAAACAAATAAGGTAGGGTCCAGGGCAAGTGTCAGTAGAGGACTCTTTCGCGGCATTAGGGCCAAAATCTGGAACACCACCTTCCCAGACGCCATCTTCCCATTTTTTATCACGGCGGCCATTTTGGTTGCTGTGATCTCACCCGATTTCACATTCAGATTTTCCCCTGAAGAAAGTGTGCCTTTTGGGGCTGTAATCTTGTGCGTAGCCACAAAACGTGTGCTTTTGGTTGCTATGCCTGAAGAAGTAGGGTTGTTTTTTTTGGGGGGGGGACCGTGGCATGAAATCATGTGAGATCACAGCAACCAAAATGGCTGTCCTCGCAATAAAAAATGGGAAGATGGTGCCTTCCCTTTCTCCCTCCTTCCCTCCAGGGGCTCCATCTTTGCCCCATTTCAGGGCACAGGGAAGAAGAAGAGTCTGTATTTCTTGCTATAGGTGAAGGAGAAAATGCAGCAACCATGCTACCAACAAGAACAGCAGCAATTACGGGGGGGGGGGAGAGCATGGCAGAACAGCATCATCATAGTGCGTCTAAGTTCCACTGATGTAAAAAAAAGGGAGATGACAGATACCATGGACAGTGGGCATGGAAACAGTAGCCTGATCCAGCAAACTTCCCTTGTGTTCTAAAGGTGCTTTTAGCATACAATTCTTTCCTCTAAACTGTTGGCAATATATACTAGGGCAGAATAGCATCAGATATTGCAATAAGTATTGCAGATTCATATAACCTCCAAGAAATCTGTGCCAGGGGGAAAAAAAACTCTTAATTTGCCATCTCCGTGAAGCATTATAATCTCAGCATTTTAAAGTTTGTTTTTCTTTGGAAATGATGCAATGCCTTTAAGTTGCCAGTTCAACGGGGCACCTGACCTCCCAGCTCCTTCATCTTCATTTGGTGAAACTGGAATGTACCGGTAAATTCTGCAAGCCGATTTATAAGGTTGTGAAGTAAAAATTTCTTGGAATCAGCAGTGGTGGTGGTGGTGGTGAGTTGTATTTCTGATGAGATTCCCCGAGGCTCAAAATGAGGTATATTTGTTGTGTCTAAAACATCTGTTGATTTGTGAAACAGTGGCTAATTGTTTACCATAAAGACTCTCCTTCAAATATATTCAGCAGCCTAGTGATATGCTTCCAATTCCAATACCTTGACTTGGGAAGGGAAAGATAGTGCCATTTGCTGTTCTTCCTCAGGCAGCAAAATGTCTTGAGCTGGCCTGGGGCACAGGATTACATGGTTGCAAGATGTATGACTGTGGCTCATATTTATTTCAAATACATATTTTATTTCCAGTTATATATAACAATCAGATAGTTTCACAATATAGATTCCTCGCAATGAGCTGGAAACTGCCATGATTTAGCATAACAGACACAAAATGTGATTGTTTTCTTTTGGGGATTTCCTTCCACTTCATAACGGGAACATTACTCCCTGCACTGAAACAGAATGGGGCTGGGGCTGGGGCTGAAATGAGCAAAGCTTATTTCCCCGAGGCTACCATATTCCTTTCTGCTACATTAAGTATACTGGGCTAACTGGAACCAGATTTGCCTTGAGGTCTGTTGTTTCATATGGTATTTTGCATCTTAATGATGAGGAAAATGTAATTTGAATTTATTTATTTTTAAGCATTGGCACCATCATTTTTCAGTCAGGTGCATGACTTTGAAGGCCACCTTCAACCTTAGACATTCGCCCAAAGTAGCGGTTTGTTGGAAGGTGTGTTGCATTTGTCCACACTGCCTTGTAGGACAACCCCATCTGACTTCACCCCTAAGGTTGCCACCATTTTCGCTTGGTCTTCTGTCGAGAGATGCTGTTCGGTGCATCACCAGTGCAAAATAAATACGATAACAAGAAGCTTATTGCAATGCAATGGCAGCATAACAATGCTTATGTAGTCACATCACGTCGTTTTAATTATTAAACGTAGAGTTGTAAACATGCCAAGAAGTCTAATGGTCATCATTATAGTCCTTTATTAGCCTACACAACAATTTCAGAATGGAACGCCGAACTGTAATATGCATTGCTATTTTTCCATATATTTCTGCTCTTTGCTGCCTTTGGGGGAACCCCCCCCCAGCTTTTTGAAGGCAGGACTGATTGAATCCTGTCATTCTCTGGCACAATATTTGCCTTTCACAACACCCCCATTCTCTGCATTTTATTAAAAGGCGCAACCAGCCACATAATAACCTCTCAATTCTCCAGAACCTCCAGTCTTGCCATGTTTCTTTGGATCCCCAAGCTTGAAGTTGTCTCATTGGCTTATGGTTGAAATCTAAAACTCACTGGGAGACTTTAGGCAAGCCACTCGATGTCTACCACAGCCCAGGTCAACAGAACCAGTTCACTGGTGCCCCCCCCACTCTCCAACACATCAAGGCGAAAAACTGGGACACCGAGCTCCTGTGTGAGTTGCATGACCCAAGTGAGATCACAGCCCCAAACAAGCAATTTTTGGGGAGGGCGAGATCATGGCACAAGAATGCAGTGCCCCAAATGGGCGCCATGCTCTCACGTGACAAAATGGGATGCCCCAGTTTTCCCGAGACAGTTGAGGGGCCTGGTGAAGTGCCCGTGAATGGCAGCATCAGGGTGGGGAGCGCTATCATTTAAACTCTGCACAATGTCCTCTGTGTAGTGTGACTTGGAGGCCTTGTGAGAATCTAAATTGGGGCCACTTAGTGCGTATCTGGTATGGGAGAAAGGCAAGTCTGGATATTTGGACCCCAGCAGCTGAGCTTCTTGAAGATAACACATGCCAATATAGGGGCCTGTACTTCTGCAATATCAAGATTTAATGCCGTTACTGATAAAATGTATGCAGAGTGTTCTGAACACCCTAAAGTGAAATATGAATGCTAAGCATTATTTATGTTAATGTGTTTGTTTCTTTCCCCCCTGTCCTTTTATCCTGTGAATACTGCAGCTGAGGATTTATAAACAACTATGATCTACCTTGAAAGCAACTGACTGAATTTACAAATTGTTCTTCTTTTTTAAGCTAAATGTTTTCTTAATAATGTAAGCCTGATTCGGAGAATCTTGCTATCCTACTGCAATCCTTCTCACCACACACACAGACATCCCCTGCGCCCAGAAATTTTCAGGTAGGGGAACCAGGTTTATTTGGAGAGATGTGAAGCCCTGAGCCACTTTTCAGTGAAACTTGTCTGCTAAGAAATATGTTTTGCAGTTTCCAATATGATTAATTTCCTTAGGGATGTTGGTAACAGGCTGAAATTAAAACACCATGAAGTGCTGTGCAACCAATGGTCACTTTTCCTTCTACTTGCCTGCACCAGCTTTTCAAAATATTCCCCAAAAGATTATTTAGGTGCTGGACTCAGGCTTGCCTCAGGAGTTGGCTTGGCTTGGCAAGCCAAAACATTTATTTGGCATTTGTCACACTTAGGAGGATGTTCTTAGTAGCTCGGGCTTAGAAAAGTAGCCTAGAAATGCTTCTGAGGTGATTTAGGTTTTTGAATGTTTCACTCTTTACTTTCTTCCGCTGCTTGGATATCCTCAGTAATTTTATAAGGTTATAAAGTAGGCAGGACGTTTTCCCCTGACGTGTGTTAATGCCACCTGCTTCTGCTGTAGGATTGATGCTAGTCTTTAAAAAAGGCCACTGCTCTTTTACTTCCAGGCTCTATTAAATGAATCAGATGTTTTTTCTAAGTGTGTTCCAAGGAATCCTGGGATTCCTCAGATGATCTGTGCTCTAGTTACCTCCTGGCTGGCTCACTTTAATCCACAATAAGCAGGGCTGGCCTTGAACTTGGAAGCTTCATTTAGTGAAGAATTCAGCCGCCAGAAATTTAACTGGTACAGCCATATTTGTGCATTTTACTGCATTTTACGTATCTGCACCTAATTCAGTGTGCTACCGTGTTTCTCTGAAAATAAGACACCGTCTTATGTTTATTTTTCCTCAAAAAACCCTACTATGGCTTATTTTCAAGGGATGTCTTATTTTTTTATTAAGTATGGTACAGTTTAACCTACAATGCTAAACTGCCTATCACTATGGCTTATTTTCGGGGTATGGCTTATATTCCTTGAATGCTTAAAAATCCTGCCATGGCTTATTTTATGGCTATGTCTTATTTTCAGAGAAACAGGGCAGTACTTACTTTTAAAGCCTTAAATGTCTTTAGCCCCAAATACCTGTAATTGTTGGGCAAAATACGCACCAACCGAGTGGCAACAGCAGCAGGGTTGACGAAATAACAAAGTCGTCTTCAGTATCTTTGCTTGCTTTTATTTACAATTATATACACCACACTCCTCTACTCCTTTCCTCTCATTTCACAATACATCAGCACCACCACCCATGAACCATTTGGGTAGCTTAAATACAGAATTCAAAATAGTCAATTACCCAATCACATGACAGTAAGCAAACTCTACCTTCAATTATTCAAATTAGCAAAAGCTCACAGGTGTGCTATCATTCAGAACAAGTTACAGGTAGGTAGCCGTGTTGGTCTGAGTCGAAGCAAAATAAGAAAATTCCTTAGTAGCACCTTAAAGACCAACTAAGTTTATATTTTGGTATGAGCTTTCGTGTGCATGCACACTTCTTCAGATACACTGTATCTGAAGAAGTGTGCATGCACACGAAAGCTCATACCAAAATATAAACTTAGTTGGTCTTTAAGGTGCTACTAAGGAATTTTCTTATTTTATTCAGAACAAGGTTACAAACACACATCTCTGTGTAGCACCATTGACCACATCAGTCTTAAAGGAAAAACCTAACAGTAATTACAAAGAAGGGCTTTTCCCAGTTGTAGCACCCCAGCTTTAGAAAACTCTCCTTTAAAGAGTCAATAATAATCTTTGATTATTTCTAGAGAATGTGTAAACCACAGTTTATGGTTTCGGCTTCTGTGCCAATACAGAAAAAACATGCTTCCTGGGCGTGGTTCAGACAATTTTTGGCATTCGTCTGCCTCGGGAGACAAGGGAAGAGTGCACCTTTGGGGGTGAAGTCAAACCATTGTAGAGTTACAGCGTCCGATACGGGAGACATGTTTTGTTTCAGGTGGGGCAGATGAAGGTATCTGGCTTTCAGACAAATGGTTTGGCTAGTTAATGATGTGATCCTGCAAGCCATTCGGTCAAGTGTGCTTGAGCATAACCTCAGTGACCAGTGCTTAATGGTGCCTTCATTGTGGCTGCACCATAAGGCACTCTCTCTATAGAGTACAATACAATACAATACAATACAGAACAAATAATGATTGGGAACGCAGGATAATGAGGGAACTGATTGAACATTATAGGTGGATGAGTACTTTCTAGCAGCTCAGGGCCACTAGATGTCACTGTTGCTCACCAGCCAGTCTCATCCCTGTTGCAAGTTCAATGTTTGTCATTACTAGTCACATACCATAGTCATGATTGAACTGGCAGCCAATCCTTGTAGCAAGCAGAATTTGATTGGGCTGGTGGCTGGGAGAGGGATGGGTGGGCTCTCCATAATTTTCGATTAAATTTTTGCTAAGCTCCAGGGAATATTGTAATTTATGGCAGTATACCAAAACACGCTAGAAGCAAAAAAATCTACTCTGGAAATGAGATTCTGGGGCGTATGTATTCCTGGTGGGGAATACATTCAATTGGTATGGAGAATTTTGTTACCATCTTTTGGGTTACTGATGCCAACTGGATTGGGAGCCAAAATTTCAGGACATGTTGAGACCTGAGAAAGGCCAGTAGGTGAGACCCCCCCACCCCCCCACCTCCAATCTGGATAAACAAATAAGAGAGTAACCGGCATATCAGTTGCTGCCACATCCACATGTTGCTTTTGTTGTTGTTGTTTAGTCGTTTAGTCGTGTCCGACTCTTCGTGACCCCATGGACCAGAGCACGCCAGGCACTCCTGTCTTCCACTGCCTCCCGCAGTTTGGTCAAACTCATGTTCGTAGCTTCGAGAACACTGTCCAACCATCTTGTCCTCTGTCGTCCCCTTCTCCTAGTGCCCTCAATCTTTCCCAACATCAGTGTCTTTTCCAGGGAGTCTTCTCTTCTCATGAGGTGGCCAAAGTATTGGAGCTTCAGCTTCACGATCTGTCCTTCCAGTGAGCACTCAGGGCTGATTTCCTTAAGAATCGATAGGTTTGATCTTCTTGCAGTCCATGGGACTCTCAAGAGTCTCCTCCAGCACCATAATTCAAAAGCATCAATTCTTCGGCGACCAGCCTTCTTTATGGTCCAGCTCTCACTTCCATACATCACTACTGGGAAAACCATAGCTTTAACTATACGGACCTTTGTAGGCAAGGTGATGTCTCTGCTTTTTAAGATGCTGTCTAGGTTTGTCACTGCTTTTCTCCCAAGAAGCAGGCGTCTTTTAATTTCGTGACTGCTGTCACCGTCTGCAGTGATCATGGAACCCAAGAAAGTAAAATCTCTTACTGCCTCCAGGTGGTTGCTTTGCCATCACCTAATTGGCCTTCTTTGGCTCAACCAAACCTGTGAGAAGTATTGCAAGCAGTTGCATATGGAACTGTGTGGTGGGGATAAAATCTTCAACCCCAGTTTGAATTGTGTGTGTTAGGTGCATGGTGCTGCCGCCACCATTGAGTAAAATAAACACAGCTCTAGTTAAACACCAACAGAGGTTTGGCAACTAGGCTTTTGCACCAAAAATCCTACAGCTCTCTTGCTTTCTCTACACACACACACACACACACTTCCAGTTTTATGGTGAGTACCTGGCTGTGTAGTCTAATCAGGCAGTTCACAAGCAGAGGAAGCTGTAATCTGTGTTAATGGATGCTTCACCTTCCCATCTGGGCTGCCCACAGCATTTCATCGAACTCCTGTCTCTAACAACCAGATTTTAAAATGTGCATTTCAGAAAAGTAACTTTATAGAGTGCTTCTGCACAGCCATCCATAACTGCAGTTGTTCTTAACAGGCTATGCTAGTCAGGTTCCTTTAATGTTTGTGGAGCGCTCAGGGAGCAGTAGGGGAGGGTCATTTAATTTGTCAGCTGAGTCACTCTCCGACAAGAGAAGTACCAGCTTGCCAGGTCAGTGGTGAGAAGATTAAGGAGCAGGTGCAGTATAGGGAGAAATAGTCCGACTTGGCAAGCCAAGCTCCTCAAGTGTGTCTGGAGGCGGTGACTGTGTCACTTCAGCTACGGTGGGCAGAGATAAGAATTTCTGCGCCTTCCCTTGTGGGAGGAAGAGCTTAGACTCGGCTGGAGAGATGTGCCAATAATAAAAAATTAACCAGGCTGCTGTTTGGAAATGACAGGAGCAGCTCTCCAGACAACAGACATTGTGTTTCTTCCATGTTTTTTTTTGAAATGCAGTACCTGCCTGTCATATAGCAACAAGCAAATCATTACAGAAGGCAAATAAATGTTTTTAAAAATCCAATGGTGAATAAGTTCAATATTCTGTAAACAGTGTTAGCATTCCTGTTTCATGAGCAATTTAAAACAGGTGACAGCTCTACTTCCCCAAACCAATACCTGAGCTTTCGACATGTGTGTTTCAGACTTAAATACTGGGAATCCAAGGCTAAGGGTCTCTGTTTTGTGCACTTATACTTAGTTTCCTTTGTTATTTTATAAGGCGGTTCCCACAAAGCAATCAATATGTCCTTTCATTTCTATCTGTGCTTTTTTTTAAAAAGAAACCAAACCAAATCCTTGCTTTAAAAGTAAAATCTGAAAGGTGTTGGAAATGAAAGACAGAACGGAGTCTTCTCAAATAGAATAAGTTGTGCATGTTCTTTTGTACTGCCCCTGGTATAAGACAATTCGATCTAAGTTTATTAATCAGTTGGTTGCTAGTAGGGAGTGGTATTCAGACAAATGCAAAGTACGGTAGCCTTCTTTATGTTTACTCAGATAGGATGAAGATAGTAGCCAGGTTTCTGCAACAGGAAATGAGGATTTGTGAATGCTATACAACACTAACTTAAGTGTCAGATTCAAGTTGTTGATGATGATGATGAGTAGTTTTTTTTTGTATTGAGCCCTTCTGAAATCTTGTACATATGATAAAGGTTGGAGAATCGAATGGAGTCTTCTACTTTGTCCTACTACATGTTCAAGCACCATTGAGTTCAGTGGGGCTCATGATCACAAAAGTGGATGGACCATTGAAAATCAAACACACACGATACATCTACTTGTTTTTCATTGTGACTAAGCTGTGGATCAGGATTTATGGCATAATAGTGACCCAACACTGAAAAACGATTGAGGAAAGTAATTTATTACACCAACACTCTCTGCCCCCCTTGACAAAGTTATAAGAGCCCCATGGAAGTTGCATAATGTCATATCCTCTGTATTTAGGGGCAGATGTATTTAGGGGCAAAAAGGGGAAAAGAGAGGACCCAAACAATTACCGCCCAGTCAGCCTGACATCAATACCAGGAAAGATTCTAGAGCAGATCATTAAGCAAACAGTCTGTGAGCACCTAGAAAGAAACTCTGTGATCACTAAAAGTCAGCATGGGTTCCTGAAAAATAAGTCATGTCAGACTAATCTGATCTCATTTTTTGACAGAATTACAAGCCTGGTAGATGAAGGGAACGCTGTGGATGTAGCCTATCTTGATTTCAGCAAGGCCTTTGACAAGGTGCCCCATGATATTCTTGTAAAGAAGCTGGTAAAATGTGGGCTAGACAATGCTACCATTCAGTGGATTTGTAACTGGCTTACTGACCGAACCCAAAGGGTGCTCATCAATGGCTCCTCCTCATCCTGGAGAGTAGTGACTAGTGGGGTGCCACAGGGTTCTGTCTTGGGCCCAGTCTTGTTCAACATCTTTATCAATGACTTGGATGATGGGCTTGAGGGCATCCTGAGCAAGTTTGCAGATGACACCAAATTGGGAGGGGTGGCTAACACCCCAGAGGACAGGATCACACTTCAGAATGACCTTAACAGATTAGACAACTGGGCCAAAGCAAACAAGATGAATTTTAACAAGGAGAAATGTAAAGTACTACACTTGGGCAAAAAAAATGAAAGGCACAAATACAGGATGGGAGACACCTGGCTTGAGAGCAGTACATGTGAAAAGGATCTAGGAGTCTTGGTAGACCACAAACTTGACATGAGTCAGCAGTGTGATGCAGCAGCTAAAAAAGCCAATGCAATTCTGGGCTGCATCAATAGGAGTATAGCATCTAGATCAAGGGAAGTAATAGTACCACTGTATTCTGCTCTGGTCAGACCTCACCTGGAGTACTGTGTCCAGTTCTGGGCACCACAGTTCAAGAAGGATACTGATAAGCTGGAACGTGTCCAGAAGAGGGCAACCAAAATGGTCAAAGGCCTGGAAACGATGCCTTATGAGGAACGGCTTAGGGAGCTGGGTATGTTTAGCCTGGAGAAGAGAAGGTTAAGGGGTGATATGATAACCATGTTCAAATATATAAAAGGATGTCATATAGAGGAGGGAGAAAGGTTGTTTTCTGCTGCTCCAGAGAAGCGGACACGGAGCAACGGATTCAAACTACAAGAAAGAAAATTCCACCTAAACATTAGGAAGAACTTCCTGACAGTAAGAGCTGTTCGGCAGTGGAATTTGCTGCCAAGGAGTGTGGTGGAGTCTCCTTTTTTGGAGGTCTTTAAGCAGAGGCTTGACACCCATCTGTCAGGAATGCTTTGATGGTGTTTCCTGCTTGGCAGGGGGTTGGACTGGATGGCCCTTGTGGTCTCTTCCAACTCTATGATTCTATGTATCAAGTGTTGGGTTATGCTATAAAACATGAATATGGGCAAAAGCAACTATATTTAATTCACGACACTGAATGTCAGGAAGATAAGATAAGATAAGATATCTTTATTGTCATTGTTCCCTTGCGGGAGCAACGAAATTACTCGGTTGCTACATCCACTCAGATAAAGCATTCCGCATAATCCAAAATTACAAAACCTAATTAAAAACAGTAAATATAATACAAAATAACAAGTAAAATAAGATGACTTCAAAGTCCAGGCTTTCCATTTAAGGCCAAAATCGCTCTAGAGAAGAAACTGTTCCTGAGACGGCTCGTTCTTGCCTGCATTGTTCCCAAAGCATGTTGGACACAAAAGCCACAGCCAAAAGTTGCATTAGTTGCTCATGAAGTTTTTGGAGCATTCACAGGACACCACTAGGTGCGAGGGAATTCAGCCTGTATCCTAAACAGATGGGGGTGTGAACCAGTAACAGACCAAGGGATGTGTATGGGCAAAAGTTGGCCACAACTTTATTGACTAGCCTACCTAGGTTGGGCTGGCATAGCATTGGGTTAGGATCTGCTGACCAAAAGTATTTCCAGCCTGAAGCCCAACCTTCATCCTGGGTGCATGCAATGGGAGTTATCTAGCATGGTGCAAAACCACGTGGCCATTGGTAACTTGGGATGACCACTGGCCAGCCAGATGCACCTGAACTAGGGCTTAGGGCCATTCACCTCTCAGCACCTTACCCAATGCAATTTCTACCATGTTGAGAATGAAGATGAGATGTCTAAGAAAGCTCTTGGTACCCACTGAGAGAAAAGGAAAACTCCCAACCTAGGGCCAGTTGTGATTGAGAGCAAGAGTCCTTCCCAGCTCTGTTAACCAACAGCCACCACAATCATCAGTGGGACTCTCTAAACCAAGGATTATACTAGCACAATTCTTCTTTTCAGCAATAGTAACCTACTGCGATGGGATTCTTAGTGACAGGTAGCATGGCTGAATAAGATTGTCTTATCTGCTTTACCATGGATATCTGCTATACCGTTGTCAATGTGTAGCTTAGATGCAATTTCTTTTATGCTCAGAGCACTAGTTTCACATTCTGAAAATATGTTTTTGGGTTCAATAGGATTAAGTGGGAGTCTGGGGACATTATGGGCCGCGTCAAAACATTTTCCTATTTATGCCATACTTTTATAAACTTGTTTCTGGATATTACTATTTTCATGTATCGAAGATTTTGGTGTAGGTCATGTAGGGAATAGCAGGGAGAATTCCTTCTTGCAACCATCCAATCTTTCCAGTGATATGTCAGAAAATACACCATTATCCATTTCAGGATTAAGTACAGACTATCCCTGAACTGCAGGGTTGCCAAGAATTGTAATTCTTGCCACAACATGGCAAGAACTTAACATCCTTCAGTTCTATTAGAGCACTAGGCACAGCGAGATGTAAAAGTTTCATTTTAGAGTTTCAGCTATCCTTTCTGTTCTGAGCTGCCTGCCTGCTTGATTGATGTTATCCAATCCTTTCATAAATAGAAAAAGTCGGGGGCTCATCATTCTTTTACGTGCTCACACATTTGTTTTCCGAAAGAAGCTGTGAGGTAGTTTAATGAGAAGTGATTCTTGCTTTTAGGAATAAAAGTTATGGTCTTCAAGTCGAGCCTTGATGGTATAAAGTGGGCCATATTTTGATTTTAACATTTAAACGAACACATGCACTGTGTCAGGGTTTTCTTCCATGGAAAAAACCCACATTGATATTTTCATGTGTGTTGGCATGGTTGGAAGTTGCAGTTTACTGCTGCTGCTGCTGCTTCTTCTTTGGCGATCACTCGTAGCCGAATAAGATCGTCTTCCATAAACACGGTCTTAACTATGAGTCCATAAGTGACTGCGGAGGCCAATTCTGGATCCACACGTCCTTCCACAGTGGGGACGTAGGTTTCCAGGGGCGGGGGAGGAGTTGGTCATGGTGCTCACTGCATCCTACTGCACACAATGTACTTTGTTTGTTGTTGTTTAGTCGTGTCCGACTCTTCGTGACCCCATGGACCAGAGCACGCCAGGCACTCCTGTCTTCCACTGCCTCCCGCATGTCCTTTGTACATGTTACCAAATGTACTTCGTACATGTTATCAAATCCCCTCCTTCCTTGTCTTGACTATAGCTTTTGACAGCTTAGAAGTATGAAATTTAAGAAAACAAATATGGTGAGGTGTGACAGTACAAACTCAGGCAAGGTTAAAAATGGATTAAAAATGGCCACTACTTTATTGATTACAGGTGTAGGTGGAACTTTGGCTCAGGCATTGGGTATATATCCATTCTAGCTTCCCGCTGGAGAGCTGGAACTCCTCCAGGGTCATGCCAAGGATTATGGCCTCCCCAAGATGCCGATCTACTGATGTGACCGTCCTAAGGCCTCTGTTGGAAGCCCAATGGCCCCTTTGCCCTATGCTTGGCTTCTGGACAGGGACTTCCACTGAGACCCCTTTAACAGGGTACCCTGATGACAGTACTGAGTGATGCACCACTTCACCCAATGTTTGAACACTAGGATTCCGCCCAATGCCTTAACAGCCAAAAGTTGTCATGTTTCGCTATGGAGAAGGCAAAACCTCCAGACTGGCCAATTTGTCTACAGGCAAATTCCTTCCCGGCTCCAAATATGGCAACCCTTAGCCTCCTTACCAAGGTCAGGAGGGACAAAAAACCATTGGTTGAATGGAGTGAGACCTAGGGGGAAAGCAGCATTATGCAGAACCTGAAAAAGGAAAATGCATTTAGAAGCATGGTAGGTAATTGACCTGAAATTTAAATGGAATAATGACAGGGCGGGTGGGGAGGGTTTTTCTGTGGAAGGCTCGTGCAGTTGGCCTCTTAAGCCTTGCTGCCAGCCAGCAGCCAGGGCCCAGCCAGCCAACAAGGTATTGCGGCCCTCTAGAAGGGGCCTGTGATAGGCCTGTTTGAAATTGCCTTTGGGGCAGGAAGTCCACCCTGAAATCCCGCTCGGTCACGGAGGAATTCCCCTCCAACGGCTGGTGAGCTTATGTGCTCGGGAAAGGAGGCAGAGAGTGAAGGACCGCAACCGTTGCCCCCCAAGAAGGCAGCGAGCGGCCATTACTGAATTTGAGAGAAGCATGGCACCAATTGAGGACTGCAATTTTATACCTACTTAGCTGTGAGTAACCCAAGTTGAATTCAATGGGACTTGCACCTGAGAAGACATATATATGTAATGCAGTGTGACAGGTAAAGAAAAAGTAAGTGTGTGTGTGGCTGGGAGGAGACCTCTGTTTGAAAGACATCAAGAATTTCCTTAAAAACAGTAGCCAACAATTCTAACGTAACCGATCCCCCTAAACCCAGCCGCTTTGTACCTGACTGTCAGCCTGTCCATAGATAGTTAAACTCAAATATATTCCACCGAGGGACTGTAATTATATTACATATGGGATTTCACTATTACAATTAGTTGCTGTTTACTGGGGCTGGTATTTCCCGCCCCCCCCATCCCTTAGGATATGTATGCTTATTCTGACACAAGTTATAGTAATCACGAAAAACCTTCTCCCATTAGCCAGTGAATTTGCTATCACCACTAAGGACACTAATGAACAATAGCCTTTTTTTTTTTAAAAAAAGAGAATGACAGCTACTGATTCCTCCAGAAATTGTCAGTTGGTCTTTATAGCTTTGTATCCAAGCACCACAGCAACAATATAATTAGTGATGACAACAAGTGCTCAGGCTTTCAGGAAATGGTTTGAATAACTGAGGGCTCATCCACACAGACTGGCACCATTAGCGCTAAGGGAGAAGACCACAATTGTTTCCACAATGGCAGAGCTAAACTTAATTTCCAGAATGAGTTTGAGTAGCTGAAGCAGCAACAAAAATAACCATTGACTTGGATAGAAATTTAGACTTGTACAATATTATTTTTACAGAGAAATATCGCTATGAAGCAAGGAGCCTATAATTCAGAGAAACAGTGTGGTGGAGTGTCAGAGTAGTAACTGGGAGACTAGAGTCCAGATTCTCAGACTTGAAGTTCTCTGTGACCTTGGGTCAGTCACAATCTCTTAAAGGTAAAGGGACCTCTGACCCTTGACCGACTCTGGGGTTGCGGCACTCATCTCGCATTATTGGCCAAGGGAGCCGGCGTACAGCTTCCAGGTCATGTGGCCAGCATGACAAAGCCGCTTCTGGCGAACCAGAGCAGCACATGGAAATGCCCTTTACCTTTCCGCCAGAGCGGTACCTATTTATCTACTTGCACTTTGACGTGCTTTCGAACTGCTAGGTGGGCAGGAGCTGGGACCGAGCAACGGGAGCTCACCCTGTCACGGGGATACGAACCGCCGACCTTCTGATCGGCAAGCCCTAGGGCGTCCCTTATCACAATCTCTTAGCCTCGCCTATTTGACAGGGATGCCGGGTGGACAAAATGCAGAAATAAAATTGACCAAGGCTGATATCTTAAACCCGATTAACTTTGGGATGTAAGCCACATGGTATTTAATAGGACTTGCTTTCAAGTACGGTAAACCTGGTTCTGGTTGCATTGCAGTTTGGAAAGTCATGGGCAGGTTGGTGGCAATTATGCCATCACACTGCCCAAATAGGACTTTCACAAGAGATGGCTTGGTCTGGAGGGATTAGCATGTCATAAGAAATGCAAGGTAATTGATTTTAAAAGGTTAAGTATCGGGAATGTACAGAGAGGGCGAGCATACATAATGTTTGTTGGTGTAATGATGACCACAGCGAATATTTCCTGGTCAAGCATGGCTGTATAATGGATTCACTAAAAGCAGGGAATGCTCCCAGGCTTTTTAGAGCAGGAGTCTGAATTGCCAAAATCTGTAATATTCAGCTCGTTCGACTATAAATTTAGAAGCAAGTCTGCCTCCAGGTTATCCTACCCTTAACACACACAAGTATAAGGCAACCTGGACACTGCTATTCTGAAATTTGATGGCTACTGTTTATGAAGGAAGGAATCATACCTTTTGAAAGAACAGAATCTCTGGTAAAATTACCCTTTGCAGGTTTTCACACTTGCATTATGTATTGACTTCCTGGTTGTTTCGAACTACTGATCAAGGTGCATGGAGTTGAGTGACTTCAGTGGTCTTTGGATCAGACTCAAGCTATTTCTGTTTTATTCTAATGGAAGCATAAATCTTCATTCCTGCATTCCAGAGTAAAATTAAATCAGAGCAGCAAAACTACTGAGGCAGAACTTTTTCGATTTCCATAAAGGGGTTCATTCATTTTTGAACATGCAAACATCATTTTTCCTCTATGACTTGACACATGCATTTTTTGCATTCTAAGTTTATATCCTATCTGACTTTTCTTTTCTTTTTTTTATAAAACAACAACAACAAGGTGTGGATAACTGCTTGTAAACAATGGCATTGCGCTATGAAAATACCAGCCACATTTTGTAAAGAACCGACAGTTGCTGAAAGTTGTATTAATAAGACAATGCTGCCTATTCTTTCAACATTCCTCAGAATGCAAGGGAACAATTAAATAGCATTTCATAGACTGAAAGAAAGTAATCTTACTCTCAGATCTGGATAGAAAATTCTGTGCAAGGACAAAGCTTAATGAGTATTATTATTACAATT
Organism: Zootoca vivipara; assembly: GCF_965207765.1. NCBI lineage: Eukaryota > Metazoa > Chordata > Lepidosauria > Squamata > Lacertidae > Zootoca > Zootoca vivipara. The sequence continues at coordinate 17,954,994 of NC_142592.1, read as the reverse complement.
TTTTTTCTGTTTAAAAAAACAACCCTGTTAGTGCTGGAGATGTCACCATTATGTATTTTAAACTGAAAATTTCTGAATGTGACTGTCACTTTCTTTTGATTTCTCACCAGTGCTTTCAATATAATATGGCTTGATTTCCTTTTAATGGGTACTATGTAGGCATTTATATGTCTTATTCTGTCCTTAACATCAAGCATTACCATGCTCATTATGGATAGAATTTCTGGGCCCTTAACAGTAGTATCTACATGATAAGCAGAGATTAAATTCTCCATCGCTGCATGCTAGTGGTTGAAAAAGCTCTACTTGCTGGTTTGGATCCTTAAAAAAACAACAGTCACAGCAAAGGGGGGAAAACCATAGCACCAAGCGCATGGCATCATTTTACATGGTCTTAAAACATTGACAGTACATCTAGGTTCTTCAAAGACAGGTGTTATGCTTTCTTTTCCCCTTACATACAGTGGCATAGTAATAGGGGAGGGGGTGCACCACCCCGGGCAGCCCCGATGCAACCGAGACTGCCTCACTCCGCAGCTTGCACGCGGGTTTTGCCGTGCCGCATGTCTCCTGTGCGTGCATGTGCTGTGCGTCATGACACATGCGTCGTGACGCGCGACGCATGCGCGTGACGGACACCCCGCACCCCCGTTTCATCAAAGGTATATTTTCCTCTGTAACCCCATATACAACTCTTTTAAGCCCAGTTATTTGTTCTGAACTTGCTATATCCCAAATGTTATTGAACTATGTCAATACCCCCTTCCAAGCCAGACCAGGGCTGCACAAAGTCTTGTGTCATTCCATTCTTTCTGTACTTTTCTGTACCATAGAATGCCATTTCTGTACCATATATCTCTTGTTTCTCTAGGTCTGGACTGTCCAAAATGTTGTCTAGAGAGCACAGAGCTCTGGGTTTATATCTTTGTTTGTGTTAAAGCAGAGCAATTTAGAATTGCTGTGTTTTAACAGATGAGGAAACAACCCGCAGAGCTTTTCAGAATTCCACAGGCAGCTAGACAGTCTTACACAGCAAGTTCTGTCGGAAGACGCAAACAACTACCAGAAAAAGGACTGATATGAAGCTCCAAAGTTTGCAAAAATGTACAAGCAGCAATACATGGCTACTTAATTATTTTGAGGTTAAAAAGAACAAGATACAACCCCCTTTGTCCTACTCAAAAACAGGATTATGGAGTTTTCATCTGCTTAATATTGCCTGATACGAATTATGGAGGAAAGTTAATTCTTTGCCCATAGGCAGTCCCTGGGTCTATTTGTCTACAATCTGACAGGCTTAATATGCTCCAGAGTGGTTCATGTGCCTTTAGATTTTATCCACTTTGGTCAAAAGTGGAAGAGGTTACAGCCATTTTTAGATTCCCCACTATAATGAATTTGGGAGCACGGCACTCCTTTTTTTCCACAAAGTGTCTTTGAACCAAAATGACAGATGGAAGCAGAGACAGAGCACAGAGCAGCACAGAAACACACCAGATATTTAAAGGAAGAACAGAGACAGATACAAGGCAAATCTTGGAGCCAGTACATACACACGAAGACGGCAGCCTATGCTGTCAGCCAGTTATTGCATACCCTCCAACATTTCTCAGATGAAAATAGGGATGTCCTATTCCATAATCAGAATAATTTTATTATTTATACCCTGCGCATCTGATTGGTTTGGCCCAGTCGCTGAGTGTTGTATAGTTACTTACTGTATCGCTTTGTGTGTGTGTGTGTGTGTGTGTGTGTGTGTGTGTGTGTGTGTCACATAACTCCATACCCTCCAACATTTCTGCAGTGAAAATAGGTACGTCCTAAGGAAAAGAAAGACATTCCAGGATCACATCAGAAATCGGGACAGTTTGCAGATCTTAATCAGACTCCTAACTGCTGTTTGCCCCTTAAATGGAAATGAGAGGGGACAAATGTAGGAGCGTCTTGCCCTCTTAAGAATCTTTGTTGTGTGGGTATAATTTAGATTGAGGGAAATGGTGTGTGTGTGTGTGTGTGTGTGTGTGTGTGTGTGTGTGTTGGTAGGGGATAACAACAACTCCCATTCTGCTGCTTTTTCAACCACACTGGCAGCTCCCTGTAGCTACACTTCATTTAAAAAGAAAGAGGTTGAGAGATCCAGTCACGTATCTCCTTTGCAACGTGTAGTTTGGCTGTGAGGAAGAAGTGATTCACCCGTAACTCATATTACCTGAGAGTGAGCTACCTTGCTGTCACATGTGGTGGTGAAGGAAGCCAGACTTTCAGTGATACTTTTCCCATTGCCGGCTTTGCATGTTGCACATTCTTTTTCACCACCATTACACTTTTCCTTATGCCGAGGCATATATCAGAATGTTTTTAATAATAAAAAAAGGGTTTATAGGATGGAGGGTTTGAATTCATGCTAAGTGGGTTTTATTTTCTTACACGATGTCTGGAAACCAAAAGAAACACCTCAGTGGTTTTATATCAGTCTCTGCGAGGCAGGAGAGAAATGTGCAATTAACACTGCAAAGTAGCTTTAAAAGCTTCTTTCCTAACAAGAAAAACAAGTAATAAAACCAGTGGCTCAATTTCTTATGAACTAATGCATTTTCAGCCTTAAAGTTTGCCCATGTCATTTTTAATAATTAAAAGGATGGTTAAGTTCCCGCCGTGATCAACTCCCCAAATACTGGGAATAATGTGGTTCGGGCATCCTTAATTTACATCATTTCACACTGGCAATTTGAAATGGGGTGTGTTTGCTTCTTAAATTAACCTTCTTTGTGGCTTTATGGGCCAGCAGATGCTCCCACAGGACCTGAGAAGGGAGTTCCGGGAGTGGGCTCCTATCTGAGCAGGTAAGAGAAGGCATAATGCTTCCTCTGCCTATTAGGTGCTGGATCTAAGCTTGCCTGCCTGATTGGCCAATGGCAGGCAGGCTTGGACGCAGGGCTGGCCCAGGGGGCGGGACTGACAGAGTAGGCAGTCTTCCCTCAAGTCCACTCTCGGTGCATTTCAACAGCCCACACCTGGACCTTCTACCTCAGGCATCCCCAAACTGCAGCCCTCCAGATGTTTTGGCCTACAACTCCCATGATCCCTAGCTAACAGGACCAGTGGTCGGGGAAGGTGGGAATTGTAGTCCAAAACATCTGGAGGGGATGCCTGTTCTACCTGGTTTTTGTAAGCCACCAGGTGATAGGCATGTTGGCATACTCTGCCATTCCTGAATGCAAGTGAGAAATCAGATGCTGAAATGCACCATCAAACAAGCTCCCTACCCCAAACCTATGTGCTAAGGACAGTGCTAGGCTAAAAGCCTTTTCTTTAAAATGTCACATTGTATAGGCATGGACTCTTTGGCGTGGGGCATCATACACTAATCGTGAACTCAGGTCTTCCCATATGCTTTTAATATTGTCATGCTGTGTTTAAAAATTGTTACAACCTCCTCCTAGACTGCATGCTGTTGTTTAGCTGGAGTCTTAATTGCTTTCTAATTCACATCTCTTTGCCCATGCAGTAAACTCTCACCTACGACCACCCCGGTGACGAAATAGCAAAAGTAAACTTGCCTTTCCATTTTGCTTACATTTCCTGGCATTGGTCATCTAGCAGTTCCGGTTAAGGAAGGTTTTTCTAACTATTGTTAGCAAAATATCCTCGGTGCAAAACAGCCACGGAATAATTGTTGCAACTGGTGAAAACTTTAGGTTTTAAAAACTAAGAGCTCAGCAGCACACAGGTTTGGTTTGGTTCTGTTCAGTTCAGTTGTATCGTGAAAAATTGCAACGTTTTGAAAGTGAACAATAGCCACGCACATTAATAAGGTATGCTCTGTTGACACTGGCTTTCCTCAGGCTTTCGAGAAATGAGATGGAAAATGCACCAGCTAAATGAAAGGTCTTCTTTTCTGCCTTTATATTACACTCTTTTAACCAAGGAACAAATCTCGGGGCAAGCATGGGGAGGGGGGTGCAATCTTTTGGCAACCTGTCTACAATGGAGAAAACAGCCCAGTCAAAAAGGGAGGAAAAGTATATTTGTATGTGAAATGAGATTGAAATGGCATGATATCATATACCGCCATGCCATAGTGCTATACATTCAGGGCATTTAAAGTTTTGAACGGAATAAAAAGGTGTGGTGGTGGTTACCGTTTCGTAACTAGGGAAATGATACATGCTGTCTGATTTCTAGGGCTGTAGAAATAGCCGCGGCTGGTTGCTATATCCACTCAAGTATGGCTAGAACGAGCAAGATGCTTCTTATGTTTATGAAGCTTAGAAAAAATGTGTTAAATTAATATCATTCAACCAAATGTTATGCTCTTTCAAAGCCTTCTGTCTGCATGGACAGATGCTAGTTTCTCTTTCACCCTCTTGTGTTTCTTTGCATTACAGTATTTGCTCACTTACTGAAAACGTTATGCAACACACTAAGCACTGATTTGGTCACCGAACAGATCCAATTAGATGGTGCTAATCTCTGCACACATCGCTATGGAGTACAGAGGAAAGGTTGAGGTTTTTTCCTTCATTATTATTAATTTGAGTTCTTCTGGCTCCTAGGGCTAGAACAGTACAGATCTTAGTTGCTCCTAAATAGGATTGTTGTTGTGCCTTAGAGCACACTCTTGCTTCTTCTAAAGTACAATTCAATTGTGATACAGCTGAACAGACAACATAATATATCAAAAAAAGGCTACAGGGGCTCCTCTGTGCCAAATTAAGAGCCATGAAATTTCCCTATGCTGCTGGTTTTTAATCCATGGTGGCAAATTATCTGTTTGAGATGAGGCGAGTAGAGGAAATGATATCAATATTTTGTACCAAGCTCTGAAGGACAGCATTGCATGTCTGTGGCTGAATGAGAAGCTGGCTGTCCTCCACATACTGGCTGATGGACTTTTCAAGAGATAACTTATTATAATTTATACCTGAATGAGCGTCTCCACCCCCATCATTCATCCTGAGGTCCCACTCCAAAGGCCTTCTGGCAGTTCCCTCACTGCAAGAAGCAAAGTTACAGGGAGCCAGGCAGAGGGCCTTTTCGGTAGTGGCACCCGCCCTGTGGAAAGCCCTCCCATCAGATGTCAAGGAAATAAACAACTATCTGACTTTTAGAAGACATCTGAAGGCAGCCCTGTTTAGGGATTTTTTTAAATGTTTGGTGTTTTATTATGCTTTTATAGTTGTTCCAAATATGGGTGGGGTAATAACAACAACAACAACAATAACAACAACAACAACAACAACAATAATAAAGTGAGACTTTCCAGTGTGGAATTGAATTAGCATTCACTTCTTTGTAACAAGTAGGCTTTTTTTGATGAAGGGGGTGGGATACGTCACAACCACAGCTACATGTTTTACCATAGAAAGGTGAGGAATCCTTCTACCTGCCCCATTGTTTCTATCTTTGTCCTTCCTGTGAACTCTGATTTCTGCCCCACTGCGGAAGCAGCACCAGAGAGCGGCAGTGCCACTGCACCTACAATGTGAGGCCATGACATCGCGGCGCTCAGCGCTGGGCACCCACAGTCTGGGGCCCTCTGCTAGATACCGGTCGCATTGTCAACCTCACTGCCCAGTGTTTGAGGTTATGGAATAAAATAGGAATCAAAACCGCCTGCAGAAGCTATGCACATTATGGGCTGACTCACTATAACCAGCTGTAAAATTCCAACTTCTAATTGAACTTTTATTATCAAATCACCAATGTAGTGGTAGGAAACAGAGAGAGGGGAATAAGGAGCAGTGATCCTTGAAATGAGAAAGTCAGTGAGTGACATATATACATTTTTCTCCATCTTTTCTTCCCACATCATCCATTTTCCTTGTTTTTCTCAACAGATATTTCCATCTACCTTCTTCATCTCTCCACTTGTTGTAGTGTTTATGAGAGTTATCTGCAATGCCCTAATAGGAAAAAAAAGAAGTAATGGAGGGCCACATTAGAGAGCTGTTCTGCTTCAGGATGATTAATTACTGCAGAAGTGTGCTTAGCAAATGATTTTGAGGTTGTATTAATTCACTGGAAAAGTAGTTTGATATCTAAGGCAGTACTGAAAAGCATTGTGTATAATGCTTGTCTGGGAGACCTGGCTTGACTATTAAAAATGGTTTACTTTCTGTCTTGCGAATTATCATAAAGTTAGTCAAATCCCCCTCCCCACAAAAAATCAGTCGAAAATGCAATTAAGGAAAAATCAGGCTTAGATAGAAGTTTATTGATTCGCAGTTTAACTTTGCAAAACATTGCATATCAAATAAGCAGTCACAGCTATTTTATGTATGTATTTAAAACGTTTCTTCCCCACCTTACAATCTTTGATTCTCAAGTCGGTTTAACAAGATCATTTCAAAGTATATATATATAGATCAGCCTTGTTATCGAGCCCACAGTTATTGTTTTTTAATATGTCTGCTCAGGGACTATTTATTTATACCTTCAAAACCCATTTTGACACATTTCCATGACTGTGCACACCAACCATGTTTTGAAGGATGATGTAGCTATTCCTACATTGTTCTTGTTACTTGATTGTCTCCAGGACCAACAAGTTCCATCCTTTAAGCATTTTGCTTTTGAAATTTGGAAGTTTGCATTGAGATTTGGAGTCACTGCTTTAGAAAATACCTTATTTAAGACTATTTTCTGAAGAACAAAAAACTACTATGCTTTCAAAGCAGCTTTTGTTTTGTGACAGCGGGCAATAGATACTAGTGGTTCGGTTTGTGTATCAGGTCAATTCAAATCTATGCTCAGCCATTTAGCACAAAGAGTGGCTTTTGAGATGTTGCTCTCCAGCAATAGATTTGGTTGGGCATTACCCAGTTGTAGGGAAACCAGAAGCATGAGTGAATTCCATTAACTGCTTTCATGTGGCGTTTTAAAAAGGATTTGCACAAGGGAGCTATGAAATCAAGCTTCAGTGGCTTGCTTCCCCACACAAATGCTTTTTCGTTCTTTGTGGAAAAACAAAGCCCATCTTACATTTCTAATTCACTTGCACAGTTAGCAGTCAACGTTAACATCCTTTGTCTAACCTGGGACACAGTTTTCTTGTGGGGCTGCAGTTGTAAAGCATTTTGTTTACTATCAAAGAATAGAGAAATTACTGTTAAGAACAGTACAGTTATTTAAACTGGTTAATAAAAAATAATAATCAAGGTGTTTGAAATTAATTTTACTTGGGTTAATTGCCCCTAAAATTCCTAACAAGACATGTCACATTCCCTCCAACATTTCTCCGATGAAAATAGGGACACCCTATTCAATAATAATAATAATTAATAATAATAATAATAATCTTGTCCCAGCCACTCTGGCTTCCAACATACATCAAAACATAATAAACATTTAAACATTTAAAAATTTCATATACAAGGCTGCCTTCAGATGTCTTCTAAAAGGTCTCCTTGGCTCGAGGGACACATAACTCCATCCAGGGGTCAGCAAACTTTTTCAGCAGGGGGCCGGTCCACTGTCCCTCAGACCTTGGGGGGGCGGACTATATTTTTTGGGGGGGGGAATGAACGAATTCCTATGCCCCACAAATAACCCAGAGATGCATTTTAAATACAGTGGTGCCTCGCAAGAGAAATTATTTTGTTCCGCGAGTCATTTTGTATTGCGAAAATTTCGTCTTGCGGCTTTCCAATGTAAACAAAGCAAAGCAAAAAAAGAAAAAAGAAAAAAATTGTCTTGCGAAGCACGGCCATAGAAGAATTCTTCTTGCGATTCAACAAAAAGATCGCAATACGCTTTCGTCTTGCGAGTTTTTCGTTGCGCGAGGCATTCGTCTTGCGAGGTACCACTGTAAAAGGACACATTCTACTCATGTAAAAACATGCTGATTCCCGGACTGTCCGCGGGTCAGATTTAGAAGGCGACTGGGCCACATCCGGCCCCCGGGCCTTAGTTTGGGCTCCATACCCTCCAACTTTTCTCTGATAAAACAGGGGTGTGCTAAGGAAAAGCAGGGCATTCTGGGATCAAATCTGAAACCAGGACGGCTTCCGTAAATCCTGGACTGGAAAATAGGGACACTTGGAGGGTCTGATGTCATTCACACACTTACTTACTTACTTCTTATGGCTTTCTATGCTGAAAGCATGAAGTTGTCAGAATCCCTAAGTAAGGTGGTAGTATTATCTTGTTCACACATATGAATATAAAAATAGTTGCCTTCTGCAATAAATCTTGCACTCCATATGGTCCACGTAGTATACTGGCACCCAAAATACTGCATGTCCATCTGGCCTGTGTGTTATGTTTTCAGTGGAAGATAAAGCTTTCAGATTCAACCATCTGCTCAGAAAGAACGAAACTCTCTGAATGACTACAACTGGGAGGGAGGAAAACACCACACACACACACACACACACACCACGTACATGTACACACTTCTGACGCAGTTGCAATCGCAGTGCAGTAGAAACAGGATTACCTTTTACTGTTCCTGTTTCGACACCGATCAGTGTTTCCTGGCGCTGTTTTGGAAAAATACAGTTACCTGAGAAATAACAGCTTGTCTAGATTTCACATTTGTTTCAATTGTTGTTGTTGTTGTTTAGTCGTTTAGTCGTGTCCGACTCTTCATGACCCCATGGACCATAGCACACCAGGCACTCCTGTCTTGCACTGCCTCCCGCAGTTTGGTCAAACTCATGTTCGTAGCTTCGAGAACACTGTCCAACCATCTCGTCCTCTGTCGTCCCCTTCTCCTAGTGCCCTCCATCTTTCCCAACATCAGGGTCTTTTCCAAGGATTCTTCTCTTCTCATGAGGTGGCCAAAGTATTGGAGCCTCAGCTTCATGATCTGTCCTTCCAGGGAGCACTCTGGGCTGATTTCCTTAAGAATGGATAGGTTTGATCTTCTTGCAGTCCATGGGACTCTCAAGAGTCTCCTCCAGCACCATAATTCAAAAGCATCAATTCTTCGGCGATCAGCCTTCTTTATGGTCCAGCTCTCACTTCCATACATCACTACTGGGAAAACCATAGCTTTAACTATACGGACGTTTGTAGACAAGGCGATGTCTCTGCTTTTTGTTTCAATTAAAGTGCAAAAAATAAAATCCAAAACAAAAAAATTCGCCACCACCAATAAAACCAAAGGTGCATTGGTGCATGTGCAGTTACTGTTACAAACTGTTATCCTAATAGATAGGATCCCTCTGCTACAGTCTTCTCCTGCTTATGATATTCTTCAACAAACTGGTTGCCAGTTTGTTTCTGAGCACAATTTGAGCTGTTGGTGATCACCCCCTCCCCCAAGTCCCAACATAGATTTGGTCTAGGAAACCTGAAGAACTGTCTCCTCTTGTCCTCTCCTACCAAGTCACATCTGTTGGTAAAGTGCTTCTCTGTCACCTGTCTGTGGCTGAGTCATGATTTGATGAAGCCAAGAGAAAGAGGACCTTCCAGGACAAATGCTTCCCAAAACAAGATCCTTTTAACTAATTGGCAAAAAAAAGGTTCCATTCTGAATAAGTATTGAAGAGCTCTGGAGCATCATGTCTTCTCCCATGGTTTTATTTGGTTTTAAGCAGTCAATGAAATGTTTTATTGCATTGGGGGACACCTCTTGCCATTTGGATAGATTTGACAAGTCAATGTTCATACTTGCCTTATTTGGGGGCCTTGAATGATCATCCAAAAGCTTGCTGTAATCTTTGACCCATTTCCAGGCCAGGATTATGGTATCATGTGTTGATCTCACATCTTTCATTCCTCGGGACACCATTTCCCAAAATTTGTCCAATATAGCATTGAACTGTAAGGAAGATGCAGAGATCTAAACAGAGACAAAATAGAGATTTGTTGTGTGGCATCCCTTTATGTGTATTTATTTTTGGTTCAGATTTGTCATGGCCAAAGGCTAGCACAATGAATTTATCTGGATTTGGATTTGGCGAAAAAGTAAGAAAGGGGACCACATGGATCTCACGGGATTAGGTATACTTACTAAATTGTGGAGGTTCAGACGAAAGGATTGCCCTACCCAAATTTTCTTTTCTTCTCACTAAGTGTCCCACACAGTAATAACAATGCTATACAGTGGAACCTCGGTTTACGAACACCTCGGTTTATGAATTTTCGGTTTATGAACGCCGCGGACCCATTTGGAACGGATTAATTCATTTTCCATTACTTTCAATGGGAAAGTTCGCTTCAGTTTATGAACGCTTCAGTTTATGAACAAACTTCCGGAACTAATTACACCCATGCTTCAGTTTATGAACGCTTCAGTTTAAGTACTCTGCGGGCCCGTCTGGAACGGATTAATCCACTTTCCATTACTTTCAATGGGAAAGTTCGCTTCAGTTTATGAACGCTTCAGTTTAAGTACTCTGCGGACTGTCTGGAACAGATTAATCCACTTTCCATTACTTTCAATGGGAAAGTTCGCTTCAGTTTATGAACGCTTCAGTTTATGAACAGACTTCTGGAACCAATTGTGTTCATAAACCGAGGTACCACTGTATACCGATTGGCACCAGCAGTTTATTGTGAAGAACAAGGTGAAATAAGCCATGTGTGGTTGTTGTGTGTTTCTAGTGGAAATGTATCAATTCAGATTGCTGATCAGAGAATGCATGTTTGAACGCTTGCATAAATTATCCTCTGCTCCCCTTACTTAGAAGGCATGTTAAAAGGAATGGGGTACTTTCCCCCTAGGCAAAGCAAGCTTCTTTGTGTGGGTAAGAGTACAGGGGGGAGGGGAGCATTGAAACATTTGATTCCTTAACTGCAACATAAAGTCATACAGACCAGCTCAAGCTTTTTTCTGGCTTATTCAAGAGATGTAAGGTCTCATCTGTATAGATAAGGCAGAAATGTAGAAAGGGCCAGATACAGAATGAAAAATTAAAAAAAGGGAAAGGAGAGGGTTGGGTCTTTCCTATTCTTAACACCATTGAAGGTCATCTCCTCCAATTAATTGTGGCCATTCTCTCATGCTATGCTTTGAAACTGAGCATGCAGGAATTGTCACAATTCTTTTCTCCTTCACCTCTCTTGGCAACTCATTTATTTGTCTGGGTTTCCTGAACTCTGCTTCCCTCCTGCTTCCGTTGGCTAAATGTTCTCTTAAAGAAAAGTGTGAATGTGTAACTACACTTGTGTACTGCAACTCATTCCATTCCCTTTGGCTGTCCCTCGCCCTCTTCTCATGGAGACAGCCTCTCACTTCTGCTTTGCAAAGTGCTTTGGGCATGGATCCTGCAATCAAAGGGATAAACAGCAGACTGCTACATCATACAGTGTGAAGAGTTACCCTTCTAACGCTATAGCTTCACATGAGCCTCGGACACCAATTGCTTTTCCGATTGTGTGAAGAGCACAATTATTTTGAGCCTGGGATTGCCATTGCAGAAGCTGAAAATTAAACTAGATCAAGATCAAGTCTGAGGATTTGCGGCTGATCTGGCCAGTAGGACATCATTCTGCTGCTGCTGTTATTCGAATTGTTTTTATTGATTTTCAAAATATTAACAGATACAAAAAAGGAAAAAAGCAAGATTCCCCAATGGAATACAAAAACTAAAGTAAAAAACAGTCATTAGGATCTAAGAGTTAATTAAAAAAAACCTCTTTTCAGTATTAGGACCACAGCATGTTATTATTTGAGATACTTTGTCTTCAATACAAGTTGAAGATGTGTTGTCAAACACAAATCAATATAGGGTTGCTTCACGCATGACATCCACCACCATTCTTGCCATGCAAGAGAAGAAGAAGAAGAAAACCAGATGTGTGTAAAGATCATGTATTTTTGACAACTATAGTGGGGGGCTAGTGTGTAGTTTTTGGGATAAATCACTAATTTTAGCAGATGGTTGGGTTTGCTACTAAGGAAAACACCAGCCCCAGATGCATGTTCATGCCCAAAGAATGCGTCTAGGCCTGTGTGGATGGCAAGTGGCTGGAGGCTGCTGTTTTGCTTTGTGGTGTGCCTGGCTGCCCCTTGTTTTCTGTCTATCTGTTGTTAGTTGGAGAAGGTCTTATGGATACCCAAGGATGGCATGTTGCCCACAGGTGCTGCATTCAGAAAGCAATGCTAGAATGTGAGAAGAAAGCTCAAACCTCCACTCAGCCATGAGTCTCACTGGTCATCTTGTAGCTGAACCTTACCTGAAGTCCTTGGAAGAAGGGCAGGAAATACACAAAATACCATACAAAATACCATTAAATACATTAATAATTTGAGAAACACTGTTCTAAGGGCCAGTTCAGATGCACTCGGTTCCTATCAAACAAGAATAAGGCAGTGATATAGAAGAGGGATGCCAGTTAAAATTAACTTCGACTAGTTAAAGTTTGGAATCTTGGATCTGCCGTACTAGAAAGGTTTATATTCTACAGCTGCCTCCCCCCAAAAAAATTTGTATACTGGATTTATGTAGCATCTGAATATTGTATTGAGGTATAAAGCAGAGCATGGGGGGCATTAGCATGTTTCCATATCCCCATTGATGTAGGAATTGAATAATTATGTGACAAATCACCAGATTTAATGGAGGAAGAAGGGTGCTTTGGCCAAAAGAAACTGGCAGCTGAGGATGAAAGTTGAACAGCACAGAATAATGCAGGTGAGCACAACATACAGCAATGAATAAATCATTTTGATTATCTTGGGTTAAAAGACACCCATTCATGGCCCTTGGGACATATGCCTGCATTTGTAATGGTCTTATCTGAAAATATTTCTTGATTGAGTCCTTTGTTTTCTTTTGAGGTCCATTGAGTCCTTGTTTTCTTTATTTCTTGTACTGGCCAGAAAGCTGCTTCCAGGATGCTCATAAGCCCTCTCCTATATTTTTGTTTCCCAAAAAGTAATCGTATTCAGAATACGGACCTTCCATTTACCTTTTATAGCAGACCTATCTTCTGTGAATTTGTCTAAGCTAGTGGGCGTCACTGCATCTTATGGCAGAAAAGTCCATAAATCATTTAGGTGCTGAGTTAAGAAGTACTTCCTTTTGTCTCTTATCTGTCGTCCATCAATCTTATTGGGGAATCCCAAATTCTAATATGGGAGAGTGACTCCTCTTTATCATAGGGTTGCCATCTGTTCACAATCATGTGCTGATTGCTGCAAGTTCAAATCGAACTAAACAGGTTCAGAGAAGTCATCCCAATTCAATGCTGTATAACCAGTATTGTAGTCAGTATGTCTTCCTTTCTGCTTTACCAGCACTGCAACAAATTGCAGGGAGTGTTGCAAGAGGTACAGTCAAAATTATAACAATAGTGACCTGTAGTAAAGGAAGTTATCACAACCTTGGAACTAACAACAGTATATTAATCATGGGGCACTGGAGTTTAATTTTTTTCATGCCAGAACCCATCACTTCTATTTTCTCATCTGTACTATATATGAGTAACTGGGTTTTTTTTCCAATTTATGAAATGAAGAAAACCCATTAACATTTTGCAGTCAGAGAAAAGGTAAATGTTAAAGTGCCTTAAAAAACTGCCTCAGCTAGTTCTGCTGGTTTATCCTCATTATTTACAGGTTATTTGAGTGTAGCTGCTATAGGAAACACATCAAACTTCTGTCAGCTAAAAAACCCCACACTATTATGTCAATGGAAAGTGATGAAATTTCCCTGGGGACCAAGGCAATTTAGAAACTGAGTTGCAATGAATAGCGTGAGTGACAAATGAGAAGAAACATCTTATATTCCAGCCTTTTTCTTACAGATAATAGCATTACGAAATCAAAGGCACATCTAATAAATTAGTACAGATTTTGTCAGAAGCTAAATAATATAGTAAAATAGCATCCTCGAGAACTTTTCCTGCTTAAAATAGCATCCTATCATTAGGCGGCAATAATTGGTAGCTGCAACGAAGAATGCTATCAGCTCAACTATTTGCAATAGAGGGCCCAAGCATTTATCTGCAAAATCAATGTATTTTCAGTATGTGGGTTTAATAGAATTAATTCACCATGTTTTGATTGGGCACTGAAGACTATTCACAAACAGTGGTTTGTTTTTTTAAAAAAAGGAATAATGTGAAGTACTTATGCATATTTATAACTACACACACACGCATGCATGTGAATCTGTGGTCTTATAGGCAGAATATTTGTGTTGGGTTCAAATGCTCACGGAGGATAGGGCTATCAGTGTTTTGCAACAGACTAATAGGGCTCATCTTCCGGACACTGCAGGCCATGGTACTTAAAGCTGCCTTCCTTCAGGATTGCAGCAACCTTATGACTGTTTACATGGGAGTAAGTTCCCTTCAACTCAGTAAGATTTTCTTCCAAGTCTTATTCATAGGATCAGCTGTAGGCTTTTACCTGTATTCTCTATCTGTAATGAAGAGATTAAAACAGCCTGCTTTGCTGGCTTTTCTGTTGTTGTTGTTTAGTCGTTTAGTCGTGTCCGACTCTTCGTGACCCCATGGACCATAGCACGCCAGGCACTCCTGTCTTCCACTGCCTCCCGCAGTTTGGTCAAACTCATGTTCGTAGCTTCGAGAACACTGTCCAACCATCTTGTCCTCTGTCGTCCCCTTCTCCTAGTGCCCTCCATCTTTCCCAACATCAGGGTCTTTTCCAAGGATTCTTCTCTTCTCATGAGGTGGCCAAAGTATTGGAGCCTCAGCTTCACGATCTGTCCTTCCAGGGAGCACTCAGGGCTGATTTCCTTAAGAATGGATAGGTTTGATCTTCTAGCAGTCCATGGGACTCTCAAGAGTCTCCTCCAGCACCATAATTCAAAAGCATCAATTCTTCGGCGATCAGCCTTCTTTATGGTCCAGCTCTCACTTCCATACATCACTACTGGGAAAACCATAGCTTTAACTATACGGACCTTTGTCGGCAAGGTGATGTCTCTGCTTTTTAAGATGCTGTCTAGGTTTGTCATTGCTTTTCTCCCAAGAAGCAGGCGTCTTTTAATTTCGTGACTGCTGTCACCATCTGCAGTGATCAAGGAGCCCAAGAAAGTAAAATCTCTCACTGCCTCCATTTCTTCCCCTTCTATTTGCCAGGAGGTGATGGGACCGGTGGCCATGATCTTGGTTTTTTTGATGTTGAGCTTCAGACCATATTTTGCACTCTCCTCTTTCACCCTCATTAAAAGGTTCTTTAATTCCTCCTCGCTTTCTGCCATCAAGGTTGTGTCATCTGCATATCTGAGGTTGTTGATATTTCTTCCGGCAATCTTAATTCCGGCTTGGGATTCATCTAGTCCAGCCTTTCGCATGATGAATTCTGCATATAAGTTAAATAAGCAGGGAGACAATATACAACCTTGTCGTACTCCTTTCCCAATTTTGAACCAATCAGTTGTTCCATATCCAGTTCTAACTGTAGCTTCTTGTCCCACATAGAGATTTCTCAGGAGACAGATGAGGTGATCAGGCACTCCCATTTCTTTAAGAACTTGCCATAGTTTGCTGTGGTCGACACAGTCAAAGGCTTTTGCATAGTCAATGAAGCAGAAGTAGACGTTTTTCTGGAACTCTCTAGCTTTCTCCATAATCCAGCGCATGTTTGCTATTTGGTCTCTGGTTCCTCTGCCCTTTCGAAATCCAGCTTGCACTTCTGGGAGTTCTCGGTCCACATACTGCCTAAGCCTGCCTTGTAGAATTTTAAGCATAACCTTGCTAGCGTGTGAAATGAGCGCAATTGTGCGGTAGTTGGAGCATTCTTTGGCACTGCCCTTCTTTGGAATTGGGATGTAGACTGATCTTCTCCAATCCTCTGGCCATTGCTGAGTTTTCAAAACTTGCTGGCATATTGGGTGTAGCACCTTAACAGCATCATCTTTTAAAATTTTAAATAGTTCAGCTGGAATATCATCACTTCCACTGGCCTTGTTATTAGCAGTGCTTTCTAAGGCCCATTTGACTTCACTCTCCAAGATGTCTGGCTCAAGGTCAGCAACCACACTACCTGGGGTGTACGAGACCTCCATATCTTTCTGGTATAATTCCTCTGTGTATTCTTGCCACCTCTTCTTTATGCCTTCTGCTTCTGTTAGGTCCTTACCACTTTTGTCCTTGATTATGGTAATCTTTGTACGAAATGTTCCTTTCATATCTCCAATTTTCTTGAACAGATCTCTGGTTTTCCCCATTCTATTGTTTTCCTCTATTTCTTTGCATTGCTCATTTAAGAAGACCCTCTTGTCTCTCCTTGCTGCTTTTTGGAAATCTGCATTCAGTTTCCTGTATCTTTCCCTATCTCCCTTGCATTTTGCTTGCCTCCTCTCCTCCGCTATTTGTAAGGCCTCTTTTGGACAGCCATTTTGCTTTCTTGCATTTCCTTTTCCTTAGGATGGTTTTCGTTGCTGCCTCCTGTATAATGTTACGAGCCTCCATCCATAGTTCTTCAGGCACTCTGTCCACCAAATCTAAATCCTTAAACCTGTTCCTCACTTCCACTGTGTATTCATAAGGGATTTGATTCAGATTGTATCTTACTGGCCCAGTGCTTTTTCCTACTTTCTTCAGTTTAAGCTGGAATTTTGCTATAAGAAGCTGATGATCTGAGTTACAGTCAGCTCCAGGTCTTGTTTTTGCTGACTGTATAGAGCTTCTCCATCTTTGGCTGCAGAGAATATAATCAATCTGATTTCGATGCTGCCCATTTGGTGATATCCATGTGTAGAGTCGTCTCTTGTGTTGTTGGAAGAGAGTGTTTGTGATGACCAGCTTGTTCTCTTGACAGAACTCTATTAGCCTTTGCCCTGCTTCATTTTGAACTCCAAGGCCAAACTTGCCAGTTATTCCTTTTATCTCTTGATTCCCTACTTTAGCATTCCAATCCCCTGTAATGAGAAGAACATCCTTCTTTGGTGTCATTTCTAGAAGGTGTTGTAGGTCTTCATAGAATTGGTCAATTTCACTTTCTTCAGCACCGGTAGTTGGTGCATAAACTTGGATTACTGTGATGTTAAAAGGTCTGCCTTGGATTCGTATCGAGATCATTCTGTCATTTTTGAGATTGCATCCCATTACAGCTTTTGCCACTCTTTTGTTGACTATGAGGGCCACTCCATTTCTTCTACAGGATTCTTGCCCACAGTAGTAGATATGATAGTCACCCGAACTGAATTCGCCCATTCCCTTCCATTTTAGTTCACTGATGCCCAGGATGTCGATATTTATTCTTGTCATCTCATTTTTGACCACATCCAGCTTACCTCCATCCATGGTTCTTACATTCCAGGTTCCTATGCAATATTTTTCTTTACAGCAACGGACTTTCCTTTTGCTTCCAGGCATATCCGCAACTGAGCGTCCTTTCGGCTTTGGCCCAGCCGCTTCATCAGCTCTGAATCTACTTGTACTTGTCCTCCGCTCTTCCTCAGTAGCATGTTGGACGCCTTCCGACCTGAGGGACTCATCTTCCAGCGTCATAACTTTTATATGCCTGTTGTCTTTGTCCATGGAGTTTTCTTGGCAGGGATACTGGAGTGGCTTGCCAGTTCCTTCTCCAGGTGGATCACGTTTAGTCAAAACTCTCCACTATGACCTGTCCATCTTGGGTGGCCCTGCATGGCATAGCTCATAGCTTCTCCGAGTTATTCAAGCCCCTTCGCCACGACAAGGCATTGATCCATGAAGGGGTGCTGGCTTTTCTAAATCTCTTTAATTCCAGCTTCAGTCACATCACTTTCATTCTTCTCAAATTGCAGTTTGCCATTTTACCTCATTCTTAAAGCTTTTCAGTAAACGGCTGGTGTTTTCGATGCAGCTTTCTGCCCAAGTTGCAGCCTCCTTCACCTTCATGTCTATACATACTGCCACTGTTATTAAGCGCACCTACGACTTTGCCACTGTGGGAACAGGATGTTGGACTGCACGGAACTCTTCTTAAGTTCTTAAGCAAAGCAGCGTCAACAATGCAGGCTGCTAAACTGGGCAGACGTTCCAGGTTAGCACACAGCTCTAGAGCAGCACCACAGGCTTAGCTTGGCCGGAAAGTGGTGGTATTACATATGCTTTGTGTGCAGATGTTTTCCAGCTGAAACCTGGGCCTCCAGCTAAAAGGATTAGATAGCAGATGATGGGCAAGATGACGGAAGCTGGAAAGCCACACTGAAAATAGTTTAGCCTGACATGAGGAAGCTTCCTGTCTTCCGGACTGGTCTAGGATCTTGCACACTGTCCGATTAACCGGTTAGACTCAAAATGTGTACTATTTCACTCCTGATTGTGGAAGACGGCAGGCTTATAGCACGTCTCAAAGAGAAATGCCTTCTGCCTATAAGAATGTTGCTTTACATTCCAGCTTCAGCTGAGAACTGCTGAATCCAACTGGCAACTTGCTATTAGCATGTCACCAGATATCTTTCCCTTTTGAAAACAATTCTGCTGCATCAGTTTAGCTTAGCAAGAGGAGGATCTAAATATAAATGATACGGTGCCCTTTATGCTTTAAAACCACTGACTTTAACTTCACGTACTTTGTCAAGGAGCCGTAAAATATTGCAAATGTGGCAATGACATTTCCCCTGTTGAAATCAAACGCTGTGACATGGAATCACTCTAGGGAGATAAAAAACATGCATTAAAGAATGCTAAACAATTATTTTGCCATCAAAATATTCATATGTTTACAGGAATGAAAGTAAACTCTTGCCATAGCCTTGGAGATGTCTGCTATGCATGCTAGTCCTTTGATGAGGAGTGGGTTCTAGTCACAGGGCTGCCATAGCAAGTTACCGATCAATGTTTACGACTATTGGTTACGTTAGGTCGTCTCCATATAGAAACCAGGGAATGCTCACATGCGCCGGAGTAATCAAATAATCCCCATGTAACAACTGATGCCAGTGCACTGCCAGTTTTCTCAGCCTCTGCCTTGCGCATGCCTGAAATCACATGGAGATAGCCCCATGAGAATTATATGTCTGTCTGAACATAGTTTTGTGAGATTGCATTATTCCTCTGATCTTGACGACACTTCAGGAAGCCACTAAGACTGTGCACACACATAGCCTTTGAACAGTGGTCATTTATTCACACTGCACTTTTGTACACAACGGTTTGCAGTTGTAGACGCCTTTGCACAATAACGTCATCTGAAGTGTACCTACCATCTGTGTTGTCATGTAGGCATGTTTCCAAACTAGCGTGCCACACTGTTCTCTACTCCCCTCCCTTCAATTAGTGTTTCTGCAGATCTTTTTTTTAATCATATTTTAAAAATGGTTTTTCAAAAGAGAAAGTCTGGAAACTTGTATGGTGATATATTGATATACACATGATATACATTGGTTTGCAGAGGTGGCTAAGTTACTGTACTCCTTCCTACTCTGCCCGTTTCATTCATAGGCAAGTTAAACATGGTGGGGGGCAGCGGGGGCGGGGGAGTTACACAGCCCTGCAGTGTCAGTAGCTCTGCCCCAATAGGAGGTGACCTGAGAAAGCACTCAGGTCTGTATGCACATGTATGCAGCAAGTGTTTGAGAAGTGCATTGCTTGCCAAGGCACCCGAGCCACAAAGTTCCCAGGAGAACAATAAAACACACTGACACAAAGTATTTTGGTTTATGGGTTCAAATAGGCCACAGCTTTATTGGTTACAGATGAGAGCAGTTTGGCTTAGGCATTGGGGTGAAGCCAGGCTATATCTTTACTCCTGTCCGTCTGTGGGGAGTTCACTTATGGGTAAACCACCAATGTGAGTGCCCTATGACTTTCATGAAATGCCTAACCTCACAAAAGTTGTGATGATTGCTACTAGGTAGGCGAAAACCAAACGTCCGGTGCCAATTTGCCAAGTGTCAAAAATTTCCTACCTTGCCCCAACAATATGGTGACCGACAATTGTCAATAGCAAGGTCATATCAGAGCAAAGCATGAAAAGAGGGTGGGTGGGTAAGGTGATCTGGCGATGGGGTGAGAAAGAGGGTGCTGGCCGGCCGCGCCACTGTTAAATTGCCCATGGCCACACCCACCCTGCCAGCTGATTGGCTGGGGCTATCCCACAGAGGGCAGAACCCCAGCAACGATGGCGCAGCTGGCGTGACACAGGGGAAAGGTGGTGTCTCTCCACCCCTTTAACCGGAAAACTGTTGAGACCCGGCTGCCCAGCCGCAATGCTGCCCACTGGGTAAAAGGTGAGCGGACTTCTCAGCACAGATTATTACCAACCCTGAAGAATGCACTTTAGATTGACAAAGTGTGGAACATGGATGACATAGAGATGACATTGTATGTATAGCACCCCAAAATGGCACCCGGATCCTGCACTGAATGTACATTATCATACAGTGTGTACATGCCCTGATGTCAGAGTAGTCATTGCAGTCCCGGGTGGGAATCTCCCGATGTACTTCCTGTTCCCTGAGAGCTATTTTTCCATGTGTTCTCCTATGTGCATCTACTGGAGGGTGAATTATTCAAACAATTCTAAACTGGTCCCGTTTAACAATGCCCATTGGAACAAAGCACCAAATATGGACCATTAGTATACATGCCAGGTGGAAATGGACGAGGAAGCAGCTGTTCTCATACTACATAATAAGAAATGTAGGACTTTTATTCAGTTATTTTAAACAAAAATTATATGCTGCTTGATTGTAGTAAAACCTCTAAGCAGTTTACAAGGATAAAGTTTTCATGGAGTTACTTAGATTGCTGTTACTTTTTTAGATCAAATATCAACAATAACAACAAATTCTAAAAAGGTGAACTCGAGGGGCATAATCTAGCAAAATTAAGCTTTTTAAAAAGTCCTATTTTAATATTTTATTGTATGCTTAATTCTCTTAGTGGAATCATGGGACTAGAAAATGTCTTCACTTCATCGAGATTGTGCCCTACTTATTTTATAGTACCCATTGTAATGATGTAAAATGGCATTGCAGTTCTTCAACATACACTAATAGATGCTATGCAGCACACTCTGACTGGCTGTCAGTATTCTGTCTCCTTGTGCTTTTATTAGCCTTTAGGTCTTTGACAATCTGCCCTTATTACCTTTTACTCCTCACAGCACAATCCTATATGCAGAAATCACTCCATTGAGTTCACTGGGCCTTACTTCCACATAAGTGGATGTAAGATTGCAGTTTAAAACCTCTGCAGCCCCTCCTCCCCACTCAATATTTTCAGTGGGGTTTTCTCCTACTAGCTCTCACTCGTAAATATCTTGGGTCACACTTTACAATAGCAAAGGGGAAAGGTTCTATAGCAAGGAACCAATCTGCAAAATCTCCACCCCTTTCCTGTCTTAGCAAATACGAAGTTTAGGCAAATTTGTGCAGTGCTCATTCTTTTTTTGCTGATTTGCACCATTCCTGGTCCCAGGACCCATCCCATCACCTCCTGGCAAATAGAAGGGGAAGAAATGGAGGCAGTGAGAGATTTTACTTTCTTGGGCTCCTTGATCACTGCAGATGGTGACAGCAGTCACGAAATTAAAAGATGCCTGCTTCTTGGGAGAAAAGCAATGACAAACCTAGACAGCATCTTAAAAAGCAGAGACATCACCTTGCCGACAAAGGTCCGTATAGTTAAAGCTATGGTTTTCCCAGTAGTGATGTATGGAAGTGAGAGTTGGACCATAAAGAAGGCTGATCGCCGAAGAATTGATGCTTTTGAATTATGGTGCTGGAGGAGACTCTTGAGAGTCCCATGGACTGCAAGAAGATCAAACCTATCCATTCTTAAGGAAATCAGCCCTGAGTGCTCCCTGGAAGGACAGATCGTGAAGCTGAGGCTCCAATACTTTGGCCACCTCATGAGAAGAGAAGAATCCTTGGAAAAGACCCTGATGTTGGGAAAGATTGAGGGCACTAGGAGAAGGGGACGACAGAGGACAAGATGGTTGGACAGTGTTCTCGAAGCTACGAAAATGAGTTTGACCAAACTGCGGGAGGCAGTGCAAGACAGGAGTGCCTGGCGTGCTCTGGTCCATGGGGTCACGAAGAGTCGGACACGACTAAACGACTAAACAACAACAAGCACCATTCCTAAATTTCTAAGATAAACTACAGGACTTATTCAAAATCTAGGAATCCCCTGACCAAGTAGACCTCTGAATTTGCATTCAGTTTAATGGGAAACTTCTGAGTATGATTAGAACTCAACCTTATTGAAAGAGGAGGGAGGAATTGATATGCAAATAAAAATAATCTGAATCATAATGGTGAACTAGTAGAAGTGTATGAAGAAATGGCTTCCTCTTCCATGCTATTGTATTTTTGGAAACTGTTTCATGTCAGTTTGCTTCTGTGCCAACACCCCTCCCCCATTTATCATCCTTCAAAGTGGGTAATTTAATTTTCATGCAACAAGTTTCTTTCGCAGAGAGCGCGTGAGCTGCATATTTCCAGTTCCCCTGATAAAAGCAATAATCTTCATGGAGTGAAACCTGGAGCCATCTCTAAAATAGACAGGTTGTGTAATAAATAGAGAAAATAATAGAATATAGATTTCACAGTTAAAGAATCATCTCTTTAATTAGGAAGACTTAGCACCCTTGGCTATTAGGTGGCAATGCAAAAGGGACAAGCCACATATTATGGAAGAACCTTATATAAATCTGTGTAGCCAAACTGCTTCTGGCTAATTAATTTCTTCTCCAGCCTCCCATGTTATGTTAAGCCACTCAGACTTCCTGCAGACTTTCTTGGAGATGTGTTTTATTGCTGTCCTACATTTTGCCTTTTAATATTGGTCCACAGACATCTTTTTAAAAATTGGCTATATAACACACAAACTATAATTGTCACCAAACAGAAGAAGGGGCTGATGTTCTGTGCCTGCTCGGTTATACGAAATGTGCTGTGCTCATGGAACACCCAAGAATACCAGGGAATCAAAGACATCAATTTATCAAGGGTGAGCAACAAGCAATTATATTGCATGCCTGAGGCATGTGTGTGAGAGAGAGAGAGAGAAAGAGAGAGAGAGAGAGAGAACACAACGATCATACGCAACATTTTGTGGCGCAGCAATTTGATTTGCAGATTGTTAGGGGACTGTAGGAATGTGGGGGAAAGGATGCTTAAACTTGGGTGGGGAAACCTTCTGCCCTTAGGGGAACTCAATTGCACAGCCTGTTGAAGTAAGATTAGCAGAATAGTAGCTAAGAAATTACACACACACACACACACACACACTAACACCCTTCTTTGAAAATTTAACCAATGTCCAGACTTTAACATTCAAAAACTTTACTTGCAGAAACTTGTAGTTGTAGATGAATTAAAACATAATATTTATAGTTACATGCTTCTCCAAGCATGGGTTTACAGTCTCTTCTTCTAACTTCCAAACAACTGTATTTTCCTCTCTTTCCAGAGCTCAGTGCTCAGCCTTCTGTATCTCAGTTAGGCCATGCCTTGCAGCTTCTATGAGAGTCTTCCACTTTTACCTTCTCCTGCAGCTTTGCTCTCTTTCTTTCAAGCAGAGAAGAAGCACTCCAACACTCTATTCAACTTAGCAGTGTTCACAGTGGATTCAAAAGCACAGTCATCTTGCTTCACAACAAAATGAGTCTTTCCTTCATTAGATATCCCAACATTAGCCAATCACATGAGAACTACTGGAGAACTCTCTAGAATTTATTTTGAAAGCCCTCTGTGGTGCTTTGAAATCCCACTGATCAGCATCTGACATTGTGATGTCAAGTGAGTGACAGGAGGGCAACCCCACCCACCTGTCAAATTTAGGCCACAAGTCGTAGGGGAGAAAAAGATCGGGCCTGAATAAGGTTTTTAAAGCTCTGAAGCGGGAAATTAGGCCAGCTATGGGGGAAAGACCTCGGGTGGTCATTTGAAGAGATTATGTACCCATCCTTTTCACTCATCAGTCCCTCACAGGGATTGATCTGGACACAGACACCAGCAGTTGGTGCATTCAGGCCCACTTGTTTCTTATGAGATACCTAATCTAGCCCTTAATTTGCATCTTACCAAACAGTGTTTTAGAGCACATAACAGGTTAACTCCACAGTTTAGCTCAGAGAGGGGCCTGGATTGCAAGAGGCATTAGCTCCACTCCCAGCTTCAAAGAGGAGATGTTGCTTCTAACTAAGTGCTTATTAGCATATGAAACATCCCAAACCTTGCTTAGACAGCCGCTTCAGAAGAGCTGAAACCCAAAGCAGCTGGAGGGCTGCTTTGCACATTGCATTTTTTATATACACTGAGCTAATATTCATGCACCCAAAGTAAACGTCTAAGGGTTATTTTGCTTCAAGTAGACTGATTGGGAGGCTGACACTCCTGTTGCTGGCCTGATGAGCGCACTTGCTTTGAAAGGCCATACTCATTCTTGCACTTCAACAAAATGGCACACCCCCCCTTCTCTCTGAAATTCACCTCCCTGTAGGAAAACTGCATAGTGTGAAGTGAGCTATCCGAAGCTACAAGACACAGTCTTAGGATTGTTCTTGTGTCTGTGCCTGTGACTGCTTTTCCTTTCCCCTTCTTTGTTTGTTGTTGTTTAGTCGTGTCCAACTCTTCATGACTCCATGGACCATAGCACGCCAGGCACATGCCTCCCACAGTTTGGTCAGACTCATGTTCGTAGCTTCGAGAACACTGTCCAACCATCTCGTCCTCTGTCGTCCCCTTCTCCTAGTGCCCTCAATCTTTCCCAACATCAGGGTCTTTTCCAGGGAGTCTTCTCTTCTCATGAGGTGGCCAAAGTATTGGAGCCTCAGCTTCCCCTTCTTAGCCTAGAGGTAATACAAACAATATATATAGAACACAGAATAATTGGACTAACTGAACTCAGTTCTGAATAAAGATTTCAGTGGGTAATTGCAGCCTGGTCATTAATCAGGCTAGGGCCACCCATTGCCTTGACTGTTGAGATCTTTCCATTGCCGTGTAGCTCTGTGCCAGAGAAGCAGCACGACTTACGGTATTTAGCAAGCTCGGTTTATTTTCGTTTTCGTTTACATCTTTATTTAACAAAATGTATATGTGAATAAAACTCTTGCATGTCACTCTTCCGTCCCTGCATCAGAAGGCAAGTAGCAGGTTTTCTCTTGGGTAAGGTAGAAAACAAACTTGTAATGTTCTTCATAGAAGTATAGAACTGTAGAGTTGGAAGGGACCAAGAAGGTCATCAAGTCCAAACTCCTGCAATGCAGGAATCTTTTAACCAACGTGCTCATGTTTCCTACACAGGGATTACATTTTGCTAATCGATGCTTATTGTTCCAATGATTTTCTGTAAGTCACTTTGTCCAGTAAGGCAGAATATAAATACCTGATGGTTACCTTTGCCAACCTCGTGTCCTCCAGATGTTTTTAACTGCAGCTCCTGTCAATCCCAGCCGGCACACCTGTGTTGGCTGGGAGTGATGCGAGTTGTCGCCCAAAACATTTGAAGGTTGATGAAGGCTGCTTTAAACAAGCAAACGGCTGTATGCAGAAGTAAGTCACCTGTGAAAGGCAGTATCACAGCCATTTGGCAGAGTCTAGATTTGACACTAAACGTGCCATTGCCAATCATGCCAGTTGAAAAATAATAATAGCAGGTGTGCTGCTATTTGTGTGACTGTGGTGCATGGGGAGTTTTAACCCTTTCTTGCCCTGCTTGATCTTACACCCCCCCATCCCCACTGCTATTAGTCTCAGATGTGAAGTTCCCATTGACATCAATGCAGGTTTTTCTACTGGAACTAATGGGTGCGTGTCTGTAGAGAGAGATTATTTTTGTCAGGACCACAGCTGAGAGGAAAGGGTTAAGCCCTCCATCCCTGTGTTCAGTGGTCCTAAATACAGTAAATTGCCCACTCTACCTATTACCTCCCCTCCCAACAGATGTGGTTGTCTATGATGCATTTTGTTGCCTGTCTCACTGGCCCACTTCACTCTTCTATAGAGCATCTGGCACAATATAATTTAAATACTAAATGTTACATATCAGTAACTTCCCCCCCCCCTTTTGATATGCCACTATGTGTAATATATTAGCTTTGTTGCTATATTCCATTCATCATTTGTTTGAATCGCCAAAGATTAATGTTCCGGGGGCAGGAATCTATCAGCTTGAAATTTCTCCCAGGTCTAATGGCAGAAGGGAGTGTTTGCTGCTTTGCATTTCTATGAAAGGAACTAATAATCTTGGACCCCCTTTGGTCCCTGCAGACAGGTGGAATGTTTATTCATTTTCAGAGAAACAGTTTGAGCGGAGCAACAGATTTAAAAAAAATAAAATAAAATCCGAAGCAAGGAAACCTGTCTCGTGCATCGGCTTAATGCGCTTTGCAACAATAAAGTAGCGGTTGATTATTGCTTTGCACAGTTGTGGCAGCCTCATTAGTTTCAGCACCTAGCTTGAAGTAGTTTCATGCCAAATTAAAAATGTAGGTCATTCAAAGGACTGGTGTTGTTAGTTTGGCCTGCAGGAATCTAATGCTCACCTGCATCCAGCCGTTTGTAAACATTCGAAGCTAATTTTTTTATACTCCGCCCAAAGTAGAAATCCACAATGGGCATAATTGCCAATGTTGTTTATGAAACAGCAGTTAAGCTGCTGCTGTTAAGTACACACGCTTGAAATAAATGAGCTTAAAATTTACCAAGTGGAAACTTTTTTTAGGAGGATGAAAAATTATGCAGGCATCATGTGGCGGTGAGTGATGGGTTGAACGGAAAATTGCGGAAACAACAAGTATACACTTCACCGTGGATTATTTGGCAAGCCATGGGGTTTATGGAAATCTTATCCATTTCAAAGGTGCATCTCAGATTATTTTGAAAACAATGAAATCGGGACAGGTGTAGGCAACTCATTCAGCAACGTGCCGGTTGCAACAGAAAGATTGTTGGGAAGAAAGTTAACTTCTGTATTTAGGTGCATGAAATTAACTTAATATGCCTAACATTCTCAAAGTAGGGGCATATGTAAAAATAGGAATTGGTTAGTCCAGAATCTAGGGCTACGGACGCAGGTGGCGCTGTGGTCTAAACCACTGAGCCTAGGGCTTGCCGATCGGAAGGTCAGCAGTTCAAATCCCCCCGATGGGGTGAGCTCCCGTTGCTCAGTCCCAGCTCCTGCCAATCTAGCAGTTCGAAAGCACCTCAAAGTGTAAGTAGATAAATAGGTAACACTCTGCCGGGAAGGTAAACAGCGTTTCCGTGCGCTGCTCTGGTTTGCCAGAAGCGGCTTAGTCATGCTGGCCACATGACCCGGAAAAACTGTCTGTGGACAAACGTCGGCTCCCTCGGGCAGTAAAGTGAGATGAGCGCTGGAACCCCAGAGTCGCTCGCGGCTGGACTTAACTGTCAGGGGTCCTTTACCTTTTTAGTCCAGAATCAGATCCTCAATGCTCCAAAGTCTCATTTGTTTGAAGAGAAAAGCAGTGAATTTAAGAAGGTCCTTGTTGGATCAGATCAAAGGTTCATCAAGTCGAGAATCCTGTTTCCTACCTACAGTGGCCAATCAGATGTCGATGGGACCACAGACTGGGAAGCCCTGCACTAGATTAACCCAAGTTCAAGTATTATGAGAGATGTGAGGGGGGATAAAGCTGACCAAAAGTCCAGAGGTAGCATTATTGGTAGCATTATTATCAATTTACGATGGCATGGAAGGTTCGCAGGCTATGAAGGACTTGTTCACAAATTTATTGACAGCTGCATGAATTACCGGTATTATGGCCAGGAAGTGGAAGGGGCAAGAAGAATATAAAATGGAAGAATGGTATAAAGAGGTGTGGGATATAGCTATTAATGATAAATTAGCATGTTCCATTAAGGTAAGACAGAGAATATGCAGGAGAAATGAATTTGAGGAGATATGGAGGGTGTTGGTAGAATTTGTACTGTTAAAACAGAAAAGGGGGCAAAGCATCGCAAGAGGTGTTGAAATTTTGGGAGGTTGGATAGTTACGATGGAATGGTCTCGGTGGTGGGGTGCACATTCTTCTTCTTTATGTAGGATTATTACTTTGTCAAAATAATAATAAAAAATGGGGGAAAGAAGATGTGAGGGGGGACCACCCTGCTCTCTAACCATGTTTAATTGTATAAATCCACTACCATGTCCCCCCTCAATTATTTTCCTTAAGCTAAACATTATAACATTTCCTTATAAGGATTTTGGATTCATCAGGTTAGTCATTTCTGACTTAAAGCACCTGCTGCTTAAATTCAAAAAGCCAGAAGGATAGCGAGGCTCCGCTTTCATGGTCTGTATTCATACTGTAAATCAAGATCAAGTGACCTTTTGCCCCTCTGCTCTATGGGAGGTTTCTGTCCCTGGTATTACAATTTGATTGGCTGCCTCTGTTTGTGAGTGCCATATGGTCATCATTGGCAGCAAAGTCCCTGATTGGTCATTCCAGGGATTCTTTGGGCATGTCTGCCATTTCTATGCCTTTATTGTATTTTCGTGTTCTGTGTTTCCCCACTTCCTGGGCTGGGCATGCATTTCATCTAGTGGCATAATGAAAGTACAGTGGTGGTACCTTGGTTCTCAAACAATCCATTCCAGAAGTCCGTTCCAAAACCAAAGCACGCTTTCCCATAAAAAGTAATGCAAAATGGATCAGTCCGTTCCAGACTTTTAAAAACAACCCCTAAAACAGCAATAAGTAATGTACTGTACTCTAAAATAAATAAAACAGTATTGTACATGATAAAAATAATATATTTTTTCTTGCCTGCACTGATGATAGTCATTTATCTATTTCTGCAGTCACACAATCAATCAATCAATCAATCAATCAATCAGTAGCTGGACTGGGTTCCACACAGTCACAAAAATGAATTCACCAAAAAAGCCTCAAGAACAAAAAATGCAAAATAAATAGCAAAAACAAAAGCACCAAAGTTAATCTGTTCCGGAAGTCTGTTTGACTTTCCAAAATGTTCAAAAACCAAGGTGCAGCTTCTGATTGGTGCAGGTGCCCTGGAAACAATAGCCGACAACCACATTGGACGTTCGGCTTTCGAAAAATGTTCAAAAACCAGAACACTTACTTCCGGGTTTTTGACATTTAAGAACCAAGATGTTCTTGGGTGGGATTCAATCACATACCAGCAAATTTAGATTGCACAATTAAAGATGATTTGGTGTTGTTGTGGGGAATATATATTTCCACACCACAGCATTGGATTTTTTGTTATAA
Organism: Zootoca vivipara; assembly: GCF_965207765.1. NCBI lineage: Eukaryota > Metazoa > Chordata > Lepidosauria > Squamata > Lacertidae > Zootoca > Zootoca vivipara. The sequence goes on along the minus strand of NC_142592.1, from coordinate 17,925,926 downwards.
GGAAAGAAATTGGAAGTGTGGGATAACAGTCGTTTGATGTAATGTGTTATAGCCTCCCTGCAAACAAATTAGGATGAATACTCCATGAAAGGTCACCTGGAATCAACCTTAGACCCTACTTGAAAAGAACAAAGGCTATTTATAGCCTTTATAATAGAAAAGGGAAAAAGATGCCAGTTGAAATTTGTGAGTAACGGTTTTCAGCACAGAGTTGACGTGCAGCTACTCTTAAGCAAGTGATTTTAATAGTTTGTCGGACAGGACAGCTCGGCAATGCAGTAGAAACAGGCCTCGTTTGCCCAGTGGGGCAGCCAGAGTATTTTCAATAAAGAAGGTTTAAAGAGCCAGTTTTTGACTTTGCATGTTTCCCAGTACCCAGGTCATCTATGTCTGACACTGTTTGCTTTCTGACCACAGTCTAGACATTTTGCTGGGTGCACAATAAGACAAAATCATTGTGCTCCTGGAAAAAAACCAACAACCCTGCAATATGTGAGGCTGAACTAGGAGTGATTGATTGACTGTTATGTGATTCATAAATGAAATTACTTAATAATTAAATATTACACAGTTTTCTATACCGTAAATAGTGATGGTGCAGTATCTGATGGTCTGGTGAATATTGCCAGAGAGGTCTGAGAAGAAGAAGCAATGCGTGTGGTACAGTGGAGGACGGGATAGCCTGAGTAAAACACAAAAGCTTTTTCTGCCCCTGGATAAAAATGAACCATTAAAGTGTTTAATTGGAGTGGAATAACACAGAAGACAGGTAGATGTTTCCAGAAAGACAAACCCCATACAAGTTGCCTTGATTGTGCTGCAGTAACGAAGAATAGAGTCCTCTGACAACAATTTGGTTCGGTTAATTGTCACATTAAAAACAGTTGAAACAATTGGGTAGTATATTTCTGTGCTTTGTGAACTTGAAATTGGTTTCTTGAGCTAATTGCTGGGTTAATTCCTTTACAGTTGTAAAACAAGCATGCCGTTCATTAGTGAATGATTACTGCTCCTCCCTGATGGAATCCTTGAAGAGATACCTCAGAAACCCACCTGTCTTTGCTGAGACGTAGGAGCAAATGTGTATGGTTTATAGTGGCTGCTATCAGGCCTGGCTCAGAGTTTCTGCAATCCTTGGGCATAAGGCATCCATAGAACTTCACCGACTCCCTTTTAAACTGTTTTTGTGAACAATGTAATTTAGAGGTCTAGCTTGATCTGTAAGCCCGTGCACATGTTCCTGGGAGTACATCCTTTTGAACTCAGTGGACTTACTTTTGAATAAACATGTCTTTTGTTGGGATTATTTACTTCCACAATGGCAAGGATAACTTTTCTTAGATTCTTTCATCTGGGTTCTCAAGGGATGCACGGCCAGTCCTTCCTCTCCCCTCCCCAGAATTCTGCTCACAAATGGAATACAACAAACATGTGGGGAATTATGATGAAACTCTCGCATTTCCTTTCAGTAGAAGCAGCCTATGCACTTATTTGGACTGTGCTAGGAGGAAATCTATTAAAATAAAATTTATCTTAAGCACACAATGATGGTATCTGTTCAGTGTTGTAAATCGTTTTAAAAATGGGCAGAGATATTATGCAGGAGATTTTCCCATCTTCAAACTCCTTCTCTCGAGTACCAAGAGTTTTCCCCAAATTATGTTTATTATCCTGGGATATCAGCAGCAAAACAGAACTCATCAGTGAGGCAAAAGGGCACACCTCCATCTACCCCAGTTTGTAGAGAGGAAGGAAAGTTTTAATCACACTATAGCCAAACCAAAGCGCTTCCTATGTGAGTACCAGTTGGAGGCAAGGTTCCACTGGGGTTTCCCCGATCAGCGATCATAATGAAGGAATAACTTGGATAGGGAGCCCCTTTGAAGAAATCTGTTAAATATAATTGTTTAATTGCACACTGAAACAGAGAGTGCCTGTATTTATATTGCTGAAAGGTTTAACACTGGAAAATTCCGTTGGGATACACTAAGCTAGAAGAAAGCTCTCTGAGCTTCTAGCTGAGTTGAAAATTAACTTGTTTTTTTTTTTTGCATTATTCCAGAAAGTGCAAATGGGTTAGGTTTGTCTTTAAATGAGAATTGAATCAATTTTTGCCCGCATCCCTAGCTGAGCTGAGTGGCTCACATTCAAAAAGTCAGTAACTGCACCACCTTCTTGACGTGGGATAGCTCAGTCGGTAGAGCATGAAACTCTTAATCTCAGGGTTATGAGTTCAAGCCACATGTTGGGCAAAAGATTCCTGCATCGCAGTGTGTTGGGCTAAATGACCCCATGTGGTCCCTTCCAACTCTACGATTCTATGATCCAGGGGCTTGGCAAGGGTGTCATGTCATGAAATTCTGGAGCAGAACTCTGACGTATAGTTAGCAGAGTAAAAACTTAAACATGTTGTGCAGGATCCCCCAAAATAGACCAGAGGCAATTATACGTCATCCAGCAGAGCTTTACTGCTACTGAAGGCAAATGAGCATAATAGTCACAAATCCAATACATTCAGGATTGGCACTGTCCAAAAGAAATCCAGCTGCAGCAGACTTAACTTAAACTTACAATAAGTTATAATAAGTCTAAAACAGGGGTCCCCAGACTTACCGGGCTTCGGGCCAGTGCCCGCCGCGCCGACCGCGCGGCGGGCCGGAGAACAGGGGAGTGCGCGCGCAGCGGGCCGGAGGGCGGGGGAGTGTGCGCCCGTGCGCATGCACACACACACACGGTCGGAAAAAAATCGCCGAAAATCGCTTGTGCGCATGCGTATGGGCCTCCCCCGACCCGGAAGTGCATCGGAAATGACCTCTTCTGGGTCGGGAAAGGCCCATACGCATGCGCACAAAGCATTTTCGGCAATTTTTTGCCGATTTTGAAGATCGCCGCCGTGCCGTGCGCCGTAAGAGCAGGTGGCGGCAGCGGGCGGCGGGGGTCGCCGCGGGCCGGATTGGGAGGCTAATTGGGCCGCATCCGGCCCGGGGGCTGTAGTCTGGGGACCCCTGGTCTAAAACCTTGACACTGAGCCTACTATGTACAGAACACCATGCCAGAAAGCAAAAGCAAAAGTGAAACCCAGGTTCCTTCTGACCTTACCTTTATAGTTAGCATGACCTTCACAGAAAGAGATAAGAGAACCAGTTTAAACTAGCTGTAGAGAGAAAAGAAATCTAAATTTCAAATTGAACTTTTGGTAAGCAACCAAAAAAACGTTGTCTAAAATGTATAACCTACTGCTAGATTGGCACACAATGGACGAGGCAGTGAAGGAATCAATGATAAAATGGGCAATTGATATTGGGCACAATATAGAAATGGAGGCATGGGAAAAACTGTGGCAGGAAAATTTAAAATTTACTGCCTGTACAGCCTTAAAGGAAAACGTTATGAAGATGACCTATCGCTGGTATTTGACCCCGGTCAAACTAGCCAAAATGTACAGACTGCATAACAAGGCTTGTTGGAAATGTAAAACAGCTAACGGAGAATTTTTTCATATGTGGTGGGGGTGTCCTAAGATAAGAAACTTTTGGGAAGCGGTTTATAATGAACTCAAAAAGATACTTAGGTACACCTTCAAGAAAAAACCTGAAGCCTTTTTATTGGGGCTGTTAGACAACGAAATTAAAAAAAATTGACCAGCGATTTTTCTTGTATGCCACAGTGGCCGCGAGGCTACTAATCGCCCAAAAATGGAAGTTACAAGAGGTACCTCAGATTACGGAATGGCAAACGAAGCTATTAGACTTGATGGAAATGGCTAAGCTAACCTATAGAATAAGGGATCAGGGTGACGTGAAATTCCATAGAGAATGGAGTAAGTTTGTAGAATATGCAAGAAAGAACTATAATGGAATGAAAACGTTGGCGGTAATGAGTTAAATTCTTCATTGTTGATTATCAAGAATAGTTGAAATACGCGAGAAGTGAGAACTAATATACCTGTTGGTGGGGTGGGGGGAAGTCCGAGCTGGAGACAGCTATGTATTGTTTGGACTAATATGTAATGTATAAGTTGCTGAAAATGGAAAATCAATGAAAATTTATTGGTTAAAAAAAAAAAAACTAGCTGTAGAGAGCTTCTCTGACGGAATAACCCAAAACATCATGAACCTTCTGCTTTTTTCATTCACACACAGAAGCTTATAGAACCCTCTTGAATTAAGTAGAATAGGAAAGATCTCCAGACATCAGATCAATACTTTCTGCACTAAGAAATGCAAACTGATGTGCCAGGGGTGTGAGTGCATGGTAGTAGGCTGGGGCTTGGCTTGGTGTGGGACCCTTCTGAGAATCTGGGTCCTCAACTTGTGCCTGATGTGGCTGACCGCTCATATTGGACCTGGCTGCTTTTATTCTTCTTCTGCGTTAAATGTCTGTGTGCCATGTCCAACAATTTGTATCTTTCGATACAGAATCTACTGTTTACATTCAGCTGAACTTGAGAACGTGATGAGGTCTTTCCAAGCATACATCTTCAAAACCTCCACCGTTTAGCTAAGGACACAGTAAAGGCCACGTACAGGTCTGCAAACATAAGGAAATGTATTCTATTTCCCCAAGTCCAAGTCCCCCTTGCCTTTGGAAGATGAAGGCCATTGGATAGATATCATTAGCTTAATTGGGGTTGACAGGTTTGACTTGGCACAGGATTCCACCTTATGCTTTTCTTTCCCAAGGAGGATATGCCACTCTTCCTAGCATCAGTCACAAAGCACCCTGCATTTCCAGGAAGGATAACCGAATAGCAGATGTTACAACTTACAGACAAATTAAGAATACTCCTATATGCTCATATGCTTCCAAGTATAGTGATGTTTGCTTATTTATTTGCTAACTTTGGACCCTACCTTTGCGCCAAACGGTGCTCAAGGTCACCAGCAACAACAATTCAAATACAAAAAATATAATAAAACGCCCTTAAACAACAGGAAAATAAATGTGTGAAATTTTTTTAAAATGAGGCACCACTAAATACAATAGAAAACTAGTTTTAATCAGTTTCAATATGTTTACAAATCAGTTTATTGGCAAAAGGACTTTCTAAATAAAAATGTACTGGCCTGCCAGCAGAAGTTAATCAGTGGTAGGACCAGCTGGGGAATTCTGGAACCTTGGAACAACCACCTAAATGTGTTTCAGATATTGGTGAGACAGACAGAAGACCCTCCCTCAACAATCTTAAAAACCCATATAACATTTATAGGTATGAATGCAGTCTTTCACATGTCATGCAGAGTTCTGTAGATTATAACCGCCACTTTGAATTTTGTCCATAAAATATAGATAGCAATGTTTATAATATAGGTTCATAGAATCAATTTTCATACTCCAGGTGTCTTGGACATCGTTTTGGATGCAGAGGTCAATAGGTCACAGTGTTGCTATGGCCGTTGGCTAATGTGAATAAAGTTTTACTTATTCAATAGGGCACAGGCCCCATCTGCACTATACTTTCCAAGCAGTACCATACTGCTTTGAACAGCCATAGCTTGTCCTAGAGCATCCTGGGAACTGTTGTTCATTAAGTGTGGTGAGGATGGTTAGGAGGCTTGTATTCCCCTCACTGAGCTACATTTCTCTGGGAAGAGAGACAGACAATTGAGTCAAGACTGAAGTCTGTATCTTTAAATCATGAAAGAAGAGTCTCAGTGGCTACATCCCTAGCCAGAACTTCAGAGCAGAAATGAAAAGGCACGAAGATTATTTCTATTGTTCTGTCTGCAACTGGTGTGATTTCTAAACCACTCCAAAGCAACATGCAAGAAGTAAACTTTCCTATCTTTCTGCCCCAATGCAAAAACCCATTGGGCTTCAGAAGTATTGCTTTACTAGAAAGTTTCTTGAATAGTTCTGATGATAGGAACTAAAATGAAAAACCAGCAAGAAATACAGTTCGAGAAGTTTATCTCAGCTGTATCTGATCAATATCCAGCATATACTGTGAAAGGAGGAGAATGTCAACAGTAGTAGAAACAGCAATGCTGTTAAGACCTACATAATATAGGATCCGCTCGGTCTTCTGCTGACTGACATTGTGGATTATTTGACTTTCCCGGGGTTCACTGCCACAGGCATGTTGAAGTGTATTCTGGGCTTGAATGGCTCCATTCTAATAATTCTCTCTCTCTTGCTTTCCCCTGAATTCGGGATGTGAGAAGGCAATGGTTTTATCTAGTGACCCATGTTTGTTGCAAGCAGCACTGTCTCCATTCTGCTGCATTTCAGCTCCCAACTCATCTCACTGTCCTCTATGGTGGAATTTTATGCAATTAAATATGTTATTTTTACATTGTGCCACACCATTCATTTCAAAGCAAAGGAAGCACAATGCAAATAGAAAAGATTGATTTCAGTTCTGCACATGGGGAAAATAAGTGAACAGTGGAAATTTCTAATCCCATTTCTGTTGGAATTCTGATGTCCCTACTCTGGTTAAAGAAATGCCCTGCCATCCAAACTCCTCTTTGGTTTTGTTTTTTCTTTGTTACACCAATGCAGGTTTGAACAAATTTTCTTTTTTCTTTTGTGTGTGGACATTCATTGTGGCAGAGCTTGACAAGCCCCACGCTAATATGACAGGCTGCTGTTATTTTTGGCAGCAATAGTAACAGCTGCCATATGGCATGCGGATGCGTTGAGCAAGACTCACTATTTCTGACAGCAAAGTTCTGCTTATAGAAAATAGCAATATGATTTTTCTGCTTCCAGGAAGCCAAACAGATGCACTGGCCTGACTAAGGTCACAGTCACACCATATGTTTAAAGCACGGTGGCGTCACTTTAAGCAGTCAGGGGTTCCTCCAAAGAATTCTGGAACCTGTGGTTTGTCAAGCATGCTGACACTTGTTGGGAGACCCCATTTCCCCTACAAGAGCAACAATCCCAGAGGGAATTCTTCTGAGAATTATAGCTCTGGGATCTCATTGGGGTCTCCTAACAACTCTTAACATATTATAGTTCCCAGAACTCTTTGGAGGAAGCCATGATTGCTTAAAGTGGTATCCTAGTGCTTTAAATTCATAGTGTGGATGTGGCCCATGGATAAAGAAACAAGAGGAAGCTTCTGTTTAGAGCACAGCATGTATATCTACCTACCTGGACGGAAGCAGGTTTGGGAATGGGATGTGAGTGAGCATAAATCCCACTGGGCATAGACATCTTGCCAGTTGGTAGATTACAGCGAATGTTACTTGGGGTTGTGATTTACATGTAAATACTGTATTGGGGTGAAATTAACCTCCTCTGTCTTTGTTTCTTCTATTCTGGAGTTCTCAGAAGAATGAAAATAGAGGTCATGCTCTCAAATAACCAGCCTCAAATAAATGGAAGGGATACAGGCACAGGCCATTCTCCAGCTCCCCAGAAAGTTCGTGAATCCGTCTTAAATATTGGTAATCCATGTAGAAAAATCAATTATTCTCTCAGGTGAAGCATAATTGATCTTCCCTAACCACATTACGGTTGAATAATGAATTTTTAACATGGAAATCATTATTCTGTTCAAATACCGAGGTCACAGAAGCCTTGAACTGTTAACTGGGATGTGCTCCTTGATAAAAACTGTGTGCCTCTGTGCTTCAAGTGCGACAGGCTGACCCTAAGTGGCACAGGTGTGTTTTTCTAATTAAATGTCCATCCTATTTCTGACAGATGGGACAGAAGAGCCCATCTGGGCCTTGCTTGTCAGATCTGCCCTCTGTCCCGTCACAATTTATATACACCAGACTTCTTACAGGAACTCTTTTACTTTACATCTTCTAGGGTACCATTGTAAAGGACCAAGTGGCAGTATGAATCAAAACTACTTCTATATCTGCCTTGCTCTGTCATTGAGGCCATTTGAAGCCAGGCGTAACCGGGTTCCACTCACCATTGTGGGAGTGTAGCAGATACTCTACTATTGAGCTACAGATCTTCCCTTCATAAATCTGATACCACCCCACCCACTGCTTTTTAAGGTGGCTGTAGTGATTATAGGAAGCAATGACATAATATATGAGTTGCACATCCTCTCTGGGCCTTTCAAATTGATGTCCAAAGTATCAAATTACACACGTGTCTTCTGTGTGCATTCAAGATATGGCTCCGTTATCTCACGCCGAATCGAAGAAGCATGAGATACTGCTTGGAAGGTTATGCAGGGAGCATGAAAATTGACTCACTTGCATAGGCATCCCCAAACTGCGGCCCTCCAGATGTTTTGGCCTACAACTCCCATGATCCCTAGCTAACAGGACCAGTGGTCAGGGATGATGGGAATTGTAGTCCAAAACATCTGGAGGGCCGAAGTTTGGGGATGCCTGCACTTGCACATCCTGAAGTCTGGGAGGCACATCTCACAATAACACTCCTGAACCACTCTGAGCCTAGACTTAATTTCAGTTTGTAAATCACGATGAGGAACGAGTGTTTGTTCTTGTACTGAGCACTACAAAATAGATTCTAACAGTTAAGATAACAGTGGAGATCAAATATTTAAAGAGGGAAAGACTAAAATAACAGTTTTGGCGTCAAGCATTTGTGGCTTACTGTATATGTCTTCTCTCCCCTCAATTCCACTGTTCATAAGATGGTACATAATTTCCTTGGAGGTTTCCGACCAGTCAGGATAATAAGTTTAGATATTACGTATTACATACATAATAAATCTCTGGGGGGAAATAATGCTATTATGCTCCAGGCTATATTGCTTCTTTCAGGTTTCTTTCCAAACACTGCCTCCACAACATTACTATTTTGATTACTTTGTGCCTCTGAGATACCTTTAGAACTATTAAATTGATCAATTATTCCTTCTCCTTCTTCCTAGGATTATGCATATGAGCTTTTTAAAGGGGTGAAAAAAAGTCATTTTCTTCTATTTTCCTAAAGTCTATTTAATTGTGTTGATTTTGAATGCGCACGCAAGTGAATTATATCTGGCAAACCGAGATGAAAGCAGCATGTGCTCCCAATTATTTGTACGCTGGGGCTGATCAGACCAAATAATTGTATAACTTAATTTAACTTTTTCTTCTTCTTCCTGTGCTGCTTATCCTAGGGAATTTAATCTAATGCAGCACATAACTATTTTCTGCTTCCATTTAAACTCACAGGATAAGAAACCCTGGTGTTGTAATGAAGTACCTCATCTGTTTTTATAAGTACATAGAAAAGAAAGGCGCTTCATCTCCCTTTCTTGCTCCCACCCTGCCTTGCTCTGCCCTGTCCTCTCTTATTACAACTTATATATGCCTGAAAAGTGTCAGGTCAAAGCTAGTGAGTGTTCACATTTCACATTTGCTTAGCAGATGAATACGGTGAATGGAAATTGAGGTTTGAGCCCTGTAAATTTTGTTCGTTTTTTTTTTTTTTGCGATCATAGAATTGTACAGCAGTGGCTCATGAAAGGAAGAGGTGGCACTGCAGCAGCAACACTCACCTGGAAGCTGTGGCACTACCACTCTCTGTGCCAGGGACAGGTGAGGTGACAGCGAGGTTGGGGGAGCACCAAGTTGACAGCGGCGGCCCCGCAGATGCACACACACATGCAGGCCCACCACTGCCAACCAGGAGCTCCCCATACCTTGCTACCACCTTGTCCCGCGCCATCTCAGCACCACTGCTGCTACTTTTGTCTCCCTCATGCGCCATTGCTGGACTCATATAGAGGCTTGGCTCTGGAAGGGACTCCAAGACGGGGCCAGATTTGTCCTCTGAAAATAGCGTCTGGGAGAATCTGTGCGTATGGCAGCCTGCCTCCCTCTCCGCTTTGTAACTGTCCGTTTTCTTCCTTTGGTGTCGAAGCAGAATGAAGAAGCAGGCAGAGACCGATAGGCTTTAGGAACATGGAACATATAGATTCATAACTATCCTGACTATATGGAGTCACTTTGAAAGATCTGGGAGAACCAAGTTGCAGCATGCGCCAGACGCTTGCAGTGCAAAGCGAGGCTAAGCAAGCTATCAAATTTACAGAAAGAGATGACATTTATTTATATTCCCAGTGAGAAACTTATTTTTCAACCACGCCGTGATAGACATATGTTGCTCAAATATACTATACTCCGCAGAGGCATTGTTAATTTAAATTAGAAGACTTAACAGCTCGTCTAGATGTTTCCACCTAAGCTGCTATCTAAAGTTATGACATTGGGCTGGCATCCATCTGTCTCGGCAGACAATGGAAGAATGCGCCTTTGCGGGGGAAGTCAGACATTTGGAGAGTCACAGCGCCTGCTGTGGCAGTAGAGACCTCTCTCTATGTTTCTTCTCTCTATGCTCCTCTGGTTAAGGAAGCATCCTGTCTCCGGCACGTGGGAGTGCCAGAGTTGCACTCATCCTAAAAAGAGCTGGTTATGTTGACAGTCCTAAGCGTTAAGTGCTGGCGTCTGGCAGGGATCCTAAATACTCAGTCCTTTACTCCCATCCCTGCTGGGTGCTACAAATTTTCAGAATTGTGGTTTTCACAATTTACTGTGTATCAGCAAGGGTGAATGCTATTTCCTCAGCTAAGGCGATAGGATCGGTTTCAAACAGCAGAGCAAAGGGACATAAGCATTCAAATTTAATTCCACTGATGTCCCTGTATTCATTTTGTTATTTAAAAATGTTCCCATTATAGTGATTTGCATGTATCTGTGTTTATAAAAATGTAATGGGAATTCAGGCCCGAGATCAATCAAGTAGTCATCTTTTCTAAAAGAAGTACAGAACAATATTCTCGAATTTCTTTTCTAAATGGTATGAATGACTTTCCTTAGCATATTTAATTCTCTTGCAAGGTGGCTGTTAACTTATTATTTCATGCTTTGATCTGTCCAAACACCACAGTATCTTCCAAGATAAAAAGAGATGTATGGAGCTGAGAAATCTAGGACTGACTCTTACTTCCTTTGAAGCTTCCTAATTCACCTTTAACAGACCTTTCCCTTGTCAGACTTGATGACAAGTTTGACATAAGCAGCCAGCTTAATATTTTATTCAGAAGAAATACTTTATCTTCTGGTAGCGCTATCAATGTCTGCAGTCATATGTGCCAAGCTAAATATTTTCAAATGCGAGTATTCAGTTGACCGCACAGTTTGGACTTCATTCTCTGGAATTTTCTTCATTGCCCCCTCATAAAACAGAAGGACTGCTATTATAATTCTATTGCATTTGTCCAAAGGGTAGGTCAGTTTGCTTCATAAGGATAATTTAATTTATGTTTTTGCAATAAAGGGCAAAAGTGTAACTCAAAAGATCTTGGTCTAGACAGTTCTACACATCATTTGATCATTTCTCATTCCCTGGGATTGTTTTGGAGTGTTGATTCTTAAGTCTGTGGAGTTATCCCATTCCTCTGTGCTGAGCAAGAGCACATTGGTTTCTCACAAATTCGATGAGTTGTTTTTGCTGCAATAAACATCAGCTAGAAGTATCTGGTTTCTGTTTCATGTGACTGACTATTAATGTGCTTGTCTTGAATGCTGCTACATACAGGTGAAACTCAGAAAATTAGAATATCGTCGAAAAGTGCATTTATTTCAGTAATGCAACTTACTATTTTTTAATTTTAATTTTAATTTTTACAAATGCTTTCTTTTGGAAATTCCACATTAATAAAACAAATAGTTACAATAATACAAAAATAAACAAAAATAAACATGGCTATTACATTTCATTAATTACATTCCATTTATAATAGACCCGCCTAACGACAAATAATTACAATTACAACAAATAAAGGCTTGACATATCTTGCTTTGCATGTCATGCATCTATCTCATATATTGGTTTCACCTTTTAAGTTGCGTTACTGAAATAAATGCACTTTTTGATGATATTCTAATTTTCAAAGTTTCACCTGTATCTACACAACCCCTGAATTGGTTTTCATTCATTGCATCTACAAGAGCAAATACTTGGCACTGTCTAGGGCAGTTTCAAATGCACCCAGTTTCATGTTCATTATTGAGTAGAATTCCCATCTAACACATAAACATTTGTCAAAAGTTAGAAAATGCAATCCTTTCCCATGTTGATTGAGTTTTGCAGAGCATTATTAGACAACATATATGTTCCACATCCTGAGTATGTTTTTATAGGCACTGATGGTAGTGCCTTCAAAACAAGCCAACATCTGCAGCCACTGAAACTAACAATACCTTATTTTGCTCTTTGTTTCAGTTTTCCTTTTAAGTGCACCAGCAAAAGAGAATGGAAGTTGAATGTGATATGGTGGCTGACAAAATTAAAGCATCTGACATTTGATTAGGGCTGGATCTAGACACATCAAAGAAGCATTTCAGTTTAAAGCGTTGTAAATTTAAACAGGGAAAACAGGTAGAGATAAACGGGACTCCACATCACCACCTGTTGGCGCAATGTTATATTGCATATACAATGCATATAAATTGCTTTTTCTTTACCACATTGGGCGAGGGTGTTTTCTACCTCCTTTTTTAAAAACTTTACTTCAGCCTGACTGTTCTCCATGCTGACTCTTTGCCAGCCTACACATATTTTAATGTCAAACCTGCACAGTTCTCCCACATTCTCTCTCCCCTGCCCTCCATCAGTTAAGTCTTCTTTTGCAGGTTAACCTCTTTTCCACAGGTACACAGGTGCTACTATGTTAGGGTCGCTGTTGAAGGGCTGGAAAGGAATTTCCCTGCATTGGCAGTTTTTGCCTTTCCCATAGCAAAACACCACAACTTTGGTGGTTTCAGGCCTAGGGCAGAATCCTTTAGTCTATCTCCCTAAATGGGGGGGGCGTGAAGCAGTGACACCCCCCTTGTGGCAGTGATCCCAGGGTTCCCCATTAAAAGGGTCTTTAGGGGAGGCATTGGCCATCCTGGGGATACCTGCCCTTCCTTTCTCTCCCTAAGGCAGGGTACTTGTGACCTTCCAGGTATGGGAGCCAGAGTAGTGTAGTGGTTAAGAGTGGTAGATTCGTAATCTGGGGAACCAGGTTCGTGTCTCTGCTCCTCCACATGCAGCTGCTGGGTGACCTTGGGCTAGTCACACTTCTGTGAAGTCTCTCAGCCTCACTCACCTCACAGAGTGTTTGTTGTGGGGGAGGAAGGGAAAAGGAGATTGTTAGCTGCTTTGAGGCTCCTCAGGGTAGTGATAAAGCGGGATATCAAATCCAAACTCCTCCTCCTCCTCCTCCTCCTCCTCCTCCTCCTCCTCCTCCTCCTCCTCTTCTTCTTCTTCTTCTTCTTCTTCTTCTTCTTCTTCTTCTTCTTCTTCTTCTTCTTCTTCTTCTTCTTCTTCTTCTTCCACACCTAGTTCTCTCTCAAGATTTTTAAAATATTAATAGAAGCTGATCATTCTGCTCTTGTTATTCTCAGGTGCATTTCTTCACGTCCATAAGTAGTGGCACTCCATCTGCTCAATTTCCCCCCCTGATTTCCTTTTTCTTTCTCCTAATAGTACACAATAGCTGAAATAGGCGGAGACCAGATGGCTTTCAGTACATAAGGTCATGAATTGTTATTGGCTTGACACAGAGCAGGAAGTAGGAAGAACTGTTTTTTCTTGATCTAATTATATTCCATTTTGATGATGTTCAGAGTTCATTTCTCCCTCAAGAGGAATCTCATTTGGGCCTCCACGGTGATCTGTTTTTTATCCTCTTCTGTTGGCTGAGATTATTTCTTTGAGACTTGACTTGGCTTGTAAAGTTTACTCCTTTGACTAGTGTCTGATAATAAAGAGGTCACAGGTTTTGTTTTTGAAAACCCAGCCTGAGACATTGATTCTGAACTCTATTTGGGAGCTTGTGTAATAGGGGATAAAACTGGAATACATGTTTACATTGTCAGTTATTTCGGTCAACCAGACACTGAAATGAATTGAGTCATAACCAATGGTCTCAAACTAGCAGGGGGCAATGGGCACTAATTAATGGGAAATTGGTGAAGCAGAGAGCATACTTGAATGGTCTTATCACACCCACAGTGTGATAAGGAAGAGCCTGAATGCAAAACTATTTGGGATTTAGCTAGGCCTGGGAGAGAGCTTGCTTTGCATGTTGGGGTTTCTAGACATGTTACCTTGGGTCTAACACTGTCTGCCTTTGTTTTGTTATCCCATAATGCCAGTAGCAGACGTTGGGGTGGGGCTGCACTGCTCACCCAAACTCTCTGAGATGGGTGAGTTGGCAGTGAGGTTGGCATGGTGCAAACATGCTGGTGGAGTCAATATGCTGCTCCCACTGACTTGTTTTTACCATGGCCATCTTGATCCCTTGCCCCTCTCCATCCCAGTGTGCAGCAGCGACCCAGCCAGAGGAGTGTCAGATGAGTGACACAGCCTCGCCACAGCATTCACTACTGCATAATACTTGCTCAACCTGTGTACATTCTTTTTTAAAAAAAAGATGCTGCGGAGTGTTGACAAGCTGAAGAACTAACAATATTGCCCTGAAATTTGTCTGCCTCATTCCTTTGCTAAATAGCAACACACGTTTACCTCCCTGCTTTCTGCACCTCAATGCCTAGTAGCAATTATCCGTGACCTGAGGTTGTGATTTTCCCTCTTTCCCTACCCCTTCCTCTGCAAGCTGCAGCCTTTCATGCAGGCTTCCTCAACCTTGGTCCTCCAGATATTTTGAGACTACAATTCCCACCATCCCTGACCACTGGTCCTGCTAGCTAGGGATCATGGGAGTTGTAGGCCAAAAACATCTGGAGGGCCAAGTTTGAAGCCGGATTTAATGTGATGTATGTATAGGAGAGAGACATTGAGAGAGAGAGATGCGGAATATCAGGACATGCATAAGTTACGCTAGGGTGGTAAAGAGAGACAGGGGATGCTAAAGATTAAAAACGATACCCATTGGAAATAATGAATATGACTAAATTACCTCCATTAATTTCAATAAATTTACTTTCAAGCAATACTTAATTGAATACCACTATAAGCTGCCATTTTTTTGGGGGGGGGGCAGTCAAGCATTTACCATGACATCTAGATTGGCCCTTTAAATGGAAGCATATAGTTCCCTAGAGGTAGAATCAGCAGTCATATCTTGATTCAGTAATCCAAACCTAAGAAGGAAGGGAAGAGGAGTAGTCATGGATCATATATACCATGCTCCATGGAGATTCAAAAAGAAGAGAACAAAGTCTCCACAGAGATATAAAAGTATAGCCAAGCAGGGATCAAAAGGTGCCCTTGCACCATCAGAGTGATTGTAAAGAAACTGAACACCAGTGAGCAAAGAAATTAAAGCAATTACCATCATGTTCCTGAAGCTGCTTTGCTCAGGGTCATACCATGAACACAGCTAGAGAAATTAATGCTGTGGTATTCAGTTGAATGTGTATTCATCTATGTGAAAATCAGTACACAGTCAAAGAATGTTACAGAGTGGTTTGAACAAACTGGAAAGCACAGGCAAGGCAAGTGTTTTTCAATAGGTGCTCTAGACCACCAGCATTTTGGGCTGTTGCTAGCCTTGCTTCCAACACATGGAGGATTTAAACTAAAGGGCATGCTTCTCACTGTGCAAATGAGGAAAGATACAATCAAGGCTCTCCCCCGCAACCAGAGCTCACAGGAGCTCAGTTCCTGCACTTCTCGGGTGGGCACCAATGCTATTCTAAGAGAACAAGGGAGAAGTTCATTGTGAGCTCCATTACCTCTTTTTCTAGAAAAATAGCACTGGTTACAATGATGGTGAGTACAATGGGTAGAGGTTTGGAAAAACTAAGGGTGGTACGTATTTAGTGCTAGTCCAGCTCAGAGCAGACTTAATGGACATGAATAGCTTAGGTTTATTAATTTCAATTTCAATGAATAGTTGAATACAGCCCGCAAGATGCTATGAAACTAAAAAGAGATGAAGATATTTAGGATTGGGTAGGAAATAGAACAGGCATCCCCAACCTGCAGCCCTCCAGGTGTTTTGGCCTACAACTCCCATGATCCCTAGCTAACAGGACCAGTAGTCAGGGATGATGGGAATTGTAGTCCAAAACATCTGGAGGGCCGAAGGCTGGGGATGCCTGAAATAGAAGGTACAGATGCAAAAAAGATATCGCCATAGAAACAAGAGGATACAAAATGTAAAAGAATGATGTTGACAGTTGCCGTTTCTTGCTGCAAAATCGTGTTGCTTAAGAAAGGCAACACATAGCTGAACTGAATGGCGAGGGGTGGTGTCCACATGCATAAACTTGAGGGTTGGAGCATATGAGGCTTTTACCATTAGGTATCCTGACAAAACCAGCTGCATTTCCCCAGTCCTTTCTCTGACTGCTTTGAATACAATCATTGGCCACTGTGTTGACCCAAAAGGAGAGCTGGTTTGCAAGCCCTGCTTGCTGCATATTGACAGTCAAGAAGCCCCCTACCTAATTGGTAGCAGCTGTAGCACTGAGCTCATATGTGTTCCACACACTTTGATGTATTGAAAAGGCCCAGGCATAGCTAGACAGGGAGATAATGGTTAATACCAGGCACCTGTGTTCCCAAGGGATCCCAGGCAATGGGTAATACCAGCCTCCTGTGTTCCCATGTGACAAAGCCTGCCTGGGCGAATAAAGATTGTGTGTATCTTGACTTGGATACAGAGAAGCCTTGCTGTGGAGTCCAGCCCATGGAATGCTATGAGCAGGAACAAGGAGGGAGCCACCAGACCTTTGCCGTAAGTTTGTATCCTTCTTTAATGAACCGTTAGACCTGATCAATCTGGTGGTTTGGGCATTTTTATCAGCAGGGTGCTTCAGCCATAGATTTCTGGAGACTAAATTGGTTTGTTGGGATTTTCCAAATCCAGTTGCAGGACCCAACTTTGGTTGCGTGTGCTTTTTGGACAATGTATGCCCCACTCTTCAGACTGTTGGAATGATTCTCTGAATTTAAATTATAACACAACAGTAACGGCATTGCAGTAAAAGAACAAACAAACTAGAAACTTTGAATTCTGTAGCAGATTGTAATACATTAGAATACAATATAAGAAATAAAAGAAGCAATAAAAGAGACCCTTGGCAGTTTTCAAGTGGCTCATGGTGGGGGTGAGATTTGGAACCCATTGACCTAAGGAAGGGTTTTTCAAACGGGTTGCCTGCTGTTTTTGAACTACAACTCCCATCATACCTAGCTAGCAGGACCACCTGTCAGGGATGAAGTAGCTCAAAAACAGCTGGAGCCCTAAGTTTGGGAAACTGGCCTAAGGTGAAGATCACCATTTAATGGAAGATATCATAGATATCATAAATATATTAACAGTCAGGAAAATATAAACCTTTCTAATTGATTGGAATTAGATCAGAAGCTCAAAGGGTTCCCACATGGGAGATAAACAGAAACAACAGTGCTATAATACATGTTTCTAGAATGAGGATTCCTTGCTTGCCGTACTTGCTGAGGACTCTTGTACATAATCGCATTATCTCAAATTTTATCGTGGTTGTTTGGGAGGCTTCCAGTTACGTCCAGTGCACAACTTTGTGGCTGTGTGCAATTTCTTAAGTAGGTCACGAGGAATCCAGAGTGACTGCATTCATCTAACTGACCATCCTATGCATGTGTGCTTCAGAATGTGTCTCAACAGCAGTGACTATTGAGAAACTCTGGTTGTACTCTTGTTCTTTCATATAGGAACCTGAAAGCTACCTTTTATTGCAGAACCCTTTGAAAATTTTGCCTGGACAGAGGGGAAGAAATGTCTTTCGAGCACCTTCATTCTTTATGTAAATTGAACGAGACAGGAAGGTCAGCTGGTAGTGCAATAACATTATTTAAAAATAAATCCCCATCATGCATTGGAAGCATCCATTAGGGAGACATTAGTGTGAAAGGAATTAATGTTTCCCAGCTTGCAGCTTCAGACTGCCTATTTTAATTTTGTTCATATGTTACCAGTTATCTGCAGAGCACTTAATATTCTGTAATGCCACACTTTATGTGATCTCTTAGGGCCTTTATGTCTTCCTTTTCATTTACTACTGTGTGCTATTATTTAGATGCATGGAGGCGCTTGGTCATTATTCTGTTGTTCAGGTGCTGCTGCCGGGATTAGTTTTGATCAATACAGCTTGCAAAAAAAAATTGATCATAAAGTATAGTTATTTAAGTGGACTTATTTTTTTGTTGCTTGTTGTTTAAACTTCCCTTTTCAAGGACTGGAAAGGGAACTACGAAAAGAACTACAGAGCCCTACTCACCCCCATGCCCCCTTCCATTTTTTTTCCAACCCCTCCCTTGCCATTTGGTATATTTTTTTCCCTGTAGGCGATGATATAAACTGCATAGGAATGGGTAGTTCATCCTTGAAGAAACACACTGAGTTTGAAGTTATTTAATGCTACTGTATAAATTTCTATTTGGAGGTATTTCCAATCCCAACATGAAGTGTAGAAGATAATGGGGCAGAGCTAACAGGATGATTTACTACCTTCCTCCAGCGGAAGCATGCTTCCAGCAATAAAAAACCAACAAAATACAAGAACATTGCAGCCATCCTAAGATAGTTGGGGCTGGGCCGGTTGTTGTTGCTGCTGATAGCAAAGTTCCTACTACTACTATCCTCCCATTATATACCTTTAATGACAGTTTTTATGCAAAGTAGTGTCAGGGAGCCGACAAGGAGAACAGATCATTCGCAGATCAGAGAAAGAGAGTGAAACTCTTGGCTAACTTCGTTTCTTTATTAAGGAAAGACGAACAAAAAACACTGAGAAACTTCTAAAGGTTGCTCCTGTCTAGATGAAGCAATTGCGTGTGGAGGTCCCCAAACCACCCCTAAATAAATCACAACGTAGACAGGATTAAGTTTAATGGTTTTTGGCATGAATTTGGCCACAACTTTATTAAATCCAAAACAATGTAAGTGGTTGCGTAGGCATTGGTTCCCAACTGTCACCTAAGGACAGAAATGATAATAAAATAATAACTTGCCTTGTCAACACGGGGAAATCCAAACAGGGAGAGACGGGGACCGGGTGTACAGAACTCTCCCCTCTCCCTTCAGGCTCCCAGAGGCATCAATATGCCGTCCTGGCCCCTACCTAGGGGTTACGGACACAGCATAGAGCCCCTGTATTCCTGACCAGGATTTCCCCACCACTCAGGCATAAACTTGGGGCCAACTAATCAATAAGACCCTTAATACAACCAAAATAACCAATGCCTAACTGCCAACCTTACAAGTTGTGACTATTTGCTATGCAGTAGGTGAAAACCCAAATGACACCAGCCAATCAGCCAGATGGGAAAAATTCCTACCGGCCCCTGAATACAGGCGACCAAGAAAAGTCATAGCAATGTCAACACAGAGGCCTAAAAACAGCGGAGGGAGGGTGGGTATCAGAAACGCAGCCAAAGAGAAAGAAAAAACCAAGCATTTAAGTTTATATACCCTAGGGGCTTGACTTACTAAATTGCTACATACAATTATGCCCAACAACAGCCCATAACCAATCAAACGGTGGCCACTCATGCCCCCACCTTTGCCACAGGCGTGGTTTGCTAGCCCCCACCGCAAATCGTGCTCTCTTTAATGGAGAACCCGCATTGTCCAGATGGGCCCACAGCTCCCCCTTCACTCCCTAGCCCTCTGTATCAAGACCCTCCTTCTATCTACAGCGAGCTCCAAGGGACCCTCTCTTGGGTCTGCCTGGCTTTCTGCTCGGCAACATTATGCACCTCATTTTGGGAGGGCAGGGGGTTTGCAAGCTGTCAGCAGAAAAGCTGTCAGAGTCTGCTTCCTGCCCGGCCTGTGCTGGGGCAGCTGCCTGTTTCCTCCTCTTCGTGATCTCTCAAGCTCTCTCCAGTACAGTCGTACCTTGGAAGTCGAACAGAATCCATTTGACTTCCAAAACATTCGGAAACCAAAGTGCGGCTTCTGATTGGCTGCAGGAAGCTCCTGTAGCCAATCGGAAGCCATGGAAGCCCCATCGGACATTCAGCTTCCCAAAATAGTTGGCAAACCGGAACAGTCACTTCCGGGTTTGCGGTATTTGGGAGCCAAAACGTTCAAGAACTAAGCTGTTCTAAAACCAAGGTATGCCTATACTTCCCAGCTTGTCTCGTTCTCTGGGGTGTGGCCTGTTTCCCACCACCAGGAGCCAAGATCCAAATGCTCTCCCTCTGTGCTTTTCCCGGGGGGCTCTTGGTCAGGCAGCTTGCACCACTCCTCTTCATCTAGCCAGTCCCTGACAAGTAGTTGGTTCAGCCAACAAAACCTGTTCACACCCTGGAACAGCATAGTAATGGTTAAGATCCCACCCCCACCCCCGTGTGTTGGCAGTCTGCTCATTTTAGTTTTCATTATTCAAGAGTACAAGGAGACTATATAATATGGGGCTGCTTCCCATGATCACAGCATTCCAAATTCCAGCTCCGTTCAGACTGAAGGTACTCCTCCATGTCTTAATATTTCAGGATTGGCTTAATTATTTTGAATAAGAACTTGATTTATCTTCGAGTGGAATTAGCTCAAGCACTTATCTGAATTTGAAAAAGCAATGGGAGAGAAGTTTGAGTGCATGTGCCCCCTCTCCCCAACTTTTAGCAGGATTGCTGTGTCAGGCTAGAGCATTATGTGCAGTGAGACCAGATCAGAATCCAGTGGATCCCAAGCTGACTCAGTCCTATCCCCTACCTGCCCTGGTAACACCCTGTTTCAGAGCTTTCCACTGGCTCCCACCAGCATCCCTTCTGAAGTTAGTCCTTTACAGTTGTGTTTAGACAGAAATAACACTGAGATAAAGGATAGCTACAGCCTTCACATACCTTATGTATATTCTGGATTCTCTGGAAACAGTGATGGTAATCTGAAAATGGTCAGTCGTATTTCTTCCTATGTATGGTGACAACGTGCTTAGCCTGTGTCCAAGTGGCTTGATGGATTTATTGTGGCTTTTCAGAAGTAAAAGTTGACTCTGAAATGATAAATACTGAGAAGTACATTTTGAGGTAGTATTAGTAGTAACAGTATTTAAACTCTCTCCCTCCCTCCCCTATAAATGCTCAGAAACTGCATTAGATATCTGCCTTTACCCAAAGCCACAATTGAAAGCAGAAACATGCACTGTATATTTTTGGGTCGTCCCCCACCCCCCACTTTTGTCAAATTTCTCCAGCACCACTAGATAAGAAGTAAACTGGAAAGTATTTTCACACAAAAAAAACCTTTCTGATGATGTCTATAAAATGCAGACTAGACATTCATTTTCTAGATTTATTATTGTCTGACAAAATTGATTTGGGCAAAAACACTGTAATCACCTAATGTGTAGTTAGCAATTTTCCATCTCATTACCCAAACCTTGTATCTTATTACAGTGGAATCCATTTAAAAGAATACCTGTTAACGGAATGGTCCTGCTCAGAGCCTGCACTTTTTCCATCCACTATGCCAAAACATTTATGGAGTTACGGAATAAAGCCTTTGTAAATTCATTCCTGACAATGCACCTTGTTAAAAGATTTAAAGTATCAGTAGGAACACAATAGAAATTCCATCAACAAATGTAACTGATCCGAATGCAGGACCTAAACATTTCCCCAGGAACTTAGGTCCTAGCCATGTTAGGATTTTGATGCTGTAAGATACACTTTATTCTAGTAAGGGAACATTATATTTTATAATGCAAAGGGTCTCTTTTTACAACAAAAGTACATTTGTTACTCTGCATCTCCAGTCTCTCACAACAGAACTCCTCTTTCTACTATTCTATCCTTTTTCTAAATATACTACAAATACACTGAATTTGGGTGCAGTTTTTATTCCTATGTTGTGCATTTTGCTTTAAATGCATTGCAAACTTGAGCCTTTAGCAAATTCTGATACACATATGAATGGATTCCTCTAGTTTGTTTTGCTAAACATATTGGGGATGGCAAATAAGATAGATGAAATATTGAAAGGACACCGAGATATGTAGTAGTGGAGATATCTGCACCGGTTGGGTTTTTGCCTGCCACGTGGCTCAGGAAAACATTGTCCACCATGAAAAATGGGAACCGATACAATACAGCTATTTTAAGTATTTCTGCAAGTTAAATGACTGAAAGTTGAGGTGGAACTTTTTAGTAGTCCCCCCCCCCACCAGCCACAACTTGCCATGTTTGAGAGCTACATGATGCAGTGTTGAGAGTGTTGGACTAGGACCCATAAGACCAAGGTTCAAATCCCCATTCAGCCATGAAATATGCCTGATGACTTGGGTCCCATCTTAGTTTCTCAGCTTAACCCACCTCACAGGGTTGTTGTGGTGACAAAATGGAGAGGGAGGAGAACCAGATACACCACCTTGAACACTTTGTAGGAAAGGTGAGCTATGTATAAATGTAATAATAAAATAAATAAAATAAAATAAACACGATACGATACAATTCTTCTGAAACAACATGAGGGTGAATGGTCAGGGGTTGATTCAGTTCACTTGGAGTCTCGTGGCATCGCTTTAAAAGCTGATTGTATGGAAAGACAGTTGTGTGTAGCCTCTAATCATGTAGTCAAATCATTGTTCCATAGCTTCCTTGAGCTCCATACAGTGAGAGGTAAAGGTAAAGGTAAAGGGACCCCTGACCATTAGGTCCAGTCGTGACCGACTCTGGGGTTGCGCGCTCATCTCGCATTATTGGCCGAGGGAGCCGGCGTACAGCTTCCAGGTCATGTGGCCAGCATGACAAAGCCGCTTCTGGCAAACCAGAGCAGCACACGGAAACGCCGTTTACCTTCCCGCTGTAGCGGTTCCTATTTATCTACTTGCATTTTGACGTGCTTTCGAACTGCTAGGTTGGCAGGAGCTGGGACCAAGCAACGGGAGCTCACCCCGTCACAGGGTGAGAGGTAGTAACTCCAAAATTATCTCAGTTTAGATCAAAAGGCAAATTTTGGTTTAATGATTTAACTTCGGCTAGGACACTTGATAAAATATGGAAGGATGCTATTTCGTTGCTTGGGTGTATGTGAGAGATGCACATTTCCTAAGGCCTGCTGGAGATTGTTTATTGACTGGAAAATATGCATAATTTCCTCTTCAGGGAAGGAGCATGATCACATTCTCCATAAGGCCTGGTGAATGTGTAAAATGGCCAGTTTTTAGGCACATGTGCTGCTCAGTTTACACCCCCCTTAACTTAAACAAAAATCAGCACTGATATTTGGAAGATGTCTCTCACCAATTTTGTTTCTGAGTTCTATTATGTGAAAGGAATTGTTTTCAAAGCAAGAGAAAAAAAACATTTGGGGAAAGCAAACAACTAAACCCCCTTCTAACTCTTAGGGGTTCCGAACATTTTATTCTGCCGTGTTTCCTGGAAATTTTCAGAAAAAAAATTTTTTAATAGAAATGGAGACTTTAAGCACTATTTCAAAGCACTGCTCTATATGTGAATGAACAAACATACATTAAAATAAATGTAGCCAAGCAGAATAAAATACGTTATCTAAGAGTAATAGCTGAGCTAAGCTGTTTAATGTAAAAGTCACTTTGATTAAGGGATCAGAGCATCTGTCGCCTGAAGAAAAATGCTCAGACTATATATTTATATTTCTTTGGTGTCTGTGGGTTACTTTGAAGCATTGTAAGGTGGAAATACCATTGATTCTCTAATAAAAAAGACACATTCAAACACACACATTCAAACACTCACTCACTCACTCACTCACTCAATAATATATGCATCTGTATCCTCTTCAGTCTGCGTCTTAAATCTTGCTGAACAGAAACATTCACCATATTCCTGAAGGCTCCTGCTTAAGGATTTGTTGACGGCCATATATAACACAGGTGGGGCCCAGCATACCAACATTACATGTGGACAGTCTTAGAGACAAACGGTCCATTTGGCCCAGTAGTAGCCCACCTCCAATAGCAGCCAGCACTTCACGTACATGACAGAGAGGTCTTGCAGTTATCCTGACAGCTCTGTGGCGAATGTGGGTCTGGGGGTAAGAGCATGTCATGCTGAGGAGGAGGGAAATTATCGCTAGAAAAACCCATTTGCGTGTCAAGGCCCCAAGCCCTCCCCATTTGTAGAACAATAGACACGTGGACACAGTATTTTAGGTTAATGGGCAAATTAAGACCACAACTTTATTGGTTACAGGATGTGAGTAGTATTAGCTTAGGCATTGGAATTGAACCGACAATATCTGACTCCGGCCCGCCATGCAGGCAGGCTCATAAGGGTCAAACACCAGTAGGGGGAGCCCTGTTGATGTACATCAACTAAGAGCTCCCCCAGGGTCCTCGCTGGGGTCGTGGCATGGCCCCTAGCCCCTACCCAGGCTGCAGACAAGATCCACACACACGGATCCCTTTAATGGAATACTGTACCCCTAAATGGGGAGGGGGAGGTGATGGCCACAACTTTCCCTCCCAAGAATCTGGTTTTACCAATGCCTAACCGCCAAACCTTACAAAACTTGTGACAATTGCTATGAGGTAGGCAAAAACCAAATGGCCGGTGCCAATTTGCCAACTGGAAAAATTCCTACCAGGCCCCCTCAACAGGCGACCAACCAAGGTCCATAGGAAGGCCAATATGTCAAACGCATAAAAAGAGGGTAGGAGGGCGGGAGATCCGCAGAAGGCAAAGCAAGAGGGAAGCTCCCTTGGCCACATGGCTTCTTAAAAGCACTTAGCCACGCCCCAACCAACAGGATTGGTTGGCCAGGGGCCGTGAAGCAGCTGGGACTCCCAAATGGCGTGGGGGCTAAGCCACGGCCCTGCAGCATATGGGAAGACCACGTGGGCCTGCCTCACGAGGAAGTGGAGCAGCTTTATCAGATGTTGATCTCACGTGCCTCTGGAGGTACAGAGTGTGATGGTATTCTGGTAGTGAGCGATCGGGTATTTCAGGAGCCTCTCAATTAGCAGATGCTATCTTGCATTCACTGAACATGGGGGAGGGGGGCATGTTCAGTGAATGCAAGATAGCATCTGCTAATCATGCACATATAGAGGTGCACACATAGGTCTCTTAGAGATGAGTGGTACCCCTGGGCAATCTGTGAACATGTACCATGGATGCAATCTGGGAAGGAAAGCACAGAAACGAAGATTTCAAAAAGGGTTTATTGATTTCATCTATTCAACAGCTCTCAGCCACGCAACACATTCACACATGTTCTGCAGGGATATAGTTACCAAAATAGTTGCACTGGTTGAAATTCAGTGTAGTGCTAAATGGAGCATGCACACAAGGTGCATTCATGTAATGGGATTCCTCCCTTCTCTCCCCATGTGCCTCCTAAATCTGTTCCGAGGGAGGGGGGTCACCTAACTCTCCAGAGTATATTTAGGGAGCTGCAGGGCAGGGAAGAGTGTGTTGCTGCAAACCACAGAATGGGAGAGTGGTCGTGTGCTTGAATTCAGTTTGCAGGCTTCTCGTGGTCATCTGTTCACTGAGAGAACAGGATGCTGGACTAGATAGGCTCTTGGTCTGATGCAGCGGGCACCTCTTATTTATGTTCTTACAAGATGGTTACTCTAAGAAATTACTCTGTATGGTTTCTCTTAGCCTAGGTTCTGAAGTGGTACTGGCAGTGCTTTTTTCTGGGGGGGTGTGTGTGTGTAGGGGTACACATACCCCTAAATATTTTGTGAATCTAACAGGAGAAGAAACTAAATTATAAAAATTTTCATTTCTTCTCTAGCACCATGAATCATCAGTTCTGTTACCCCTGATGGCGGCCTCATTTCCTGTCATGGTGTTTCCTGAGTCTCAGATGGAAGTGAGCGTTTAATGTGTGAAGTAGGAGTTGGAATCTAGCACTGTGATTTGTCAGTTTTGTTGTTACCACCTCCAATGGTGGCTTCCTTTCCTTTCCTGTTGTTTCCTGAGTCTCAGATGGAAGTGAGCGTTTAATGTGTGAAGCGGTGTGGTATTTTTCCTGTTTTGAACTATAAAATGGAGTACCTCTAAACATTTTTTTAAAGAAAAAAAACACTGGGTACTGGTAAGGGGGGGCAGCAGGGAGGCCTGCAGTGAAATGGCATTTCCAAATGTGTGTGTGTGTTTATGTTTGTGGTAAGTGAAAGTGTTCCTCCTCTGTATTTATTTTATGTCTTGCAAATACCCAAGTTACATTTTCATATGCCGGCCTGTCACGCAAAGCCCGACCAATACCTAACCACATATTATTTATATGTGCTCAGGTATATATCACCTCTATGTAGCACCTTTGCAATCATTTTATGCGTTCAGCATTCTCCCCCACTCTTGTGGATAAAATACTTTTGCACAGTACAAAAGGAAAGACATTGATCTATTGGATGATGACTCCCTTGGTGATATGCTCTCATGATCCTTGTCACCCAGAGGGAAAGAAGAATGCTGCTCTTGTGTTTATATAGAAAAAAAGTTATTGTTTGCTCTTTGAGCATTTATTTATTTTTGTCCTCGAGCTCCAAGCTGGAACCTTGTTTGGTTGCTATTTCTGCATGTTTCTCGCTTGCATCAGCACCTTGGTCCAGAGTGATCTGTCAGAATCGCGTTATCAGAGGTCACTAAAGAGACTATTCATGACAGTGTGTATTACAGTGGAGAATTATCAGTGGAGCAGCCGTGATTTTTATTAACATTACTCACAATCTAAAAATGTCAAGTGCATCCAGGGCTATTCCCCCCTCTTGAATTTCTGCCAGCTCACTAGCAGAACAAGGCTGCAATCCACTGAACTCACCAGGTTTTTTTGAGTAGACATGGGCAGGATGGCACCCAAGGAGCTTTGTCTATAAGGAGATGCACACGTGTACCAATGTATACGTTATCCTTCCTTCTTAATGAGCTGCTAGACCAGGCACCCCCAAACTGCGGCCCTCCAGATGTTTTGGCCTACAACTCCCATGATCCCTAGCTAACAGGACCAGAGGTTGGGGAAGATGGGAAATGTAATCCAAAACATCTGGAGGGCCGAAGTTTGGGGATTCCTGTGCTAGACCATTCAAAGAGCACAATTCAAAGTGTTGCCGCTGACCTTTAAAGCCCTAAATGGCCTCGGCCCAGTATACCTGAAGGAGCGTCTCCACCCCCATTGTTCAGCCCAGACTCTGAGGTCCAGCGCTGAGGGCCTTTTGGAGGTTCTCTCACTGTGAGAAGTTAAGCTATAGGGGACCAGGCAGAGGGACTTCTCGGTAGTGGTGCCTGCCCTGTGGAACGCCCTCCCATCAGATGTCAGGGAAATAAACAGCTACCTGACTTTTAGAAGACATCTGAAGGCAGCCCTGTTTAGGGAAGTTTTTAAATGTTTGATACTTTATCGTGTTTTTAATATTCTGTTTCTGTTGGGAGCTGCCCAGAGTGGCTCTGAGACAGGTAGTGCTGAGGGGTGTTTTCTTCATTTGGAGTCCCCCAAAATAGGGGACATCCTTATACATGGGGGTGTCTTATACACAGAAAAATACGGTAATTTAAATTCCAAGGGACCAACAACTCTAGACATTAGAGGTGTTTATTGTTACTCTTTCTATCTTTCTAGTGACATTAGCAGGGCCCCTACAGACTAGGCCAGGGGTCCCCAGACTTACGGAGCGGCGGGCCGGTGCCCGCCGCGCCGACCGCGCGGTGGGCCGGACTGCAGGGGAGTGCGCGCGCAGCGGGCCGGAGGGCGGGGGAGTGCTCGCCCGTGCGCATGCGCACACGCACACGGGCGGAAAAAAAATCGGCGAAAATCGCTTGTGCGCATGCGTATGGGCCTCCCCCGACCCGGAAGTGCACCAGAAATGACCTCTTCCGGGTCGGGAGAGGCCCGTACGCATGCGCACAAAGGATTTTCGGCGATTTTTTGCCGATTTTTCAGATCGCCGCTGCGCCGCGCGCCGTGAGAGCGGGCGGCGGCAGCGGGCGGCGGGGGTCGTCGCGGGCCGGATTGGAAGGCCGATTGGGCCGCATCCGGCCCGGGGGCCGTAGTTTGGGGCCCCTGGACTAGGCCTTTCAAAAGGGTGGGACCTATTTGTGGAATTCCTTCCCAAGGGAGATACAGCTACCCTCAACCTTTCTTTAAAACGAGTCTTGAAAATTGATTTCAGTAGTACAGTTCTGCTATAACCATTAGGAGCATATAGACTTTCATTGCAGTTGTACATGGCCTACCCTGTGGAGGATGCAACACTTTTTAATGACCTGATTTCAGCTTCCATCAGGTACATTAAGCTCTTGATTATGGGTCTTAGAAATTACGAATAGCTGCATAACAGCAGTTTTGATAGTGAAAGATGACATTAATTGAAATCTGGTCCTTTCAAAATGCTGCAGCTTCACAGTCTCGACCGTATCACTTCGTTTATGGGGTATATAAAAGCAACGATAAACATTCAGCTTTTCAGCCATTATTATTTAAGTGCTTGAATCACCAAATTTATTTATTTCCGTCTATGCTACACGGTTATAACCCACCCAGACCAATATGTTTTATAACTAGAGCCATCCATTAAAATTATGAATTGATTTTGTCAATTAAATGTAACTGTCACACACAACAAAACTGATGAGTCAGGATTTATTCTCCTTAGCATTTATATCTGTGATTAATAGAAGCAGCTATCTTTCATTTAAGCCTTCAAACCATTTGATAACTAAAAAAACAAAAACAAACAAAAAACACCTTTTTAATGGAAGCCAGAATTTACATGCAGCCTTTAAGACTGAAAAACCAATTCCTTTCATTTTACATTTTTCATAAAACACTTTATACCTGTGCAAGGTACTGCTTAGTTACAAATACCGGGTGGGGCTGCATGTGTGGATTAAATACCCAGATAGAGAGGCATTGTGATTTCCATTATGAGGTGGCTATTTCTACCAACCTTGCTCTGCTGCTCAGTCCTAAAACTAGGAGCCCTTATAAGGGAGATGATACTACAAAAATGAGGACTTTTAGCTCTAGATACACAACTTGAATGGGTAGAGTTTGGTAGGAAGTGGGACTAATGCCATCAGCTTTGGGACTACTTTGAGATGGGAAGATATTACATATTCTTACAGGACAGTCCTAAGTGGGATCAAGGAGGAGCGGAGGTGCAATTCACCACTGCATTTCTTTCGTTTTAGTTATATTTTATTAATTTTTCAGAAATTTTACACAATACATTCCAATACATAATATCTTGTTTTGTTTTGTCGGCTTCCCATCCCAGTTTCCATGGCGGTTATTTATTTATTTCTCCCTCCTGCTGCACCCTATCGTCTCTCTCTTATACCATAACAAAAATGCAATAATCTCTCATTCATTCTGCTGCTCACAGTTCAAATCCTGCTTGTGAATTCGTCATACTATAATATTTCTTTAAATAGTCCGAAAAAGGCTTCCATCCGTCTGCAAAACAATCATTAGGTTTTCTTGTTTTAGCTGTTAATTTTGCTGATTCCACAGCGTCCATCTCTTTACTTATCCATTCTTTTTTGGTTGGAACTACTTCTTTCCATTTTTGTTCATAAAGGATCCTAGCTGCTGTCGTCCACCACTGCATTTCAAGCTTGGATGCTAGCCAATGGTCAGGACAGAAAGTGGACAGGTCCCCCCTCTTACATTATTGCTATGCCATCTCTATGCTGGAGGCCAGGGGCGTAGGAAGATAGTTCTTGTCATTTTTCGTTTAATTTTGGATTGTCCCAAGAACTCCAATTTCCACTGCTACTACCAAAAGTAGCTTAGCAATAAGCACTAATTATCTGCAGCAGAGTTGTGTGAATTTGCTGAAATGTATGTTCAGAAGCATAATGGTAAAACTCTGCAAACAAGTAAGTAAATTAAGCCATGTTGTTGTCTTAGAAATCTAGGCTCCAAAAAAAAAGGAGAGCGCACTTTCCTAAAAATTAAGTCCTCCTTCACAGAACCCTTTGGTATGGTTTTGGTGTGCTTTTTGTCATGACTGATATCCAGATACAAGCTTAATTCAGCATGACTGCTTTTGAGAGAGAATTAAAAACAAAACTAAAAGGAGGCAAGGAGTAATTAAAGCAATCTCTAATAGATGATGATACCTATCCAGGGCTGAAAAATGACTGTCCTATTATTACACACAAGCTATTCTAGCTCTCTAATCTGGAATTAATTTGTGCGCTATTTCTATTATTTATAATTTTCTGTGTCATCAACTGCTTAGCCCATTAACAGCACCTCTTTTCTTTAGGAAGTAATTATTACAGGCAAGCTTCTGCATCCATCATCTCCTTTAATGAGGTTATTAATAATTACATCTCATTACATCTGTTGAATCGTAATTTTCGTTTTAATTACAAGATGCATTTATGAGCTTTGTATTTCCATATATATATATGTACACACACTGATGATCTTGGTGGTTTTCGGCTCTCCTGACTTGGGAGGCCAGAATTAATGCTAATTGCCATGCAATGCAGTAATTGTACAATTGTTTCGGGTAGAGTTGCCACATTAGTAGAATGTAAAGTAATATAATAGCTGGAGTTTGGAAAGCACTTTTTTTTCAAAGTTAGAATTAATAGACTGAATTTTCCAAAGATTAAACAATAGCATTGTTTTAGTTTTCAGTTGCAAGCATAGCTGCAACGTTTTCCCTTTTCTCGCGAGGAAGCCTATTCAGCATAAGGGAATTTCCCTTAAAAAAAGGGAGAACTTGGCAGCCATGGTTGCAAGAAGGGGAAAGAGGGACTGATAGGTGGGTTTTTTATTCATTCATTCATTCATTCTTATTTATCCTTAACTTATTTTCAGTTTCTAAAAACAAATATAATAGTCCCCATATACCTACACCTCCTAAGAAACATTGCATGCATATGCATTGTGAATATTACAGCCAAACATTAAGTCTGTAAATAATTCAGAATTGATTACATCAGTTAGGTATCTTCTACTCTCCATTAACAGACTGTCCCAAAGTGAGCCATGGGTAGCTGGTAGTGAGGGGGCAACAAGAGGAATGAATTGAGTGTTAAACCACCCTGAGAATTGTAGCTTAGATTTCTCCTAGCAATTCTCAGCACCCTTAACAAACTTACAGTTCCAATGATTATGTTGGGGAAGCCACGACTGTTTAAAGTGGCATGGTACTACTTTAAACATATAGTGCAGATTGGGTTTTTTTGAAGTCGGGAAGGTGTTTCCATCCATTTTGGAATCCTGGGAAATTGGAGTCAAAAAGTGCACAGAGCGGGATCCCGTATGACTAGAAAATTCTGACTGCTTCTTGCAGTAGCTTTCCAACTTGTGGATGGGAACTGAAATGGCAAAATAGGAAATGGAACTAGCACATTCTTCCCCACTTCCCACCTCTCATGATTATTTGTACTGGATTGACGGGGTTGTAGTGACTATATAGGGCTTAAGCCCCAACATGCAGTTTCCTTTCTTCATGCTAATGGAGGTAGATTTGAATTTCGCATTCTAAAAGTTGGATTTAAATTAAGCATTTGAAACTGGCCCAGGAAAAAATAATACAATTTCTACTTTAGATTTCTCTGGGGTAGTCTGACCAGGTCCTACAGAGCACATTGATTTCAGTGGAGCTAAGCTATGTTAACTATGTCTTGGATTTAGGGCCCCAAAAGGATTACATGACTAACAATTTGCTCTCTTTTTATGACACCCAGAAGCAGCTGTCTGAGGCAGCTTCCTAATGGTAGGGCTGGCCCTTGTAAGTAAAGGAAAGTTAGAAATTTTATGCCAACCGAGAATGCGACAACGTCTAGTGCCATTGTAACTATTTCTGCATTATGGAAATGTCCTGGTGAAGCAAATAGGCTATTTCAGGGATCCAGCTAACAAACACTAATGTGATTTTTAGTCTCACAGCAAGAGCAGTTCAGCCACCCAACATCCTAACCACCCTCCAGATGTTTTGGGACTACAATTCCCATCATCCCTGACCACTGGTCCTGTTAGCTAGGGATGGTGGGAGTTGTAGTCCCAAAACATCTGGAGGGCCGAGTTTGCCTATGCCTGCCTTATATCTAGCTTGATCATTGAGATCATCTTTGGGAGCAACGTTGGTCATTCTCAGAGTTGGCAAAGCTCACTTGATAACAACAAGATACACAATCTTAATGTTATCAGCCCAGTATTGTGCAATACTCTGCGAACAGAGATTGAGGAGGTGCCTTCCATTTCAACTTTTAAATGCCTGCTGAAAATTTCTCTATTCTGCCAGGAGTGTGCAGGCAATCAAGAATACATCTTTTCACAATGCTTATTTGATGTCTGTTTCTCACTTTTTTGTATGGTTTTTACTGTATGGTTTCATATATTTTTGTTGGAAGCCTCTTGGTCATATTTTCAATGAAATGAAAGTCTAAGTTTTTAAAATAAGTAATCAAACTTTCTTTTACGGTCAATACTAACCAGTTGGCTTTGTAGCTAGGTGTGATTTTCGCTTACGTTGCCCCTGGCTTGGGACAAAGCAATTTTTTTCCCTTTGTCAGTTGTCTCTGTCAACTAGCAGATTCCACATTGCTCAAGGGAATGTAAACTGCTTCCACTTTGACAGAAACGCACAGTTGTAACCAGTCATTTTTAGTATCCTGTGGGAAACAGCGGACATACTGCATTACTTAGAGAGATCCATTTCAGTACCATTATGTCTAGCTCTCACAAGCAGAAATGTCAAACATCATCCAGCAGATTTCAGTTTCTGGTAAGAAAAGGCTCTGGCCATAAGCTATCATGGGCCTTTCAGATTTGTGACCTATTTTTATAAGGATGCTTTGGATCAATTGTGTTTGTTAGATGGCATTAAAAAGTGGGATTCCATAATGGATTGGGGGATTCCATAATGGAACAGGACAATAAATAGTAGCCTAATGAGATCGGTGCTCAAATTCACAGGGGAA